>NW_024372923.1:2391876-2812834 GCF_014805655.1 Passer montanus | reverse complement strand
CTGCGGCCGGCTGCCGCGGCCACACGGAGCCGACCCGCGGCCCATCCCGGCGCGAACGCGGAGCCGAGCGCGGAGCGCGGACACAGACCTGCCATGGCGGGGGGAGCCGCGGGAGCGGGGCCGGGAGCGGGGCCGGGAGCGGGACGGAGCCGCCCGGAGCCGCGGGAGGGTTCGCGGTTTCAAAATGGCGCCCATTGCCGGGCGGCCCGGCCGTGACGTCACCGCCGGCTCCCCTCAGGGAGGGCGGGCCGGGCAGCGAGCGGGGCGGTGATCCCGGTACCGGCCCGGCACGGCTTGGCCCGGCACGGGCCGGCCTGAGCACGAGCACGAGCACGAGCAGGAAGAAGTGGTGGTCTTGGTGCTGTGGAGGCGCTCCCCAGGCGGCAGCGGGGGCTCCACGAGCGCCGCTCCACACGCGGCTTTACGTGAAGGGACGGGGCGGGGAGATAGCGCTGTGCCTCCCGATTTATTGCTGCTCGCTCCCTGAAGAGTTACTTGTGATGAGGGAAAAAACCCCCAAACAACTAAAGCAATAAAAAACCCAAACTGACTCGTTTCCGCCTGCAGCGAGCGCCAGAGCCGGGCTGAGGGGAGGGCGGGTAGCGGGGGCTCGGGGGGCAGCGCTGCTCCGGGACAGATTTATCACAGAATCCCAGAGTCACTGGGGCTGGAAAAGCCCTCCAGGACCACGAGTCCCAGCTGTGCCCGGTGTCCCCAGCCCAGAGCTCTGAGTGCCACCTCCAGGAATTCCCAGGACACCTCCGGGGATGGGCACTCCAACCCTCCTTGGGCAGCACCTGCTAAGGCCCGATCACCCTCCCGGTGACAGCTTTCTCTAAGCCTAGCTCAGTCCTGGTGTCTCAGTGACAGCTTTCTCTAAGCCTGGCTCAGCCCTGGTGTCTCAGTGACAGCATTTCCTAAGCCCAGCTCTACTTTGGTGTCTCAGTGACAGCATTCTCTAAGCCTGGCTCAGCTTGGTGTCTCAGCAGCAGCATTCCCTAGCCCGGCTCTGGTGGCTCAGTGGCAGCCTTCCCTAGGCCCGGCTCAGCTCAATGTCTCAGTGACAACACTTCCTAAGCCCGGCCCAGCTCGGTGTCTCAGCAGCACCATTCCCTAGGCCTGGCTCTGGTGTCTCAGTGACAGCATTTCCTAAGCCCGGCTCAGCCCTGGTGTCTCAGTGACAGCATTTCCTAAGCCCAGCTCTACTTTGGTGTCTCAGCGGCAGCATTCCCTAAGCCCAGCTCTCATGTCTCAGCAGCAGCATTCCCTAGCCCGGCTCAGCTCGGTGTCCCACCCGAGCCATTCCCTGGCTGCGGGCAGGGCAGAGGGCCCGGCGGGGCCCAGGAGCTGTGGCAGGCGGGTCTGGGATCCAGCCCTAAGCCGGGCCCGGGTCTGGGGGCTGTGGCTGGCCGGGTTTGGGGCACGGGGCAGGGCTGGGAGCAGGGAACGCGGCCGGGGATCCCTCAGGAACTGCTTTGGAGCCCCGGCTGCGGGGCTGCCTCTTCCCGGGTCTCCTGCCTCACAAACTGAATATTCCTGGTGCCCTGTTGAGTTCGGGCCTCTCACACTGACTGCTTCTTTTCCAAGCACGGATTCTGGAAGTTGTGAAGATGCAATTTCTGCCCCTAAGTCCGAAAGAGCAGAAATAAATGAATATGAATTCTGTGCTTGCTCCCAAACCCCTCTCTTAATGTATTCCTGGTCTCTAAGTCCCTTGGAAAGTAGTACAACTCAAAGAACTTTAAAGCCCAGCTGCTTCTAGGGAAGGGCTAAGTGCTTGGAAAGGTCACAGGTCTGCACTGCTGTGTCTCAGTCTGAGGTGGTTTCCTAAATCCTATTGCTTGTAGGAAACGCAAGGAAAGTGGTTGATGAACAGACATGGTTAATTGTGATCTTGAACCCAGATGAGTGAAGAACATCCTCTTACAGAGTAAGAGTCTTGTAAGGGACAAGTGAATATCTCTGCTGGAAGAGAGATTATCTTACTGAATGGAATCTTATCTGGAGGTTCTTTGGGATTTTCCTGTGGAAGGACTAAAGTCTAGCACTTGCCTGAGTTCAGGATAGTTCCTCTCAGAGACATTTGTGCTCTGGGCTTGCAGCCTGTTCTTGGTAATTTAGATACAGAAATATGTTTGACTCAAGTTTTCCTTATTTAATTTCTTGCTATGACATCTGTACCCATTTATAAATTCATTACTTGATTTGTGTTTATTCCTTATGCAGTGTGTTGTGTACCAAATGTTTAAATAAAATATTTTTTTAATTAGTCTGCTGGCTGTCTCCTCTGTTGCTGTAGTAAAGTCATGCTGAAGGGCAAAGAATGCCTTTAAACCCTGCCCTTTGGCAGTGGGAAGTCCTTCCCCATGTCCTGGCACTCCAGGCCCTTATCAATCATTTCTCTCCAGTTTCTTGTTGGCTCCTTCAGGCCCTGGGAGGCCACTCTGAGGTCCCCCCACCCTTCTCCCCTGCAGTGAGCCCCCCCAGCTCTCCCAGCAGAGCTGCTCCATCCTCTGATCATTTGGTGCCTCTCTGGATTCTCTCCAGCAGCTCCAGCTCCCTGCTGGGCTGGGCTCTGCACTGGGGCTCACCTTTGCACAGGAGCAAATTCAGAATCCCCCTTTCCTGCTGCCCACGCCGGGCACAGGGGTGGTGCTGGGGTGGGAGTGCTGGGACAGCTTTCCCAGCTCAGCTCAGCTCAGCTCAGCTCAGCTCAGCTCAGCTCAGCTCAGCTCGGGGTGTGTGTGGCCTGGGCAGAGGAGTTGCACAAGCTGGGGACAGGGCTGGGTCTGGTGCCTTTGCAGAATTCCCAGAACTAAGGCACAGGGTGTCAGCAGCGGCTGTTCCCAGTCACTGGGTCACTGCTGTGTACTCACCAGAAGGTGACGTTCTGCCCCGGCCGCTCTGAGCAACAAAAGCTCCTGAGAGCAAAGTTTCCAAATGTGCTCTGGAAATAGACCCCGCGGGGCCAGCTGCTCCGTGCCCCCCACGTGTGCTGTGGGAGCTGCTGCCAGCGCTGCAGCCCTGTCCCTCAGCCCGTTTTCCATCCTCTGGGTAGGACTAACAGAGCCCTGAGCTCTGCCAGAGCTCTCACTGCTACTGCTCTGAAAACAGAGGCTGCTGGAAGGGTAACTTCAAAAAACACGGGGCAAGCCATGGAAAGAGTGTTTATCCTAAAGGGAAGTACGGCTGGTGGGCACACGGAGTCAGATTTCATTAACAGATAGAAACCACACGCATATCACGTGCTAATTAACAGCAAAACACCTAATTATTCTTAGGTGAGAAGCGCAACAAATTTTTTTTCCCATGAAATTTTTGTCAGTGTTCCAAACTTTGGAGCAAACCTGTGGTTTGGCAGCTGGTGGCTTGCCTTATGAGCCCGGTGTTTAGTAATTTTACCTGTGTTTTTTGCACTGTATTTACCCCTGTGGTATACGAAGATACCCAGGACTTCAGTCCTTGTTACCCTCTGGTGGCTGCTGCCCAGGTCCCTGCTCCCACAGCTGAGCACAAAGCCCGCTGTCCCTGAAATCCTGGCATTGTGTGGGGTGTGCATGGCAGCCAGACTCTTCCTGCTCCAAAGAGCCCTCGCATCCACGCCCCTCAGGACAATCCCTTTGTCACATCCAGGCAAATGTCCGAAAGCTCGTGGTTCAGCTTTTCCCTCCCTGCCCTCCCAGGGAGCAGCGCTCCGGCAGCGCCATCGCCTTCCTCGCTGTCACCAGCCTGTCCCGTGCAGTGTCCCTCTGCCCTGGCACCGGCTGAGCCCTGGAGAGGCGAGCTCTTCCAGGAAGGGGCAGCACAGCGTTCTCCTGGCGCTGTGTGTGTGTCCTGGCTGGCTGAGGGGACGGAAGGGACGAGGCCATGTGCTGTGCTCTCTATTTCTGGCTGCCCTGTGAGTCACTGTTTGTGTCCTGCTCACCCTCAGGTAGCGTTTCCAGGTGTTCCACGGGGCTGTCAGGGAGGCTGGAGTGTGAGGAGAAGGGAGGGACCACAGAGCCCTTCTCAGCTGCTGACAGCCCTGAAGAGCCCTGGCAATGTCAGCTTTAGACATCTGAAAGCAGTGATGGGTTTTTTCCCCCAAAATAGAAACAAAAGAATCTCTTTGATAGCTGAATCACCTCCTGACTGAAGAAAGTGTCTGTTCTATTGTGTTCTTCGTGCTGTGATCCAGTAATTGCTCTCTGGCTTTATAAGGAAAGATCTAGAGCTAACCCAACGCTTCAGGCAGCTTCTCCGCACTCTGGGAGCTCTTCTGCAGGAATCACTTTTGGAGTCGTGTCAGAGATGTTGCTGCCTGCGGAGGATCTTGGGAGTGGGTGCTCCGTGCCCCGGGCTGAGGAGCCACAGTGGCTCTGGTGTAAATTTGGAAAAGGCTTTGCCTGTTACTGGGGCCCAAGCCAGGGATCACATCTCGTTTGGTGCCTGACTCCTGTTCCATGGAGCAGGAGCTGGGAGCAGCTGAGGGTGACTTTGGGGATCACCTCCTGGTTATTCACCTGAGAGCTGGGAATTCCATCCTGTTTCCAGTCAGATTTATGGCAGCCAGCCTTTCAGGTTATCACTGCCTTTGACACAAGTGGTTGGTGGCTCTGCCCAGTCCCTGCCAGTGTGCTTCAGGGCTGGGTCACGGCGTTGCAGAGGTCCTGGGCACTGTTGGGAGCAACCAGGTGTGCCACTGTAGTCCTTCAGGTTAAATTGGGAGCCAAATGTTTGCCACCTTGTACTGTAATGAAAACCAAATAAATCTCTGCCCTGCCACGTGCTGCATTGTCTGATGTTGGTCTCTCCCAATGTCTCCCAGCTTCCCCCACCACAAAGTGTCTCTTCCCTAGCAGGCTTTGCTCTGGGGACATCGGTGTGGCTTCTCTGTGCCGTGCTGTCCATCCAGAGAGGCCCCTTGTGCTGCTTTCACACCTTGGCAGCAACGAACTGTGAACGTCCTCCCAAAATCTTCATTTCCAAGTTACCTTTGAAGGGAGCTTGTATTATAAATAAATGGAATTGCTCATCCCTCTGCTTCTCTCAGATTAAAGTGAAATTATCTTCATCTCAGGAGTCAGAGAAGACACCTGTCAGGCACAGCAGTGGGTGAGTCATATCTGTGACAGCAAGATTTCTCTCAGTGACACTTCCTTAAATGTCAAAATCTCATTCCCATTCCGCTGGAGCTGCTCCACTCTCCAACTTCAATTAAAACTTCGGAATAATTCCAAACATTTATGGGTTTGTCCAGCCTCACCCAGATTTTAATTGCTACCTGTGCGTTTTCCTCGGAGAAGTTATGAACGTGTCCTGGCGGAGCCGTGAGTCACTGCCTGGCAAGGTGTGGCTGCAGGTCCCGTGCTCCTGGGCTCTCAGTCCTTCCCCACGGGGAGCTGCCAGCATGGACAGCACTCCTTCCTCAAGTGCTTCTTCCTGCATGAAACTAGTGTGGATGCTTAAGGCAGGGTGAAAAGAAAAGCACTTCACTTTTCAAAGGAAGTGTTTGAATTGCACTGTGAGCACTCCTGTTGGGGAAACACCCATTTATTTCACAGAATCAGGGAATATCCTGAGCTGGAAGGGACCCAAGGATCATCGAGTCCAGCCCCTGTCCCTGCCCAGCCTCCAACAATGCCACCCTGGGCACCCCTGGCAGCGCTGTCCAAGCTCTCCCAGAGCTGTGGCAGCCTCGGGGCCGTGCCCATTCCCTGGGGAGCCTGGGCAGTGCCAGCACCCTCTGGGGATGAACCTGAGCCTGCCCTGGCAGAGCTCCAGCTGTTCCCTGGGTCCTGTCCCTGTCCCAGAGATTGGAGCTGCCCCTCGGAAGGAGCTGCAGACCCCAGTGAGTGTCCCCTCACTTTGGGCTGGCTGCAAGGAGAAGCCCCCAAATCACTTATGTGGGATGACACACATGTAGGAAATGGCATTTTTCCTTGATGCAGCTTCTCTAGTTTGAGATACTGAGGGCTTGGATGAAGATTCCTTTTCCCCTCTTACCTTGCTGATGGCAGGCTGTGATTTCAAGAGGGTCAAAGGATCAAAGGGCCATATAGTCCAAACTCAGGAGTTGAAAATGAACAGGATTGGCAAGCGTTCCTTGGCTGCTGCAGGAAATGCACATCCCAGCAGCAGTGCCTTGGAAAACCCTTGGGGTGCTCTGCTTGCCAGGCTTTGGCATGGGAAAATGTTCAGCAAAACTCTTATAAAATGAGGGGGTTTTAAGGGAGGTGGGACTGAACAGGTGCTCCCTACACTCTGCCCAACAGGGTGGTGGTAAGTTTGGTTGGCTTCCAGACTCATTATCCTCTTAAACTGTTTTTTTGTCACTTTTTCATTTATTTTTTCCTTTATTCATTTTATTCAGAATAACAGAGGAGTGGCTTAGCTGTAGTGAAATGCCGGAGAAAATTCAGTGCTGAAGCAAGTAGCACTGACATATGGTGGAGCTAAATTGGGTTGGAAGTCTCAGGAAGAATCCTTGAGGAGTTGGTGGATGTTGGTAACAGAATACGTTACTATGGGCTGCATGGAGTGAAATTGTTCAAACTCCTCTGTCTCCAGCCTGTGTGCCCTGTGCACCTCGTAGTGGCAATGGTGTGTGAAGGGGAGGGAGTTCCAAACCAGGGACAGTGGTCTGGGTACTTCTATTGCCCCAGGAGAGTCGTGGAGACAGGGCCCTTCTCTCTGTGACTCCCGGAGCTGTGGCACTGAGGGTGCTTTGTGCTCCAGCCCTGGGGACAGAGGGACAGCCCCGTGTCCCCCAGGGAGCTGCTGTTCCCTGGGTGCCAGCTGTGCCCCCCAGGGGGGCTCCCCAATGCCAGGGCACGGCTGTGCACGGTCCCACAGCCCCACCAGCCCCTCGTATCCCAAATACTGACAGTGCCAGTCAGGCTGCAGTGTGCTGAGAGCACCGCCCACGTGCTGCAGGTTCTGTAAAAAAGAGAACAGGAATGTTGTTGCTTAGGATAGTTACAACTGGAGCTGTAAAACACGGGAGGAAATAGACTCAGGAGCCTTTAGCTGTGCAGGGCTCTGAGTGCTCTGCTCCCGGGGTGCTGTGGCTCCCCAGTGTCCCTGCGGTGTGCAGGTGTGGGGTTGTGCTCAGGGACACACATGGGGATGGGGCAGGAGCACTGGTGACCCCAGCCTGGGACACCACGGCCCGTCACAGTCCTGAGCCGCACAGAGGAGCCCCAAAATGTTCCTGTGCCAGAACGTGCAGTGCCACAGACGCTCAGCAGGGCTGGAGCGTGTCCCTGCGGTGCTGTCCTGCCCCTGAGGTCAGCGTCCCTGGCCCGTGTCCTGGAGCCGTGTGCTCGCGGAACGGCACGAGCTGTGAAACACAGGCTGGCAGCGGGCCGGGGCAGGGCAAACAGCACCCACAGCGCAGCTCAGCTGCTGCCAGCTGCTGCTCTCAGTGATTTGAGCTGCCCTGTTTGCTCACCACAGCCTTAGGAAGTGTTTGCAGCCACTTGGGAAGCGGAATATCCTACTCACAAAGAATGCAAATATTATTAGCAGTGCGACGTGTCTCAACTGTTGAACTCTTCAAAGTCGTAACTCTGAAGTGAAGCCTTTTCCATTGATTCATTTCCATCTCAATGTCATAGAAGTTACCGACCAGGGCACACCTATAAAAACACCTCTGGGGCTGGTTGTTGAGTTGTATTACAAGCCCTGGCTGGTTACCTGGGCAGGCACTGCCAGGGAGCTTGGCTGTGGCTGGCTCGCTGGGCTCCAGTTCCTCTCTCTTTGCTGTCACCACTCACACTCCAGATGGGGGGTACATTTTAACTGTACTTTCAACTCATTCCAGTGTTGCAGCACACATCATGTTGGGCTTTACTGATTTTTGCTCAGTGTTTCCAAGGCTGAACCTTTCCTCTTTATCCTCACACAGATATTTTTGTCAGCATTCTCTCGTGTCTGTCCTATTGGGGCTTCTCCTTGGTGGTGAGCAGGGCAAGGAAACACCCCATGTTCAGGTTCTGAGGGGGATGTGGGGCTGGTGTGGTGTTGTGAGGCACCATCAGTGTGAGGGGATGAGCTGTGCCCGTGTCAAAGCCCTGTCCTGCTGCTGGCTGTGGCTCAGGTGAGCCCCCTGACAAAGGTGTGCAGGTGCCTGCACAGGCTCTCTGCACTCAGCGCACCAAAACCAGGCACTGCACTCCTCATTTTACACATTTCTGTGTTCAAACCTTTTGTCTGAGGAATGTTCTACATATGACTTCTTGAATCATCCCAGGCAAACCCCAAATCCCTCTGGAGGGCTCCAGCACAGCCACAGGGAGCAGGGAGCCCTGGGTTCCCCAGATGTGAGTGATGAACAGTGAAATCCTGTCAGCCAGAAGGTCCTAGAAGCACAACACCTTCCCTGGAGAGCTGGAAGCCCTGCCCTGAGCCGTGCTGCTGAGTGCTGTCTGTCAGCCCAGCTTGTTTGGAGCTGTTCTCTGCTTTCTCCATTCTGCACAAACCTCTCCATTACTCGCATGCACAAGTACCCCGTCCCTATCCCAAATTCAGTGTTGGGTTTCAGGCACTCTGATATAAACTGAAAGAGAAGATGTTTTCCCCTCTAATCAAAGCAAAGCTGTTCTCTCCAGGGATCCCAAAGACGTGGGAAGCACTGGGAGAGAGTTGAGCTTACTAATGAGCCCTACACCAAAGGCTCTTTTATGGCAGAGGGTTTTTAAATTGGAAGTTGAGCTGCTTAAAGTCAAAGAAAGGGAACTCATTTTGAAGAAGGAAGCATTTCAGACTAGGTGCTGATCTGGGGAAGAAGGTGTGCACACCTGGCAGAAGCAGCTGCACCAATGAGAGGGTTTCTCCAGAAACCCAGAAGTGCCCTTCTGCCTGTGAAATCAGAAGGGAATTGCTGTTCCTGCTGAGAGGAGAGCTGCTGGGGCTGGAAAAGCTGCTGTCTCCCACCCTGGCTGCTGAGAGCTCCTCGTGTCTGAGGAACTGGGTGACTTTGATGTCTCTGCCTGAGCAGCTCTATGGAGGGGGTGCTGCTCCTGCCCGAGCTCCTCCCCAGCCTGCAGCGTGTCCCTGGGTGCCAGCACAAGTGAGCTGGGACCTGGAGATGTGGAGCTGGGGAACAGAACATCTGCCAGTCCTTCAGCAGGGTGAGAGGCCTGGATAACAGCACTGGGGAGCCAGGGAGCAGTGCCAGGTCCAGCAGGGTGGCCAGGACTGGGCACCTGGGCTGCTGGGGTGAGCTCTGGGCGGGCTGGGCTGCAAGAGGAGCTGTGGCACTGCAGATGTGCTGCTGCGGGGGGTCTGGGGGGTCAGCAGGCTGACCTTGTCCCTGCCCCTGTCCCACCCTGCTGCTGGCTCCCCAGCTCTCAGGTTCTGCTCTCAGAGAGCAATGCTTGTCCTTGCCTGGAGAACTGGGTGGTGCGAGGCTCAAACTGCTGTGTAGACTGCCAGGAGCACGGATGGATGCTGCATCCCAACACTCCTGTCAGTCAGACAGAAAATGAAGCTGCCTGCTGGGAAAGAGGCTGGGACCACCAGATCCCTGCTGCTTTGGGCCCTTGTTTGGGCACTGTATAGCAGGGTAACGCTGCCTGGACTCTGGCAGCACGTTCTCAGGTGTTGTCTCCCACTGCACAGGGGCAGGAGCCGTGGCAGTGGCAGTGATGTGTCACACTGGTGGCTGCTCGGGCAGAGGCCAGGGGTGAGGGTCAGCAAGGCCGAGCGCCAGGTCCTGCCGTGGGGACACCCTGAACACTGTGGCTGTTTGGCTGGGGTCTCTTGGGTTCCCTTAGCACTGCTGGGACATTTGTTACAGCAAAGCCTCCTGCACCCAAGCCGCTCCCCATCTTTGGAACTAAACATTACAACAATTCCAAACGCCAAACAAAGTTCCTGGGAGAAGGTCAGGCTTTGGGATTTTAAAATATTCCTGCTTTTCTCAAAGTAGAACATTTTACTGAGTTGCAAATATTTGGTTTATTATGTGACACAGTTCTTTGGTGCTCAACTATTGCCTGGTTCACTTTTTTTTTTCTTTTTGGTAAGAGCTGGAGGTGATTTCTCCTGTTTGCTGCCTTGCTAACCTCTGTGTGGCGGGAAATCCTGGGAATGTCCTGGGTGTTTTCCACGGGCAGCAGTGCTCCCTGCTGTCCTGGGCAGGGACATCCCTCAGCTGTGCCTCCCTCTGCTCCTGCCTTCAGCCTCGGGGCTTTTGGCTTCTCTGCTGAGTTCTCCTCTGAGCTGCTGCTCATGGTCACAGAATTCCAGACTGGATTGGGCTGGAAGGGACCCCAGATCCCCCCAGTGCCAGCCCTGCCATGGCAGGGACACCTTCCCCTGTGCCAGGTGCTCCAGCCTCAGTGTCCAGCCTGGATCCTGCCAGGGATCCAGGGGCAGCCACAACTTCTCAGTGTGTGGAAAAAGAAAATGTTTGGAATGGGAAAGACTTTTCCCACAGCTTTTGATATTTTTTTTCGATTTTTTCAACCCTATGGTGCTTAAAAATTTAAATGACAGATGTGGAACCCCTGGATCTGAGGGGACGGGCAGTGTAATGGCCTTCACTGAAGTGGCTATTGGTGCTGTTCTTGACTTTCTCCCAACGAGGAATCACAGAAATCCCGATTTTTCCATTTCAACACGTCCCCACTTGGTGGCACCATTGGTCCTTATTACACCACACTTGCAACTGCAGTTTTACTAAAAACCACTCAAACTTTTGGGGTCTTTCCGACACAGCTTCTACGTGAATGAAAAGAGGGACAAGTAGGATTTTTTTGTTTAATGACTACGAAATTATGGAGATTTATCTTAATGGACCTCAAACTTTTGGGGTCTTTCCGACACAGCTTCTACACGTGAATGAAAAGAGGGACAGGTAGGATTTTTTTGTTTAATGACTACAAAATTATGGAGATTTATCTTAATGGATTTGCTTCTCTGGGTCGTGGTTTTTCATCTTTCTTTAAAGTGAAAAATATGTAAAATCACAAGGAAATGATTCTGAACCATTTCCAACATTCACACACTCTGAGTCTGTGGGTAGAATACTGATAAAGGAGGAGTGTTTTGTATGGAAATGCTCTGTCACAAGGTAAAATTTGAGGATTCATTTTTATACCCTGTAAGAGTGAATGCATAATTGCCATCTGCTAATTCAGAAAGTCCAGGGAAGTATTAACAACAACAGGACCAGAGGGCACAGCAGAGAAGATGGGCAGCAGGATTGGTTTAGAACAGGAATTCCCTGGGAGAGCTTCCATTCATGTTCTGTTTGTTCTTCCTGACACTTCCCCGTGCCCTTGTTCCCTGTGGCTGGGCAAGGGCTGCTCCCCAGTGCTGAGGGCACAGAGCAGCTCCAGCTGCAGCTCCAGGCTGGCAGAGCCTGCACATCCCCAGTTCCTGCACATCCCCAGTTCCTGCACATCCCCAGTTCCTGCACAGCCCCAGTTCCTGCAGAACCCCAATTCCTGCACATCCCCAGTTCCTGCACAGCCCCAATTCCTGCACAGCCCCAATTCCTGCACAGCCCCAATTCCTGCACAGCCCCAATTCCTGCACAGCCCCAATTCCTGCACAGCCCCAATTCCTGCACAGCCCCAATTCCTGCACAGCCCCAATTCCTGCACAGCCCCAATTCCTGCACAGCCCCAATTCCTGCACAGCCCCAATTCCTGCACAGCCCCAATTCCTGCACAGCCCCAATTCCTGCACAGCCCCAATTCCTGCACAGCCCCAATTCCTGCACAGCCCCAATTCCTGCACAGCCCCAATTCCTGCACAGCCCCAATTCCTGCACAGCCCCAATTCCTGCACAGCCCCAATTCCTGCACAGCCCCAATTCCTGCACAGCCCCAATTCCTGCACAGCCCCAATTCCTGCACAGCCCCAATTCCTGCACAGCCCCAATTCCTGCACAGCCCCAATTCCTGCACAGCCCCAATTCCTGCACAGCCCCAATTCCTGCACAGCCCCAATTCCTGCACAGCCCCAATTCCTGCACAGCCCCAATTCCTGCACAGCCCCAATTCCTGCACAGCCCCAATTCCTGCACAGCCCCAATTCCTGCACAGCCCCAATTCCTGCACAGCCCCAATTCCTGCACAGCCCCAATTCCTGCACAGCCCCAATTCCTGCACAGCCCCAATTCCTGCACAGCCCCAATTCCTGCACAGCCCCAATTCCTGCACAGCCCCAATTCCTGCACAGCCCCAATTCCTGCACAGCCCCAATTCCTGCACAGCCCCAATTCCTGCACAGCCCCAATTCCTGCACAGCCCCAATTCCTGCACAGCCCCAATTCCTGCACAGCCCCAATTCCTGCACAGCCCCAATTCCTGCACAGCCCCAATTCCTGCACAGCCCCAATTCCTGCACAGCCCCAATTCCTGCACAGCCCCAATTCCTGCACAGCCCCAATTCCTGCACAGCCCCAATTCCTGCACAGCCCCAATTCCTGCACAGCCCCAATTCCTGCACAGCCCCAATTCCTGCACAGCCCCAATTCCTGCACAGCCCCAATTCCTGCACAGCCCCAATTCCTGCACAGCCCCAATTCCTGCACAGCCCCAATTCCTGCACAGCCCCAATTCCTGCACAGCCCCAATTCCTGCACAGCCCCAATTCCTGCACAGCCCCAATTCCTGCACAGCCCCAATTCCTGCACAGCCCCAATTCCTGCACAGCCCCAATTCCTGCACAGCCCCAATTCCTGCACAGCCCCAATTCCTGCACAGCCCCAATTCCTGCACAGCCCCAATTCCTGCACAGCCCCAATTCCTGCACAGCCCCAATTCCTGCACAGCCCCAATTCCTGCACAGCCCCAATTCCTGCACAGCCCCAATTCCTGCACAGCCCCAATTCCTGCACAGCCCCAATTCCTGCACAGCCCCAATTCCTGCACAGCCCCAATTCCTGCACAGCCCCAATTCCTGCACAGCCCCAATTCCTGCACAGCCCCAATTCCTGCACAGCCCCAATTCCTGCACATCCCCAGTTCCTGCACCTCCCCAGTTCCTGCACAGCCCCAATTCCATCACAGCCCCAGTTCCTGCCCAGCTACATCCCCAATTCCTGCACAGCCCCAGTTCCTGCCCAACCCCAGCTCCTGGACAGCCCAGCTCCCACGGCAGACTCTGAGCTCTGGTTTGAGCTCAGCACTGGGAGCTGGGAAGGCATTTTCTCTCCAGGAGGTGTTAAAGTGACGGTGCCCCACAGTGCACTGGAGCAGCTTCCTGAGGAGCTGCAGGTCACAGCACAGAATTAAAGCAATAGTAAAAGTGCTGAGAGTTGTGACATTGGGGACATTGTCTCTTTCTGACATCTCTGCCTCAAATCCTCTTGGGTTTATCTCGTGGCTCAGAACATGGAAAAACCACTTCTGGCTGATGCTGCAGAGGAGAGCCGAGTCCCAGCCCAGGTCCAGCAGGGAGCTGGCATCAGGCTGGTCTGACCCCTCCTCCCAGACGGGTTTGGGTGGGAAGGGAGCCCAAAGCTCACCCAGTGCCACACCTGCCCACCCTCCCAGGTAACTTATTTTAAAATCGTATTCTTCTGTTTTATTGTCAAGATAAAACCCCCAAACCAACCCACTACAAGCCCTCAGATGTTGTCTCTGGGAAGTATCAGAAGATCCTCAATCCAGCAGTGATATTTCTTGTTTTTGAATGAGACAATGGTTTTTTATTGCACAGGCAATTGTAAAATAATGTTGGTGGAAGAATTGAAGGAGAATGTTGAGGAATATTTGAGGTCTTGAGGGGACTAAGACCTCAAAACTTATTTTATGGCACAGTGGAGGGGTTTACCTTTGCCTAGACAGCAGCTGATAATATTCCTGTGAACAATATTCGGAGCACATGGAGGTTTCCTGGTGTGACCTGGTTCCCACCCCTTCCCTGGAGCTGGCTGCAGGCTGAGGCACACAGAGCCTGGCACCACCCAGCAATCCTGTAAATGTGCCATAAATACAATTCTTTAAACCTCCTGCTTCACCATAAATAGAATTCTTGATAACCTCCTGCTTCGCCTTTGCATCTTCTAACTGAGCTCTGTGGTCACTGCTGCCCGAGTCCTGGGCTGGAGAAAGACACCAGGGCTCACGTGGGCTGCTTTGCTTCCCCTGGGGACTTCACTTCACCTGGGGACATTCACTTCACCTGGGGACATTCACATCACATGGGGACATTGGCTTCACTTGGGGACAGTGGCTTCCCCTGGGGACATTGGCTTCATGTGAGAACATTGGCTTCACCTGGGGACATTAGCTTCATGTGGGGACATCTGCTTCACCTGGAGACATTCATGTCCCCTGGGGAGATTGGCTTCACCTGGAGACATTGGTTTCCCCTGGGCACCTTCACTTCCCCTGGGGACACTGGCTGCCCTCGGCTGGCCCTCGTGGGGCTGAGCAGAGGCAGCTCTGGGGCTGCCATTGAGGCCAGCACTGTTTCTTTCCCTGCTCACAAGCAGCGGGGTGTGGGCTCGTGGCTCTGCAGGGCAGGCACTGGCAGAGCTCTGTGCTTCAGCCTTTCACCTGTGATGGGTTGGGAGCTCTCACTGGGGGTGGGCAGCCCTGGCACAGGGTGCCCAGAGCAGCTGGGGCTGCCCCTGGATCCCTGGCAGTGCCCAAGGCCAGGCTGGACACTGGGGCTGGAGCACCTGGGACAGGGGAAGGTGTCTCTGCCATGGCAGGAGTGGCACTGGTGGGATTTGGGGTCCCTCTCAACCCAACCATTCCATGATTCTTTCCCACTCCCCGTTCCTGCTGGGGGGCTGAGGTGGGGTGCACAGCCCCAGAAGGGCAGTGGAGGATCTTTGGGGGGTCGCCAGGGTCAGGATCAGCAGCAGAGGAGAATCCCTGATTCCTTCTCTTGGAACCTGTCCCTGGGGAGCAGCTTCCTCCTGTGATCCCGAGCAGGTGGCTGCAGGTGCCCGTGTTAATTGTGCCTAAACTACATCAGGTTAACATTTTCCTTCTGGGCTGGCTGGAGTAAATTGGGCACTCACTCCCCTAATTAACTGTTGAATGGGGAGTGTCCCAGTGAGCTGGGAATGCCTCATCCCAGTGACTGGGAATGCCCCATCCCAGTGGGGCATTGCCTCGTCCCAGCAGATCTGTCTCTCCAGCTCCAGGTGTCCTGGAGCTCCCTGCTCACCTGGGAGAGCTGTTCTGGGAGAATCCACAGGTGAACAAATGATGGATCTGGCTGCAGAGAGATCTAAAAGCAGCTCTGTGCTCCCATCCGGGACAGGGAGCACCTGGGAGCTCCCAGGTGTGCTTTACTCCTACAGAGTTCTGTAAGGAGAGGGGATTTGGGATCGATGGGTCCTGGGGGCTCATTCCTAACACAGCTCCGGCGCGGGGAAACGTGGAAGTCATGGAAACGCAGCCGAGTGTGTGCGGGGCAAAAGCGCTGAATGAATCCAGTGAAGGGATTTCCTTGGGGCACTCGGTGGTCCCCGGCTCCGGGCGGTGCCAGCGCCGCGGGCAACAGAGGGCAGTGCTCCCGCACCGATGGAGCCTGCATCCTGGATCCCAGATCGGGGATCCCGGATACCCCATCCAGATACCGCATCCCGGATCCCCCATCCCACATACTCCATCCCGGATTCCCCATCCTGGATTCTGCATCCTGCATCCCAGATTCAGCATCCTGCATCCCAGATACCGCATCCCGGATCCCCCATCCAGATACCGCATCCCGGATTCCCCATCCTGGATTCCGGATCCCCCATCCAGCATCCCGCATCCCGGATCCCCCATCCAGATACCGCATCCCGGATTCCCCATCCTGGATTCTGCATCCTGCACCCCAGATTCAGCATCCTGCATCCCAGATCCCGCATCCCGGATCCCCCATCCCACATACCCCATCCCGGATTCCGCATACCCCATCCCGGATCCTAGATCCTGCATCCCCCATCCCGGATACCACATCACGGATCCTGCATCCCACATCCCGGATCCCGGATTCCCCTTCCAGATCCGACATCCGGGATCCCCCATCCAGGATCCCCCATCCCATATCCCCCATCCCGGATCCGGTATCCCCCATCCCATATCCCGGATCCCGGATCCGCTATCCCCGATCCCACATCCCGTGTCCCGGATCCGCTATCCCCGATCCCACACCCCGTGTCCCGGACCCGCTATCCCCGATCCCACACCCCGTGTCCCGGATCCGGTATCCCCCATCCCACAGCCCGGATCCCGCCGGGCCCCCGGGCTGGCTGTCCCGCGGGAGCTGCCCGGGGTTTAGCGAACGCACAAACCCCGTGTTCTGTTAACTGCTCCGGGCTCGGGCCGGGAGAAACGCTCAGCTCCGGGCACAGCCACTGCCAGGGGCTGGCGTGGGTTTAATGTTTGCTCCTCACGCTGCAAAAAGCAATCAGAGGGAGAAGCCAATCGAGGAAAAAACATTTCCTGAAATTATTTTTTTTAATTAGTACCTTGCAAAAAAATGCATATTAGAAAGTAAGGATTTACAACTGCACAAATGGGTTTTAGCTGCTTAGAATGAAACGACTGAGGAGTGACGGTCTCTCCCAGGCAGCTGTGATGAAATATTAATTGGATAAAAGCTTTAATATAGATTTTTAAAGCAGCTTTTTTCCTTTCGATGTAACATTATAGCTGGAAACTGCTCTCATTGCTGCTGTAAGAGCAGATGAGAACCTGACTCTGCCACTGTGGACATTTCCTACTGGTTCCTCAGTCATTTTATATAGGAGGAATTAAGAAAGAATTAGGAGTGGAACAGGAGAGGAAATACAAAAGACATTGGAGGAGAGAGATCAAGCAGCGAGGGGTTGGGTGTGCTGGAGCAGAGGTGTCAGCCAAGGAAATGAACTCGGGAGGATTCTGTCCCCTGTTCTAGACAGAAGAATGCATCAAGTCACTCCTGAGTTTTTCAGCATAGAAACATGCTCTGGCCTCTGGCTCTGGATCCCTGCTCAGACAGCCCTGGCTTTACATGTGAGCTCAGCTGGATCCCTGCTGGATCCCTGCTCACAGCCCTGGCTTTCCCGTGGGCTCTGCTGGATCCCTGCTGGATCCCTGCTCAGCCAGCCCTGGCTTTCCCGTGGGCTCTGCTGGATCCCTGCTGGACTCCTGCAGTGCCGGGCTCAGCTCCCAGTCCCAGCGAGGGGGATCAGGGAAGGGCGAGGAGGGGGCTGGGACAAGCATCAGTTCTGACCCAGGAGCTTTCTGGCAGGGACCAGTGCCCAAGGAACAGCAGCAGCAGAGCTCACAGGGGCAGAGCTGCCCCAGAGCTGGGCTGTGCAGGTCACCCAGGCAGTGCCTGCAGCTGGGCTGGCCCAGAGCTGGGTCACACAATCATCCCAGCCTGGCTTGGCTTGGAAGTGACCTTAAACCCACCCAGTGCCACCCCTGCCATGGCAGGGACACCTTCCCCTGCAGTGCCACCCCTGCCATGGCAGGGACACCTTCCCCTGCCCCAGGTGCTCCCAGCCCTGTCCAGCCTGGCCTCGATTGATTCTGTGCCCAATTCCCCATGGCATCTGCTCCGACTGTGCTTTTTCTGTGGCTGCTGGGGGCAGAGGTCTGGGTGGCCTCGAGGGGGCTGTTCCCTGCTGCTGGCATTGCAGGTGGCAGGGAACCCACGAGCTGGGGGCTGCTCCTCATCCTTGATCCCTGCCTGTTTCACTGCCCTCTTGTTTCCAGTGTGGGGGCATTTTCCACACACACCTCAAAGCATATGAGCAATCAAGATGTAGCAAAACATGAAACCCAATATCAGGCTGCAACTCCAATTTATAACTTTTCTTTTCATCTTCCAACTCTGTAACACTGTCAGAGAGTCGATCAAGTTTCTCTAGAAAGATTTCTCCTTCAGAAATTGGTGTTTATTGCATGCCAAGGCACTGTTTGATTGATTTGAGAGATCAGTGGTTTTCCCGTCTCAGAGTTGTCTCCAAACGGAGCATCCCCTGCTGAAATAAACATCTGAGCATGTTGCCCACAGGGCTGGTGCTGGAAGAGCTGCTCCTGGGGAATTTTAGCAGAGCTGTGGAAAAGTCCTTGAGAAAAAAAAAGTTGGCTTATTAGAACAATCCTTTGCTCTGTGGCAGTTTGATGAGAGAGAGGGGAGGCTTTGGACATAACCTGAGTTTTCTCTGGGGAGGGGAGAGCTTGTGCATAGCTGGGACAAGCACGGGCTGCTGCTGCTGTGGGTAAGAGGTGGTGATTTCCTTCTTGTGTTTGTCCCTAATGGAGCTGTTCCAAGGTGGCCTTGGTGTTTCTGGGAATCATCTCTTGAGATGAGAATCACCTGCACTGCCCTTTGGCCAGGTGGGGAATACCAGCTCTGGTCTGTGCAGAGCAGGGAGAGCCCAGGTGAGGAATCCCCTGGTGGCCGGTGATGCCCCCTGGGCTTTGCCAGGGAGCCGGGGGGCAGGTGCTGTTCACACAGACGTGTCACCTGCTCAGTCCCTGGTGTGTCAGTCCCTGGTCCTGGCGTGTCCCTGGGGTGCCCCTGGTGTGTCCCTGGGGTGTCCCTGGGGTGTCCCTGGGGTGCCCCTGGCGTGTGCAGCCTGTGCCCCTGGCCCGCCCTCCCGAGCTGCCTTTCCCTGCTGGCCAGCAGCCCATTTTATGGGCAGTCCTGCAGTGGTGTCCCGACTGCCAGCTCCCCACAGGACCCTGTGGCTCCCTTGCCCTGGGGGTGTTGCCCAGTGCCCCAGCCAGGTGTGGATGGGGCTGAGGTGCTGCTGCCACAGCTGCTGCCCTGTGGCTGGCCCGGGCTGGGAGCATCCCCCCATCCCTGGGAGCATCTCCCCCATCCCTGGGAGCATCTCCCCCATCCCTGGGAGCATCCCCCCATCCCTGGGAGCATCCCCTCATCCCTGGGAGCATCCCCCCCATCCCTGGGAGCATCCCCCCCATCCCTGGGAGCATCTCCCCCATCCCTGGGAGCATCCCCTCATCCCTGGGAGCATCCCCTCATCCCTGGGAGCATCCCGAGCCCCAGGAGCTCTCCCTCACCCTGCTGGGTTTGCTCTGGCACTGCCTTTGGCTGCTCGGGCTCCTGCACACACAGGTGGGGCTGGTCTCTGCCTTCCCAGAGCCTCTCTGGGGGGAAGATTAAAGGTATGGGGCAGAAGAGCCAAACATCATCATGGAACCTCATGGTTTGGGTTGGAAGGGCCCTAAAGCTCATCTCACAGGCAGGGGTGTTTGCCCAGGCTCTGCTCAGAGCCCCGTGCCAGCTGTGCTGTCCCCAGCTGTGCCAGCTGTGCCATCCCCAGCAGTGCAGGCCCAGGATGGCAGTGCCAGCTGCGCTGTCCCCAGCTGTGCTGTCCCCAGCAGGGCAGGCCCAGGAGGGCAGTGCCAGCTGTGCTGTCCCCAGCTGTGCTGTCCCCAGCAGGGCAGGGCTGGGGTGGCAGTGCCAGCTGTGCTGTCCCCAGCAGGGCTGGGGTGGCAGTGCTGTGGCCTGCAGTAAGGCAGCCAGCAGTGCCTGTAATCAGCATTAACTGTTCATTAATCAGCATTAACCGTTCATTAATCAGCATTAACTGCTCTGAGGGCAGCCCCATCCATTCCCTCTCTCCAGGGAGGAGTGGGATGTGTTTGCAGCCACCCTGCTGGACACAGAGCGGTGGCAGCTGCCACTTGTCCCCCTGGCACTTCCCTGGCACGCAGCTGGCTGCCCAGCTCTGCACAGTTTCGCTGCATTTTGAAGCCAGTGCAAATTTGTGCTGCTTCTTCACAGCCATATGTTCTGTCCAGGCTTCATCCTCCTCCCCCTGTTTAAATGCGCTTTCCATGAGTGTTTTTGCCTTCTGCAAAAGAACTTTAATATTTCTGTTTACTCTTTTGGAGACAAAATCAATATTTGTTAGATGCAATTATGAAGAATGATGGATGCGCTGTCAGTGGCATGAGAGTCGGAGAAATGATATTATGGCACAGCCTGTGCTTAACAGCAGCAGAGAGGAGACACAGCCAGGCTGGCCTGCAAACCCCAGCCCAGAGCTGCAATAAACAGCACGCTTGTCAAGGGCTGCTTCAAATTGGAGCTGATTGCCTGCTTTGGGCAGGGACTGAACATTTGCCTAAACAGGAATTGAGTTTGCTCGGGCTGTCTGTGCCCCTTTGGGTTTGATGTGGTGACAATCCCGGGGGTGTCACACGGGGGTGTCACACGGGGGTGTCACGTGTGGCTCTGATGTCCCCACCACCTCCAGCCTGCCTGGGCAGCAGCCCCTGCTGCCAGGACAGCCAGTTCCTTCACGTTCTTCCCTTTTCCTCCCATTTCAGTCTTGGCTTAATGCCAGGGGAGGGGGTTATGGCACTGTCCCACCATGCCAGGCCATGGTCCCCACACTGCTCTTCTCGCAGGTGGCAGGGACAGAGGAAATGACCTCAGGCTGGGTCAGGGAGGTTCAGCTGGGAGATCAGGAAAAAGGGAGGGGGTTATGGCACTGTCCCACCATGCCAGGCCATGGTCCCCACACTGCTCTTCTCGCAGGTGGCAGGGACAGAGGAAATGACCTCATAAATCTGAATTTATTCAGCTGGGAGATCAGGAAAAGTATCCTCATGGAAAGGACAGGCTGCCCAGAGCAGGGCTGGAGTGCCCATCCCCGGGGGGATTTCCCAGCCCTGTGGATGTGGCACCTGGGGACAGGGGCAGTGGTGGCCTGGGCACTGCTGGGGATGGCTGGACTTGAAGGGCTCCTCAAAAATTCTGTGATTCCATGATTCACAGGTTTTTTGTTTCCACTGATAAGGGAAGTTTGGCTCAACAGAACCAAACTCCTGGATGTCTTTAGGCTGGGAGAGCCCCTGAGCCCAGAGCATCCAGCCATTCCCAGGTGTGCCAAGGCCACCACTGCCCATGTGCCCAGCTGCCTGGGCTGCCTCTGGGCAGTGCCCAGGAGCTGTCCCTGCCCTCTGGGCTGCAGACAGGGCAGGGAAGGGCCCGAGCCACCCTGGGGAATATCCCAGACTGCTCTCCAGTGCAGGTTAGGAGCTGGCCAGTGCTGCTGGCTGAGCCCAGGGCAAGGACAGGGACACAGCTCAGCCAGGGACTGCAGCTAATCACAGCCCAGAGATTCAGATTTAGGAGCCTCCCAGCTTCACCTAACAGGTAATTCTTCTCCTTATTCCTTTCCCCCTTGGAGATTTTTCCAAGAAGTGAAACTCAGAACGAGGTTTTCCCAAGGAGGTTCCCAGGACGGGTGAGGGGATGGGGATGCTCACCCCAGCTGTGCCTTCATGGACCCAAACCCTTCACAGAGCCAGTTTGCTTTGGGCTCGAGTTTTTTCCCTTCTCTGTGCTCAAGGTTAAACTTTCACTACAGAGAATTAGCTGGTAAGAGACAAAGAGCACTGCTCAGGAGGGGTAGGGAAGATAAATTTCACAAAAGATTTTCAGCTGCAGTACCTGAAGATAGATCAATATTTTCTATTTGCCTTAGCACTAAGCTTATTTTCCTTCATCACTGAAGAGATACTCACTTGTGCCTTCTACCAGAACATTAAACTGTTCTCTGCTGATAAATGGTTAAGAAAGACAAACAATAGCACTTTCCAGGAGCTGCTCTATCTTGCAGGACGACATCAGTCCTTTTGGCAAACAGAAAACTCACACTTCTGTCTTAACTTGGAGAGGCCCTGCCGGAGCCCAGCCTGGCTGGAGCCCCCAGTTCTGCCCAAATCCCGGAGCCTGCCAGCGTGGTGTGCCTGCAGGCTGCTGCCCCGGCTCCCCAGGACAGAGTCACTGAGCAGCTGGCTGTGCCCGTGGCCAGGGCGCGAGGGGACACGGCTGTCCCTGCTGGGCAGGGCTGTGTGGGGGCTGTGCCACAGCCAGGCAGCTCAGCAAACACAGCCACCACAGCTGGAGCGAAGCCTGGTGCCTGCTGACAGCGCTGGGGGCTGAGGGCCCAGGGAGCACGGGATTATTGACGTTGTTAATGAGTAATTAGTGCAGAAACTGCCCCGGGCACGGGCAGGGGGATGGCTTCCCCTGCCAGAGGGCAGGGATGGACGGGATGCTGGGGGAGCAGGGCACGGCTCCTGCTGCTCCCTGGCTGGTGGAGCAGAGGGGGGTCACATCTTGGACCTGAGCATCACGAAGGGAACACACCATGAAATGCTGGCTGCCAAGTGTTCTCTGCAAGGTGGTGAAAGTTTAAGTGACAGCAGAACAGTAGTGAAGTTCTGAAGGGTACAGATGTTCTGATTTTCACTAAATGTCTGGATTCTTGTACATAAATCCATGTAAAGAGCCCCAGAGTTTAACCCCTGCGTGCCAACAGCACATGGCAGAGAGGGAAATGGAGCAAACACAGGAACCACGGGGTTTGGAACGGGCTGGAGACACTCGAGCCAAGGCCTCTCTGCTTTGTGAAGATGTTTGCTTGCTGCTGCTGCCCAGGGTGTGTTTGCCCCTGTTACAAGCAGGGACAGCAAGCCCTGCCTGGTGCAGGACTGCTGGGGCTGGGGCAGGCCGGGGACCCTCAGGGGCTCTCTGGAGCTGGGCTGTGGGATGGATGTGGGATGGATGTGGGATCACCCCTGGCCAGTTTGCACAGCTGCCCTTGCAGGGCTGACCAACGCCTGCACTGGTGCTTGATTGCTGCAGGATTGACTTGGATGTGACCGTGCTTCCAGCTCCCATATCACAACCACTGCAGTTCCTCACTCCCTTGTGTGCATGTTTCAAACCCAAACCACATTTGTGTTTTCGAGCAGCTTTACAGCCCTGGCAGATGGAGGGCTGCACGACCACAGGCCAGGCTTTGCAAAATAAAACTGTATTTTTCCTGGAGGATGGCTCCTACCTGTCACCATGATATTTTCTGAAAAATCCTCTTTGCCCAGGATTCTTCTCCTGGGAAGATGAGAAGCCTCAGAGGAAAAGAAAAGCAATATTATCAGACACTTCTCCTGTGTTTTATGCTTTGGAATGTGGTCTGGACATGGTTTACCAGCAGGTGCATCTTTGATTGATCCATGTGAGTTGCGTTGGCTTAATGACCAATCCCAGCCAGCTGTGTCACACTCTGGTCAGTCATGGGCTTTTATTATTCATTCTTTTCTGCCCTTCCGAGGTATCTTTTCCCTATAGTTTAGTATAGTTCTAATATATAATTCTTTAATATAATATAACATAACGTAATATAATATAATATAACGTAATATAACATAATATAACGTAATATAACATAATATAACGTAATATAACATAATGCCCAGCCCTGCATCTCCTGCGTGCATTGGGGTGGCAGCACATGCAGGACACAGAAATTCCAGGAGCTCTGTGCTGTGCTGTGTCCCACAGAGCACAGGCAGGAGAGGTGGCTGGGCTGTAAGAACATTTCGTTTTGAATTCAAACCTCGTTTGGGGCCAGCCCTGGTGCAGGTGCCCGTGGTCAGCCGAGCTCTGCTCTGTGCACCACTGGTGTGTGACACTGATAGGTGGCACTGGTGAGTGGCACTAGTGTGTGGCACTGGTGTGTGACACTGATAGGTGTCACTGGTGTTTGGCACTGGTGTCACTGGTGTGTGGCACTGGTGTGTGGCACTGGTGGCACTGTGTGGCACTGGGCTGGGCAGGCAGGGAGCACCCGAGCCAGGCACACAGGGATGCACTCCCCAGGGCTCGGGAGCAGGCGGAGCTCACAGTCTCAGGAGAACAGGAACATGCAGACTCTGAGCTTGGTGCAGCTTGGCTGGAGGCTGCTGGCCCCAGGGCTGGTGGAGCAGGGCCCTTGCAGGCTGCTTTTGTTGGGTTTGCTTTTGTTGGGTTTGCTCTTGTTGGGTTTGATTTAGAGGAAAGCATCTGCTGAGCACACTCAGAGACCTGAACGCTCACCAGGTGTCTGTATGGGAGGTGTGAACAGTGTCCAGGGGTGTTTGAGGCTCGGATGTGGGATGGTTTTGTTTGTTTGTTTGTTTTTAAAAGGTGATTCCCCCTGCAGTGCCCCTCCCCATCCTGCCCCCTGCATTTATTTCTCTTTCCGAGGCAATTCCTCAAACACTCTGTGCACGGAGCCTCCCGACCCTGCTTAGTGTAATCAGATAAACATTGATTGCACTTAACCTCGCAGAGCTTCAAGGTGGAGAGTTCAGTGGTTAATTAACAATTGCTAATGGTTCTGGCTGTGGGAGGGTGCTCTGGTTCCTCGCAGCCCTTATCCTGTGCTGTGTGCCCGCGGTCCGCAGCTGCCCCCTCCCTGTCCCGCCCTGCTGGGACCCCAACACAAACTCAATAAAGGAATGTGTAAGTGCAGAGCCCGTGTCGTTCCGGGCCTTTGCTCCGGAGGAGCTGCTCCACCTGGGAAAGTTATTTTTAAACACTATTAATTCCTGTTGTTGTTGCTGAGGTTCTCTCGTACATCCAATTAAAAACCATGCTTGGTGTAATTTGTAACGTGAGGAAAATCGATTTCAGCGACAAGCCCTTCATGCTCCGTGTTCTGGCATCAGGTGGGTGGCTCTGAAGGGGAGCCCCAGGTAAGGCAGAAAACCGGGCGGCTCGAGCGGGGACGGACAGACAGCCACGCAGAGGGACGGACAGACAGCCACACAGGACAAACAGCCATGCAGAGGGATGGACAGACAGCCACGCAGAGGGATGGACAGACAGCCACCCAGAGGGACGGACAGACAGCCACGTAGAGGGATGGACAGACAGCCACCCAGAGGGACGGACAGACAGCCACCCAGAGGGACGGACAGACAGCCACCCAGAGGGACAGACAGCCAGCCACGTAGAGGGATGGACAAACAACCACCCAGGACAAACACCCCTCCAGAGGGACAGACAAACGCCCCTGCAGAAGGACAGAGAAACGCCCCTGCAGGACAAACACCCACGCACAAGGACAGACAAACGCCCCTGCAGGACAGGCTCCCCTGCAGAAGGACAGACAAACCCTGCAGAAGGACAGACAAACCCTGCAGGACAGGCTCCCCCGCAGCACGGCGCAGCCCGGCAGCAGGATGAGCTGCAGCAGCGCTCAGCTGTAACGTTCCCCCATTTCCCCCTCGCAGAGCTCTGCCCCCGCTCCCTCTCAGGGCTGCCTCCCAGCATCCCCCTTCAACAGCACACACAGATTCTGGTCACCCCTTCCATCAACCTAACCAAAAAGCCACCCCAAGGCTCTTGGTTTATCCTCCCTGCCCGATCCCTCGTGCAGGCTGAACAGAGCCGGCGTCTCCTCTGGCTGCCGGGCTGTTCTTGCTGCTGTCTGTCTGTCCCCGGCACAGCTGTCCTGCAGTGACACGTCCATCCTTCTCCTTGCTCCCCTCCCGTTCTCTGCCCGGGCTGCAGAGGCTCCGTGGGGAGAGGGCGAGGAGGCGACTGTGAGAGGAGCACGGCAGACTTTTCTCCCTGGTGTGAGCACTCGCTCTTGTTTCCCTGCTATTTGTGTAAAGTATCCATCCTTGCCCATCCACTTTGCACCTCCAGTGCTGCCTTTGCATCCTGAGGATAAAAACAGCTGAGCAATGCTGGTGGATAAAAGATCTGAAAAAGGAATGGCAGTGGGAGTGTGGCTGCCCTATTTTTTGGGTTAATTAAAGTGAGGATGTCTCGAGCCCTCGGTGGTTTTGTTTCTTCTCTCCCACAACACTGAACTTGTGGTTCAACTCATGATTTTGTCCTGGAGTGGGACCCTGAGCCAGGAAAACCTCAGCACCCCCTCTTCCAGAGCCCTGGCAGCTGGGGCTGGCAGAGCTGGGGTCCCTGACCCGCCGGGGTCACCCCAGGACCTGTCCAGGCTCTGGGAGCCCCCTGGCCTGCCCCGGTGCCAGCCCAGCACCAGCTCCCAGCAGGGCTTTGGGAGCAGCCAGAGCTCCCTGTGTGGGGGCAGGATTCCATTTTTGGGATGCAGGATTCCCTGTAGGGTGCTGTATTCCCTCTGTGGGGTGCAGGATTCCCTGTAGGGTGTGGGATCCCCTGTAGGGTGCAGGATTCCCTCTGTGGGGTGCAGGGTTTCCTGTTTAGGGTGCAGGATTCTCTGTAGGATACAGGGTTCCCTGTAGGGTGCAGGATTCCCTGTGTGGGGCGCAGAAGCCAGAGCTCCCTGTGTAGGGTTCCCTGTGTGGGGTGCAGGGTTCCCTGCAGAATTCCCCACGCCCTGCAGAGCAGGGGTGCTCCCCACGCAGCCCCCTCCTCGCGTGGGGTGCAGGATGCCCTGTCCAGCTGCCAGGACTGCTCCACACACCCTGGCAATGAGAGCTGGCTCTGCTCCCAGCCAGGGGCACTGGGGACCCTCAGCCCCTGGGCCCTGAGCTGACCCAGCCCGACGGAGCACTGGGAAATCTCTCGCAGATTTGTCACACATTTATTGCAGGTTTGCTGTCAGGGCAGCTCACTCGAGTTTCCCTCCCGAGCAGTTGGTGCTGCAGATGGTCCTTCAGCTCTGTTTGCATCTCAGAGGGATCCCAGGGGGCTGAGAGCAGCTCCAGCCCCTCCTGTGCCTGGGCTCTGCCCAGCCCTGGGTTACCCTGCTGGGACGGGTTTGACAGTGATGCACACACTGTGAGGGCCTGGAAAGAAAATAAATAAACAAAAAACCCAAACAAAACATAAAACAAAGAAAAAACCTCCAAACAAACAAACTCAAACAATAACAACAAACAAAAACAAAAACAAACACAAACCCCGACTGCCCAAAACCAAAACCAAAACAACAACAACAAAAAAACCAAACCAAAACCAAACAAAAGAACCCGGAAAAACAAAGAAACAAAACCCCTAACCACCCAACCAACGAACCACAAAGCCCAGTGGATCAATTCCTTTCTGTCCAGTGCCATGTCCAGCCCCAGCAGCCCTGGGGGCTCAGGCACAGCCGGGTGAAGCTGAAGTGCAGCTCCAGAGAAGGGACAGCCCCAGCTCCAGCCTGGGGACATCTCGGGGACATCTCCTCGGGGGCATTTCCTCAGGGACATCTCCTCGGGGACATTTCCTCAGGGACATTTCCTCAGGGTAATTTCCTTGGGGTCATTTCCTCAGGGACATTCCCTCGGTCCCTCGGGCTGCCAGGGGCTCTGAAGTGGGTGCAGGGCTGGGAGCAGTGTGCTCCCCCCAGCCCCGGGTGCAGGCCCAGCTGCTTTGTTCAAACCTCAAACCTCCACAGGAAAACAATGACAGATGCTGGAAACTTAAAGAAAGGCTGAGTTTCAGCTGATTTTAAAAACCAGCCTTTGGAACTTTTCCTTTCTGCTCTTTGTAGAGGTGCTTTTGCCATTTTATTTAGAGAAATTCTGCTGATTAGATGTTTTACTACACAGTATGATAATTATGCAAATAAATGCATGGTACCTGTGTTTAGCTTAATATCAAATTCTATTGCATACATTCAATTTTTTGTTTCTTATTCTCAAACTAAACAAACCCCACAAATACTGTAGAAAGAAGATAACACTGAGCCCCCTTCCAGCAACATGTGCTCAATCAGAATGTAAAATCTGCCTTTATTCTCCCATTTGTTAGATGGCAAAACCTCCCCTTTGCTGCTGTCCCAGGGGAGCAGGCACTCGTTCAAGTAAGGTTTTATTCCTTGTGACTCCAGATCAATTTATTATAAGAGTTCTTAAAATAATGAGGAACGACTCCTACATCCTCAGAAAAAGACAATATAGCAGTGAAAAAATAGCCACAGAAAATTGGTCAGAAGGGCAATTTCCAGCTAAGGGGCACATACATTAATCTCTGCTCTGAAAGTCAAGGGCTCTTGCTGCTGCTGATTGCTCAGCACTGCCTCGCTGGCAATTTAGTCCCAGGCTTTTAAAAAGCCAAAGAGAAACCAAAGAGCTCATAAATGTCAGGGGTTTCAGGCCATGGAGCGGCTGAGGCCAATTGCTGCTGTTCCTGGATGTCCCCACGTGCCCTGGGACACCCATCAGGACGTGGCCTGAGAAGGGACCAAAGGCGTTTATGGCAGGGAAGGAAATGAAAGCTGGGGCTGTCAGAGGCTCTGCCTCCCCCTCCCCAGCCCTGTGGGGCTGCTTGTGGTCAGGGTTTGTTGTTTGTACCTCAGAGCCTCGCTCACAGCTGGGGATTGTCCCCTTTGGGCAGCCCATGGGCAGGGAAGGGAAATGGTGTTCTGAGAGGAAAACTTTAAATGTTCCTGTGTTCTCTTGTGAGAGCTGGGCCGGTGGAATCCAGCCCTGGGGGTGCCCAGAGCAGCTGGGGCTGCCCCTGCATCCCTGGCAGTGCCCAAGGCCAGGCTGGACACTGGGGCTGGAGCACCTGGGGCAGGGGAAGGTGTCCCTGCCATGGCAGGGGTGGAATGGGTGGGATTTGGGGTCCCTGCCACCCAAACCATGCCAGGATTGTGTGAGTCCATGGTTGGATAAGGGCTGGATTTGCTCACAGGGGTTTCTAGCCAAGGAAAAAAGCAGGAGCCCAGCACAGGAACAGAACTCTCCCTCATCCTCCTCCACACTGGAATCATCTCCCAGTCCCCCCAGTCTGTGCTGAGCCCTCTCTGGGTGCTCCCAGTGCACAAGGGGACCTCACCCGAGCAGCACCAAGGCTGCTTATCCACACGTAAAGTTCATTCCTCTCCTAAGCAAGGAACATGTGCACAAAGCCTCATTCCTAGAAATCGTTTCCTGGGGGAGAGCGCTTGGTTAAGCCTGGGACTCACCAGCCCCCAGTGATTATGGCTCATCTGGGCTCGTGTTGGTTTAAAAGGCTGAGAGGCATTTTGTGGCTAATCCTCCCAGTGTTTACTCTGCATCTTACCCAGGGGAGAGCTTAACCCTGCACGCTCTGTGCAGTGCTGGGAGGGTAATTCCCCCCTCACACTCCCCTCAATGAGGCAGGCAGCCCTGCAGAGGAGCAGGGTCACTGCAGGCAGCCCCAGGAAAGTGCCTGCACGGCCAGTGGGGCCGGGGAGAGCAGGCAGAGCCCCCAGGAGGGGCAGGACACGCTGGAATTCTCTAAACTGCACTGCACAGGATCGCAGCTGGGAGGGGGAACGTTTCCTGCCAGGTGTGAGAGCAACTGCCCATTTCCTGAGCAGCTCCAGGGTGGGCACGCAGCACCTGCTCCCAAACTCCCACCTGAGCCCCTGGAGCAGCTGGGAATGGCAGGAAACTCTCCCAAATTCCCACCTGAGCCCCTGGAGCAGCTGGGAATGGCAGGAAACTCTCCCAAATTCCCACCTGAGCCCCTGGAGCAGCTGGGAATGGCAGGAAACTCTCCCAAATTCCCACCTGAGCCCCTGGAGCAGCTGGGAATGGCAGGAAACTCTCCCAAATTCCCACCTGAGCCCCTGGAGCAGCTGGGAATGGCAGGAAACTCTCCCAAATTCCCACCTGAGCCCCTGGAGCAGCTGGGAATGGCAGGAAACTCTCCCAAATTCCCACCTGAGCCCCTGGTGCAGCTGGGAGTGGCAGGAAACTCTCCCAAACTCCCACCTGAGCCCCTGGAGCAGCTGGGAGCACTGAGCCTGCTTGGGGATTTACAGTGACCTGCGGGTCAGCCATCCTTACCCAGCCAGGAGCAGTGAGGGCAGGCTCAGGACACGCTGTGAGCCTCTGTCCCCTGGTGGAGAAGAGGAGGGGGCTGGGCAGGGCAGATGAGGGCTCGGGGCTGCAGGGTGAGCGTTCCATGGAGCCAGGAGTGCTGGCTGCCCTGCCTGGCCCCACGGCCACACACACGGCTTTCCTGTCACTGCCCTGCAGACAGCCCCTTCCTTGCTGCCCAGGAGGAGCTTCTCCTCCCTGGAGTGATGGACTGCAGTGATCCACAGTCTGGGCAGGGCTCAGCAGCCAGCAAATGCTCCTGGTGGGAAGGATGAGGCTCAGCAGAGAGGGGAGCAGTGAAAAACCCCTGTGGAAGGGGAAGGACCAATGAAGCACCAGGAAAAAAGGGCTGTGGCACTGTTCTTAGCAGGGTGTCCCTGCAGGTGTGATCCTTCCACGCCTTGGAAAATGAGAGCAGTAGAATAAAACCTGTCTCCCGGCTGTGGTTGGTGTGCTCACCCTCCTGGGCTCAGCTCAGTGCTTTCCCTGAGCTGCTGCTGCTCTGGAAGTGTTCCCAGGAGGCAAATCAGGGCTTTATTCCTCCCTGGGAACAGCTGCTGCAGAGGCCAACAGCCCTTGTCCCCTTGCTCTTTGGGCTGCACATGAAAATAACAATCATTTTTATCTCATGCGTGATGAACTATTAAAAAGTATGGAGCATAACAAAAAGCTGCAGTCACAGCTGGTCTCAGGTGGCCCCTCTGCCCACAGGTGAATTTGCAGCCTGGGCCTGAATCCTCATTCTCCTTGAGCAGCCTCGTGAGAGGCACCAGCAGGGGCTGGGAGTGCCAGGGTGGGTGGAAGGGCCACTTCCCCCTCCTCTGCAATTATTGTACGTGACAAAATGGAGCAGGGAAGCTGCAGTGGCAAATGGAGAGAGCCGGGTGAGTAACGAGGTGGCTGTGTCCTCTGGGAAATTGCTGCTGCTTTCTGAGGGATAAATGGTGTCACACAGCATTCCCCAGCCTCTGCTCCTCCCTCTGGGGGGCTGCAAGGGGCTCAGCTCCCAGCCCGGGGGCTTCTCACAAAGGAGGGAGGAAAGCAGTCAGGTGAGGAGCTGAAGATCCTAAACCACCATTCCTTCCCTCCACACGAAGCTGCTGTGGACTCGCTGAGAGGGTTTCCCTGGTTAAATGTGTTGGTGCTCAGTCAGGTGAGGAGCTGAAGATCCTAAACCACCATTCCTTCCCTCCACACAAAGCTGAGAGGGTTTCCCTGGTTAAATGTGTTTGTCCTGTGCAGGGGAGCACAGAGCTCTCCCGGCTGCAGGGCTCCCATCTCTGCAGAACCTCGGCTGCTGGGGCTCAGGGCTGTGTGCAGCAGACGCAGACACGGAGCAGGTGGGAAGGCTCGGCTGGGGGATGCTCCTGAGAGCCCCACAGCTGCTCACACATGACGGGCTCCTTTCCCCAGCCCCTGGCAAGGAGCAGCTTTGGTTCTGTCTGGGCTTTGTCACTGCTGGTGAGCTCACCCCTGGCCCATGCTCTGGCCCTGCTGGGCTCCCACCACGATGCCACAAGGGCCGTGGGCCATCACTGTGCATTAATGGCATTTCTGTTCCCCTGTGCCCCAGTGGGAGGCCCTGGGCAGCCCACCCAGAGGGGTTTCCATCCCTGCCTCCTCCCCTGCTCACCCCCAGCTTCAAATCAATCCCCAGACTTCATGTATTACAAGTGAAGCTCTAGTGGTGACAGACATCGAAGCCTGTCACAACACCTCAGGATATCCAGCCTGCCTGATGGGATGATCCAGTGTTATTAAAAGACTCACTTCATTTTATTAAAAGAGGAATGAATTATATCAGATCCCTTTGTCAAAGTGGTTAGGCTGTACTGAAGTATTTGGATCTTAATTTGATATTTCATTCTCTGCTTCAGACAGGAATATTACTGGTGGGACATTTTATGAGTAAAGATAAATTTGTAATAAACCACGGTGCCTACTTAAAACCTCATTATCCCCATGCTGCTCTTGCCCTGAAAAGCTGCACATGAGCTTTAGTGCCTGTGGGGAGAGGGGCAGGGGCTGGCTCTGTCTGCTCTGGCACCTTGGCATCGCAGCTGGATCTGGGTGAGGAAGGGGCAGAGGCAGGGGTGCGGCCAGCTGGGGCGGGGGTCTCTGCCAGGGAACAGGGACACAGTGACAGGGCAAGAGACACAGCCTCAAGCGTGCCAGGGGAGGCTCAGGGGGAGCCCTGGGAAAGTTCCCCATGGAAAGGGCTGCTGTGCCCATCCCGGGGGGCTCCACAGCCCTGTGGGGGTGGCACCTGGGACAGGGGGCAGCGGTGGCCTGGGCAGGGCTGGGGTGGCTGCACCTGGTGGGCTCAGAGGGCTTTTCCAGCCTGACCAGCTCTGTGAAGTGCAGCTTGAGAAGCACACAGGCCTGAGCAGCCGGGGGCGCTGGGGCTGCTCTGTGCCACAGCTGGAGAATGTGGGGCCAGAGCCCCCCGAGCCCCCCGGAGGGTCAGCACTGCGTGGGCTCAGAGGGGTGGCACCCAGGGCAGGGTGTGCAGCCCAGCCTGGCTCAGCTCCTTCCCTGTGGGGCCCTGGCACAGCTCACACCCCGGGCACCTTCTGTTCATTTACGCCTTGCTGCTTTTTGGCCGTTTCCCCCAGATTTTAAATCAGCTTTGCCATCCCTGCTGCCAGCGCAGGGAATGATTCACGGCTGTCATGGGCACAGGCCCTGGCACAGCCACCCCTCCACAGCCCCCTGCTCTTCCTCTCGCTCTTCCTCACAGCACCTGCCCCTGCCCAAAGCCCCCCAGGACGTTTTGGGGTGGGCTGTGCAGGTTTAGAGCTGTCACAGGGGGTTTGGGGCTGTCACAGGGGGTTTGGGGCTGTCACAGGGGGGTTTGGAGCTGTCACAGGGGGGTTTGGGGCTGTCACAGGGGTTTGGGGCTGTCACAGGGGGGTTTGGGGCTGTCACAGGGGGGTTTAGGGGCTGTCACAGGGGGTTTGGGGCTGTCACAGGGGGTTTGGGGCTGTCACAGGGGGTTTGGGGCTGTCCCTTTGTGCCTGGCTGGAGCTCTTTCCTGCAGCAGCTCAGCTCTCGCAGCTCCCCTGACAATCTGTGAAATGAACCCAGGCAAGCAGAGCAGAGCTGAGCCTTGTGATGCTTCCTGCTGCTGTCACAGTGAGGAGCAGGGAACTTTCTGGCACCTTTTCCAAGCAGGCTATTCCTGAAACGTGGAACACTCACACACAGCGCCGTGGGGTGAGAACAGGCAGGAAACCAGTCTGTGGCACAGAAAATATCAGCAATTCACTGCAGGGGCCAGAGGAGAGGCAAGCCCTGCTGCCAGCTTCAGGTGAGGCAGTTCTCTGCCCTGGCTTTAGAGAGGGTTTGCTTGGAGGCAGCAGTAATTGCTGACATTCTCTCTGGATTCAGCACTCTTTCCTGTGCAGGGCTCTGAGCAGGTCAGGAGTTGGAAATTTCTCAGCAGTGCCTTTGCTCCTGCTGCTGTGCTGCCAATCACCCTGCCCTGATCTGGTTATTGCCCACCACGAGATCTCTTCGAGGCCTGTGAAGTCCTCAGGCTGAGTGCCCTGCTGCAGCGGGGCTGCACTGCTGCAGCGGGGCTGCACTGCTGCAGGGGTGGGCTCTGCTCAGCTCTGCCTGCAGGCTGGGGGGGCTGCTGAGGCCTGGAGCAGTGGGATCAGCTGGCAGGGAGCAGCTGCAGTGGGTTGGGGTGAATCTGAGAGCTGATGGAGCCTTTGGGAGCGCTCAGTGATGCTCTGGGCAAGGGAGCTGGGAGCAGCTGGGCGAGAGGGGCAGGGATGGGGGGGTGTGGGGGTGTGGGAATGGGTGTGGGTGTGGATGATGTGGCTGTGAATGTGGATGTGGATGATGTGGATGTGGATGTGGATGTGGGTGATGTGGCTGTGGATATGGATGTGGATGTGGATGATGTGGCTGTGGATGTAGATGATGTGGATGTGGATGATGTGGGTGTGGATGTGGATGTGGATGATGTAGATGTGATGTGGGTGTGGATATGGATGATGTGGGTGTGGATGATGTGGATATGGATGTGATGTGAGTGTAGGTATAGAAGATGTGAATAATGTGGCTGTGGGTGATGTGGATATGGATGTGGGTGTGGATGATGTGGATGATGTGGCGGTGGTGTGGGTGTGGGGGATGTGGATAATGTGGATGTGGATGATCCACGTTATGTGTCCACCCATGATGTGGGTGATGTGGACAATGGGGGTGTGGGTGATGCACGTTATGTGTCCACCCATGATGTGGGTGATGTGGACGATGTGGATGTGGTGTGGATGTGGATAATGTGGATAATATGGCTGTGGGTGATGTGGATAATGTATATGTGGGTGATGTGGGTTTGGCTGATGTGGACAATGCTGTGGATGTGGTGTGGATGTGGATAATGTGGATAATATGGCTGTGGGTGATGTGGGTTTGGGTGATGTGGACGATGTGGACGTGGGTGATGTGGCTGTGGGCACGGACACAAAGCCAGGCTTTGGACAGTTCTGTGGGAGCCCCCTCCTGGTTCCCAGAGCCCCGCTGGCTGCTGAGGCTGTTGGGGTATTTTTGCTCTGGGGAGCAGTCTGGGCTCCTGTCCCCCCGTTCCCTGCTCCTGCCTGGGCAGTCCCAGACTGCCAGGGCCTGGCGTGGTGATGGATGGGGATGTGGAAGCCTCTGCAGGGAGTGCATTTTTAACAAGGTGAACTTCGTTGCTCTAAAACTCTCTTCCCATTCCGTGTTCAGCAGCTTTCATGTGTCACAGTCACACACGAGTGTCTGAGAGCACCCCAGGGCTCTAACCCATTTAAAGAGAAGCTCTGTGGCAAGCCCAGCTCTGGTAGCTGGGGGGGTTGTTCTCTGTCAGGTGTAAATCTGAGAGAGGTGGGATTCCACTTCTTTCCCAGACAAAAATGTGTTTTGAGAACTTGGCTTTTGGGGGTAGAAAAATGCCCAAGTAAATATATTTTTTTGTAATTTCTTTGTATTTAGAACAGAGACTCTATTTTCTGTGTAATCTTATTTTGTGCTGATTTATCTGATTTATGTTGAACCTGTACTTTGATGGAATTATTTTGTTGGGGAAAATGATACAAAACAACAGCTCTGGCTGGTGCAGAGCAGCTGCTGTGGTTCCTGCTGGGCAGGGCGAGCTCGCCCCTGCTGCCACTTGCCCACTCCTTGGCCCTGGGAGCTGCTTCCCAGTTTATCCTCTCAGAGTTTGTGCTTTCCTTCCTCTTTCACAGCTTTGGTGCTGCTTCCTGTGCTGAGTTACACTCTGTGCCTCTTGTAAAATGTGCTGCAGATCTGCTGTGCCAGAATTAGACTGCTAAAACTTGGAGCTTGGGATGTCACTGAGTGTGGCAAACACTGGAGATCCCTGTCAGCTGCTCGAGCAGCAGCTTCTGCTGGGGGCCAGGGAATCACCATGGCATGGGTTGGGTGGGAGGGACCCCAAATCCCCCCAGTGCCACCCCTGCCATGGCAGGGACACCTTCCCCTGCCCCAGGTGCTCCAGCCCCAGTGCCCAGCCTGGCCTTGGGCACTGCCAGGGATCCAGGGGCAGCCCCAGCTGCTCTGGGCACCTTGTGCCAGCCCTGCCCACCCTCACAGGAGCAATTCCCAATCTCCAGCTAAATTTCCCCCTTTCCCTTTGTGCCCTTTGCTCCTTGTCCCGTCAGCTCCTGCTGAGGGTTCCTGTGATCCCCCAGACCCTGGAAGGTTCTGGGAGGGCTCCCCACACCCTCTCCTCCCCAGGCGAGCCCCCCCAGCTCTCCCAGCCCGTTTCCTGGGGGATTTGCTCCTTTTTGCCTTCCTGGCCTGCCCTGCTGTCTCTGGGGCAGGAGCTGCTGGCTGCTGTGCAGCTCTGAATCCCCCAGCTCTCTCTCCGAGCACTTGGGGCCAGTTTGCCCCACGCAGGGACTGCAGAGCTACTTTATTTCAAGAATTAAAACCAGAACAATCTGATAAAATAGTTGGCTTTTTTGCCTTCTGCTTAGAGACAAAACTTTTATTGCAGCAAATGGAACTAAAATCAATATACATGGAAATGACTCGCATTTGGGGACCCTGGGTATTGTTGATTTAATACTATTTATTTAACAGCTTGGCAAATGTGTGGTTTGTCTGTCTCGATAGATTTTGAAGAAAATGATAATGTTTTATAGTAAACAGTATAAAAATTCAAGCAAAGGCATCTTAATCAAGTCCTATAAAAATTAAATGAGAGATTGAACATGTCACAAGTCTGTTTTATCATGCTGCTCATATTAATGCTGCAGCTCCTTTTGTGTTGGCCCCATTAATATTCATGAGGGCTTTAGTGCAGAAGTGTGCCTTTCTTCTGGGGTTCCCTCCTGCCTCGTCTCCAGCCAAAAGGCAAACCCTCCTCAGCCCCTCGGAAACAGCAGATTATCTTCAGGAAGCCTGTTGAACATGAGCAGAAGTGACATCTCGTGGCACGCTGGATGTCAGCGTTACCCTGGATCCCAGCACACAGCCTCAGCTGGATCAGATAACAGATCTGGCATTTCCTTCAGCTGGGCCAGCTGGAGCAGTCAGTGAGTGGGTGAGGGCAGGCACTCCCTGGGCTGGGCGTTCTGGGGCTGTGTTCTCTGGCAGAGGGGCTTGGCTGGACAGAAAAGCGGTGCCAGGGTGGCTGCACTGGCAGGGCAGGGCAGGGCAGGAGCCTGCCCCAGGGGCCCTGGAGAGGAGCAGGAGCAGGGAGTTAGGGAGGAAAGGAGTCTGCAGGGGCCGTGCCCTGCCAGCTGCCAGCAGGGAGCCCCTGGGATGGAGCCCCCAGTGCTGCAGAGGGTCCTGCTGGCCTGTGCTGCTCTGAACGCCAGTTTTTAAAGGATTGCCAGGAAGGAGGGCTTAATTCCTCTTTCTGACTGAGGAGGCAGGTTGGTATCTTCCCATGGTGGGGATGACTTCTCACTGAACATCAGACAAGCCTGAATAATGTCTTTGATGTATTTATTTTATAAAAGCCAAAAAGGTGTACGGGGAGATCAAGAATCTGTCTTTGGAGAAATCCCTATCAAGGAGTTTGGAGATGAAGGTCTCTCTTGCTCCGTGGCAGTGGTAATGCAGTGAATGACAAATCATGAAGGAATAAATTTGCATTCATATTTATTGAAGGCAATCTTGAAATATCCCCAAGCAAGAGAGACTTGTGTTTTGAAAGAGAAATTAAGGTGACATTGGTAATCAGAGCAGTGGCTGTGGGATGGGCTGGGCAAACCCAGGAACTTCAGAGCAGTTTCTGTCCAAAGCAGTGCCAGGAGTTACACTTTTAACTGGGGGAGGGTTGATTTGGGTTGGATTTTGGGGAAAAATCCATCCCTGGGCGGGTGGGCAGCCCTGGCACAGGGTGCCCAGAGCAGCTGGGGCTGCCCCTGGATCCCTGGCCAGCCCCAGCTCTCCTGTGCCAGGGAGGGACTGGGGGTGCAGGGATGCTGGAGGAGCCTGGAGTGAGTGGGAAATTCTCAGGTGGTGGCAGTATAAGACATTGAATGGAACAGCTTCTCCTGCTGTGCTCCCTGCTTCCCCCCTGGCCATTCCCTGGCCCTTCCCTGGCCTCCCCAAGCCAAGCAGGGCATTCCTGCAGCTCCTCCTTCCCCAAACCTGAGCCGTGCTGTGCTGTCTGTGCCAGGTGACAGGGCTGTGACTCTGGGTTCAGCTCCTGCACTCTGGAAAACCACAAAACTGAGAATTTCTGCCTCTCCGTGGCTGGCAGTGGATCAGGACCTAAGCCAGGCCCCGCTGCAGGTACCTGAGTGGCCAGGTGAGCAGCTCCTGGAGTCCTCAGGTGTGATTTTCATGGCAGAGGACACGGATTGCCATCCCTCCTGCAAAGCCCGGGTTCTCTGGGAGTGGGGTGAGAGCAGGTGCTGAGCCCCAAGCTGTGGGCAAGGGCAAGGTCATTGACAGGGTTTAATGTGCTTAACCTGCAGGATCAGTGCCCTGTGCTCCTGAATGCAATCAGGATCCTTGTTCCAGCTCCCTTTCTGTGCTTCCATCAGGCAGGCTGACTTTCCTTAAGCCCCCCCTTATATCTCCATTTTTAATTTGCAAATTACGAAGCATTTTGCTCTTTGTTGTTGTCCATCAGACACAGCAGCAGCTGGTTTCTTAGTCCAGCTTTCTGAGTCAGCCTTCAGTTCCTCATCTATATCCCACAGTACACAGGAAGTCTAGTTCCTGTATGTTGTGGAATGCATTGTATTCCCTCGTTTGTGCATGTTTAGCTGCTGAATTAACCCAGCCCTGCAGGAGCCCAGCCTCACTGGCCCGGGACCAGCTGCACCCTGGGGACACAGACTGTTTGGAAGGAGTCCTTTCCGCTGGGCCCTACAACCCTCAGTATGGGTTTGGGAGTTCCAAAGGTGCTGCCTGATGGTGTTTGCTCGGGGCACCTTGGAACCCCTGGATCACTGAGGCTGGAAGAGACCTTTACTGGCCATGGTCAGCTCCAGCCCCATCCCCACGCGTGCTGGGGCACTCCAGAGATGGGAACGCCACTGGGAGGCCAGAACCGCTTTCAGGGTGGGAAGATAACAGCTCTGCTTGTTTTCCCCCAGAATTCTGGCAGCCCCTGCACTGCAGAGCAGGCAGGGAGCAGAGCAGGGGGGTGAGGAGCCAGCTGAGCCAGGTGAGCCAGGTGGGCAGAGGGCACCTGTGGGTGCTTGGCAGGAGCTGTGAGCAGCTGCCCGTGCTCCCCGTGCCCTTCAGGGCTCGTTCCCTGCCCAGCCCCAGGGCCTGCCTGCTCCAGGAGTGGTTCTGCCTTTCAGCTGGGTCTCAGCCACCCAAAGGTCAATAAACTGCTCATTTATTTGAGCGCTAACGCTTCACTGGGCCGACAAATCTCCATCCCTGCAGCAGCACGGGCGGGCTTGGCGCGTGATCCCAGGTGCTCCTGCAGCCTGGATTTGTAGCCCTGCCAGTACAACTGCTACAAGTTAATAACCTCTTAAGGGGAGTTTGACCTTTTCCCCCTTCATTTCCTCATTTTCCCAAATTGGTTTGATTCCAGCGCTCCCGTGGCTCCTGTTTCAGCCAAACTCTGCAGCCCTCAGGTGTCAGTGGAGCGGAGCCACAGCCACTTCTTCAGAAACTCATATTTTTTTGGTTCTGGTGGGAGCAAAACTCAGGCCAGCTGCAACTCAACTGTTGTAGCTGGACAGCCCAGAAGGATGGAGAAAGGGATGGTTACTTATTTTACCAGCAAATGCAGGTACCTGACTTATTTCAGAATCCTCAACGTGATGCTCCCGGCTTTGCTTTGTGTCATCAGGGATTCAAACCCACAAAAAACCAGGTGTGGTGTGGAAACAACAGGAGGGACCCTGGAAACCCCTGCAGCCCGGGGTGAGGGGATGGCTCCTGAGCCCAGAGCGCATCCAGGGCCGGGCTGCAGAGCCCGGCCAGGCCTGGCTAAGCTGAGCTTATCTCCGAGTGCCCGCGGCTGTCAGCTGCAGGCTGGCAGCAGCAGGCTGGCAGCTGAGGCACCCTTGGCTCCCAGCAGTTGTTGAAGCACCCGGAGCTGCTGTTTCAAAACAAGCCCCTCGCACACAGATGGCCAGCGCTGCCTCCCTGAAAGCACAGCTCATCTTCCCACCGGCTTCGGGGAGTTTAAATGCCAGTGAACATATTGAGAATTGCAGAGGCATTAAAAATAAAAGATGTCTTTAAACTTGCAGCAAAAATAACTCGCAGAGAAATATTACCAAAGACCGTTGGTTCATCAGAGGAGATGAGAAGGGGAATTTCAGTTTGCACAGTGACAAACGAGAGGGAGAAGTGGCCAGGAGTGCTGTGATGGCTGTGGAGGGAGCTGTTATCTGTGGCAGGCATGGGAGATCAAACGGAGCCCAGCCTGGGATGCTCATGTGGCTTCTCAGAAATGGATTTCTGCCCAGCTGGTGCCTTGATTTGGAGGGTCATGTGGAAACCTGATGCTCCTACCTTCATGCTGGCTAACAGGATTAATTTAAGGAAAAGGGAGAGTATTTGAGTTGAGGTGCTTCATTTGGGGGTTAAAAGTGCCCAAACACCAAAGCACCAAGAGCTAACAGGATTGGGTTACACAAAAAATGTCTCTTTGAAGGTTTAACTTGGAACACTCTGAGCAAACTCTGAGGGATCAGAGAGTGTGTGGAAAACAAATCTAATTTAAAACAGCAAAGACAAGCCAATAAAGCTGATCCTATCAAACAGTTTCAATAGTGGGATAAAACGCAGAGCTGCTTTAACCGATGCAGTTCTGAACACAGGAAAAAAGCATTTGGGCTCAGTGTACAGCCAGCAGTGGAGCAGAGGCTGAATTGGTGACATTTCAAGCAGTGATCTCTGAGGAATTCCAGGATATTTTCTGAAGGGGGGGCAGAGCTCTGTGTGGAGCCCAGCCTGCCTGGCCCTGAGGAGCTGCCGTGCCCGTGTGGTGCCACAGCTCCAGCTTGGGTGGGAAGGACCCCAAATCCCACCAGTGCCACTCCTGCCATGGCAGGGACACCTTCCCCTGCCCCAGGTGCTCCAGCCCCAGTGCCCAGCCTGGCCTTGAGCACTGCCAGGGATCCAGGGGCAGCCCCAGCTGCTCTGGGCACCCTGTGCCAGCCCTGCCCACCCTGCCAGGAACAATTCCCAATTCCCAATCTCCCATCCAGCCCTGCCCCTGGCAGTTTAATCTCAATTCCTCAATTCCTTCCTCACTGTTTCTGCCCCTGGATGTTTAAATCTGCATCCTGAGACAGCACCCAGCAGTGCTGTGATAGCAATTGCCCTTTTACAGTAACAACCTGTAAAAACCCTGACTTTGTGCCTTCATGGCTGGCATTAAATTGCTGAATGGAGGGGACGTTTCTGTGGTTAAAGGAAAGTGAACCATCCCTGTTTGCCTTTGCAAGGTGACACTTGCAGCCAGCACAACAATTTCCTCCCTCCGCCACGCTGCCATTTCAAAATTTGCCCTTTTCAAAAATCCATCTAAAATCTCATCTTTTCCTAGGTTTACCCAAAGTGCTAATTCCAACCTTGCTCTCGCCGTGCTGTATTTGTTTGACTTGTGTGAACTACTATTTTCACAGGTTTTCTTATTGCTGTGTTGTGTGCTTTGTACCTCTGCACAATCCAACCTTAAACATTGATAAAAGTCCTCAAAAATCCAGAATGTCAGACCAAGGAATGAGCCATGAACTGATTAATCTGTTACACCACTTAAAAAGCACCGGGAGCGGGGGCAGCGAAGCAGCACAGGGGCAGTGGGATTGAGAGGTGCGTTTTTCTGGAGAAAATAATTTATTTAACAAACAGAACTAATTGGGCAGGGCAGGACCCAGCCCTGCCGTGGCTGGCAGGTGTGGGCAGGAGCTGAGGCTGGTGCTGCAGGGTTCAGACGTGGCCAGGCTCAGGTGATGGAGCTGGGGCACCTGTGGCACAGCAGGGCTGGACCTGCTGCTTTTGCAGCCTCTGGGGGGGTTTGTGGATGCAGGGGAACAACAGGAGGAGGGGAAGGAGCTGCAGGCTGTCAGGAGGGGTGAAAACTGCATCACAGAGGAGAAACAAGTGGAGGGAGCAGGGCTGGGAGGAGATGGAGACACTCACCAGGGTGGGAAGAAGGAGAAAGCAGCTCCAGTGAGGAAATGCTGTTTGTGGAGGGGAGCAGGGCTGGAGGCTGAGCCCCTGCAGCAGCCAGGGCTACCTGGGCTGGGCAGCTGGGCCGTGGGCTCTGCTGGCCAGGGATGCTCCCTGCCTGCTTCTGGGAGATAAGTCCTTATCTGAGCCGAGGGGAAAGAGACGGAACTGTGCGCAAAAATTGGTAATTATATAAAGCTCAGCTCATAATGGGCCATAATAAGGAAGTCTGGGTGATAAATTGAAAGATAAGTGCTCATGAAAATGAAGTTAAATTCTTCTCTGAGCAACCTGGGCTAGTGGGAGGTGTTGGAATGAGATGGGGCTTAAGGTGCCTCCCAACCCAGACCAGGCTGGGATCCTGGGAATTTCCCAATCCAACCTAATTCCCAATCTCCCATCCAGCCCTGCCCCTGGCAGTTTGAAGTCTCAGTTCCCCCTTCTAAAGAAGATCTGTTCTCTTGCAGAGCTTCATTCTCCCAAAGCACTGCTGGTGGTTCACCCAAAGGTTTTCTCGTCCAGCTCTCAGCCTCAGCCCTGCCCCAGCCTGTGCACACAAATGTCCTTTACCCCCAGATGAGCTCTCCTTCATGCCGATGGAATTTAAAATACCACTTTATGCTGCTACCTGGATTTGTTCAGCCATTGAGGGGTTGGATGAGCAGGTGGCATGTCCATGGCCGAGGTTGCAGCCAGTGTCATTTTGGTTTAGGGAGAAACTGAGTCACACCCAGAGCTGAAACAATACTTGGAATTCTGTGAGTGTTCCCTTGGCACCTTGCTCGAAGCTGCTGTTCAGAACCAGAGAACTCACACTGGAAAGGTTTTCAGTAATATTAATTTTCCTTTTGCACACAATACAACTTCCTCTAAAACAAAGAATTTTTTCCAAACAGCGTACATCATGTTTTGCTTCAAAAAACCACTTTGCAGTGTACATGATGTTTGGATTTGCTACAGAAATGAATTTCAGTAAACGTGTGTTTGAGGTATTGATTGGGAGACGGATAGCTGACAAATCCAATACAAATGTGCTGTTTTAGAACTGCAGGTGCCACCTTGAGCCAGTGGGGATGTTCTTTGTGTGTGTGATCCCCTCCTCATTCCAGGGCCCAGCTGACCTGGGCTGCCCTTCTCCTGAGAGTGGGACAGAACTCACTGCTTCAACAGCTTGTAAGTCCATCCCAGGTTTGGAATTCGGGTGTGTGGAGGTAAGGAGGTGCATTTAGCCCCTGGACAATCTCATTTTGCTCATGCTTTCCCTGGTGAGCAGGTGTGACCCAGGCTGGTGCTCTCCTGGCTGGGATGTGCCCAGCCTGTCCCTCTGTCCCAGGGGTGCCTGTCCTTGGTCCCGAGGCTGGGGAGGCACAGCCAGTGCCCCGGGGCTCTGCCACCCTGGGGAGCCGGGGCACAGCCCAGCCTGAGAGCCAGCAGGGCTGGGCTGGACCCAGGGCTGAGCCTGGCAGCTCAGCAGGCATCCTGCAGCACTCCTCACCCTTCACCTGCTCAGAATGTCTGAGAGCTGCATGGCAGAGCCCGTCTGCACACAGAGCCCTCTGTACACAGAGCCGTCTGTAAATAGACCCATCTGTAAATAAACCCATCTGTAAATAAACCCGTCTGTAAATAAACCCATCTCTAAATAGACCCTTCTGTAAACAGACCCGGGGCTGCACGGGGTGACCTCCAGAGGTCCCTTTCCCCTGGCACTGCTGTGGCTCTGATCTGCCTCCCTGCCTTGTCCTGCAGGGTGACTCTGGTGTGCTTTGGGAGCCCTGGGAATCACAGAGCTGCAGAAGCACTGGGGCTGGAGAAACCCTCTGGAACATCCAGTCCAACCATTCCCAGCCCTGCCCATGTCCCCGGCTGCCACATCCACAGGGCAGTGAATCCCTCCAGGGATGAGGACTCCAAACCTCCCAGGGCAGCTGTGCTGGGGCTGGGCAGCCCTTTTGGATTGACAATTGTCCCTGATATCCACCCTGAGCTGCCCTGGCCCCCGGCTGTCCCCTCCTGGCAGGAGCTGTGCAGAGCCTCAGGTCCCCTGAGCCTCCTGTGCTCCACCTCTGTGCTGAGGCTCACGGCCCAGGACTTCAACAGCCGTGATTAAAATAAAAGGTATGGTAGCATAACCTCTCTTGTGGGTAATTAAACAGTTACAACAACCATTTTACACTTGTGTTATCACAGGAATGTTTTTAAGCCGTAAGTGCCAGGTGATCTGGAAGGCGTTCCAGTGAAGGCATTCCAGTTCAGGGCTGCTTTGGTAGCAACACACAGAAATAAAAGAACAAAACCTTCTGCTTAGAATGGCTTTTTTCTTTTATTAATCTTGGATCCATTCTTTAGATCATTTATTCTCCTTACTAGCTTTGATTGCAGAGGTTACTTGGAGCATTGGCTCAGTAATGTGCTGGTGGGTGGCACTTTGAGGGGATGAATTAGACACAGGACTGTTCCTTTCTCTGCTGAGTTTAGGGAGTTGGGGTTGTTTTTTTTATTGTTGTGGTGTGTTTTGGTTTTTTGGGGTTGTTATTTTTAATTGTTGTTGTGTGTTTTGGTTTTTTGGAGTTGTTATTTTTAATTGTTGTTGTGTGTTTTGGTTTTTTGGGGTTGTTATTTTTAATTGTTGTGGTGTGTTTTGGTTTTTTGGAGTTGTTATTTTTAATTGTTGTTGTGTGTTTTGGTTTTTTGGGGTTGTTATTTTTAATTGTTGTTGTGTATTTTGGTTTTTTGGAGTTTTGTTTTTTTTTGTGGGGTTGTTTTTTTACTGTTGTGGTGTGTTTTGTTTTTTTGCCCTGGGTTTCTGTGCCTGGCTTGCTCTGTGGTGCCTGCTGCTGTAATTGCAGCTGTGGCTGTGTCGGGGCACAGCTGTGGCTGGAGCCTTCCAGGGTCCCTCCCCACTGAGCCACTGGTGAGGGCAAACATGGATTTGCATGTCAGTGCTCCAGCCCTGCCAGCCCGCCTGCTGCTGGGGACTGAGCTGAGCTGTCACTGCTCACAACAGAAGGGGTGGCACTGGGAAATGCAGATGGGTTTGTGTGCGATTTCTGGAGCCCAATTGGCAGGTGCTTTCATGAAGATACTCTCAGGAAATGACTCAAATACAAGGATAAACAGTACTTAGGGAACGCCTAATTAATAACTACAATCATAATATTTTGGTCTAAATATTAAAGGAAGCCTCATGAAAGGAATGCAGAGGCTGTTTTTTAGGCTGGCTTGGCTGGGGGAAAGCTGAATTTGTCAGGGGAAGGAGTTGCTGTGAGGGCTTTGGTTGTACTTAGGAGGTGTTTGAACACAAAGCAGGGTTTGTGTGCCACAGCATGGATGGTTTTCAGCCCAGACGGGAAACCTGGGCAGTGCCAGGAGGGCAAAGGTGCTGCAGCACCCTGGGGTGCTGGCATGTGGCTCCCACTGATGTCTGATCATGCTCTCCAAAGGCATGGCTCACCCAGGCTTCCTTTTCTCTTTATTGCCCGTGCAGGCGTCACTGCCAGTGGTAAAACTGAAGTGAGAGGGGTCCACACATCCTCTGCTGGCCGTGGTGGGCCCTGGCTCCTGCTGCTGCCTGAGCAGCCACTCTGGCCCTGCTGCAGCTGGGGGCAGGATGCTGCTCATCTCCCCCTGCAGTTCCCATTTCCAGCTTTCATCTCCTGTTGTTAGGAAAACACTGGTTGCTGTGTGTTTGTTTGGTGCCCAGAAAAGCAGGGTTCCCATCCTCACAATCATTTCCAAAGTACTCCTCGTGCTTCTGTGGAACAAACGCTGTTATTGCTGCTCACAGCATCCCTCCACAGGCCTGGCTGGAGACAAGGACTCCCTCCAGGCAATAACACAGTTTGGCTTTAGCTTTCTCAGAGGCAGCATGCTCTGTGGAGTATCTGCTCTGAACAGCTGCAGGCTGGAGCAGTGCTGGCTCCCCTCTCCCAGAGCCGTGCTGGAGAGCATTTCACTCTTGATAAGGCTGGAGGAACCAGTCCTGAATGTTGAGCTGGCTGTTAAACTTACCTGGCACCACCTTCCTCTAAAACAAAGGATTTTTTCCAAACAGTGTACATCATGTTTTGCTGATTTCCTGAGTGGGCTTTGCCCTCTGAGCATGCCAGCCCCTGGATGCCAGCTGGGTGAGGTGGAGGGTGCCCTGGGGAGGAGAGATGTGAGCTGAGCTCTGTGCTCTGAGCTGGGCTCTGTGCTGGGCTCTGTGCTCTGAGCTGGGCTCTGTGCTCTGTGCTGGGCTCCCTCTGAGGGACCAGGAGCAGCTGGTGGCCGTGTCCAGCCTGCTCAGGCCGGGCTGCTGTCAGCCTGTCCCCTCCCAAAAGCCTGGCAGCCCAGGGCTCTGGGATACCCAGCCTGGACAGAGACAGGGCTGGCTCTGAGAGGGGCCCAGCGCTCAGGACCTGCTGGGTGCAGCTGGGGCTGTGCAGGCACAGTTTGGAGTCACTGGGATGGGGCTGTGGCCCAGCTCATCCCCAGTGGGAGGGAACAGAGGGCACCCAGGGCACAGAGGGCACCCAGGGCACACAGGGCACAGAACAGAGGGCACACAGGGCACAGAGGACTCCCAGGGAGCAGAGGGCACACAGGACTCCCAGGGCAGTGTGTGAACACCAGGGATAAAAGGCTGGGTGCAGAACAGGAAAGGCAGATGCTCGAAGCCTTTTGAGTGACATGATGTTACTCTGGACGGCTGAATGCTCGAAGCCTTCTGAGATTGTTTGGTGGCACGCTGTGTGTCGTGGCTGTCTCAGCTGCGACATGTGCTGTGACATGTGCTGTGACATGGCTGTGACATGGCTGTGACATGTGCTGTGACATGTGCTGTGACATGTGCTGTGACATGGCTGTGACATGGCTGTGACATGGCTGTGACATGGCTGTGACATGGCTGTGCTGCTTGGCTGGAGCCCCAGCCTGGCCTGGGCTGTGCAGGAGCTGGAGCCCCCGGGGCTGTGCTGGGAGGAGGCTCTGCCCAAGAGATTCAGAGACCATGTGGGTCAGGGAGAGCACTTTATGAACCCCCCATGGTTAAGAAATGCCCCACTTAGAAAAACACAATTTTCAGTTTGGAATGTTTATTGTTGTTTCATACAATCCAGGAGTTCTCAGTGTTTCACACAATCCTGGCATGGTTTGGGTTTGAAGGGACCCCAAATCCCACCCATCCCACCCCTGACACAGCAGGGACACCTTCCCCTCTCCCAGGGGCTCCAGCCCCAGTGTCCAGCCTGGCCTTGGGCACTGCCAGGGATCCAGGGGCAGCCCCAGCTGCTCTGGGCACCTGTGCCAGGGCCTGCCCACCCTGCCAGGGAACAATTCCCAATTCCCAATCTCCCATCCAGATCTCCCCTCGTTCAGCTCATATTTCATTTACAGCACCCTTTTCTGTAAATCGCCGCTGTTCACACCCCGTGCCTCCCTGCTGAACTCCCGTTTCCCCTCAGGAAGTTCCCCCCTGCCCCACCGTGCCCCACAGCAGCAGGGATGCAGCTCAAGGATGTATTTAATTGCAAGGTCGGTTCATTAACGGCTCAGGATGCTCTCCTCAGACCTCTGGGTAACTGGGATGCAAAGCGTTTTTCAGGGACATTGTCAGAAATTGTCATGGGCTTCAGATGGAGGAGATAATTCTATTAGGATAATATATTTATTTCCTTGTTAATCACAGGCAATTTGCCATGGTTTTAATAACTATGACTTGTCATTTCAGACCCAGGGAAGTAATGTAGAGGAACAGATAAGAACTTTATCTACTAATTCAATATATCCCATGCCTATTATCTCCTTTGTGGCAAGACTTGTGTAATGTGAAGTGTTACAGTGGGAACAGAAGATTCTATGAAGCCATTAGAATTAATTTCCATAAACAGCTTTGTACTGAGCTTTTTGGGGGAAAAAATCCTGGAGGAACAGGAACAAAATATTTTCTGATTCAGGTTTCAGCCAACATTTCTGAGTGGTCCCATAACAATAATAATAATAATAATAATGATAATAATATCCTGCTTCCAGTTGTGGCTTCAGTGAAGAGCTTTGTGTGCATTGACAGGGGACACACAACTGTCCCTCATGCTGCTGATCTCACAGGCAATTTCACACAAACACTCAGGGAGAGACAAAGAAGCAGAGAGGAGAAAGAGGAGTTGTCTAAAAGCACTAACAGTGAAGCGTGGATGCACTGAGACTTCTTCATTTAGCACCAGAGCTACCCATAAACCTGAGCCTCAGTTTCAGTGCCTTTGGTATCTCCAGCAGCTTGGAGACACCAGAAGTTCAAACATTTGCAGCTTCCTGTGGATGTTATTTCCATTTTAGCAGATTCTAGGTATGCTCAATGATTTGGGGTTAATTCAGATGCTTTCTGTGTGAAAGGTATTCTCTGTCCAGGGCTACCAAATATTTCATGAATGCTCACAAGAAACTTTGACCTTTTCTGCACAAGCCCAATAGGGAAGGAATGCACAAAGCCAATTTCCAGCAGTATTAAAACAGAAATTTCTTCCTGAGCTGTCTGCAGTGTCCATGTGGGACAGGTCTCTGCTGCCAAAAATCCTCAATGAGGAGGAGGAGGAGACCTTGGCCAGCTGAGCTCACCCCAGACCTTCTCCTCTCCAGGTGAACAGTCCCAGCTGTCCCAGCCTCTCTCCAGCAGAGCTGCTCCATCCCTGCTCCTCCTGGAGCCCCCCTGGCTCTCTGCAGAGGGTCTCCATGGTCCAGGATGGAGGAGGAGGGAGCAGGAAGGGTTTGCTCCCTGTGACACCAGAGGATCAGGATCAGTCCCTTCTGCAGCAGGCACGGGTTTGGAGCTGGTGGGGAGCAATGCCTTTCAGAAATGGATTAAACATGGGAAACAAAGGGGCAAAGTTAATTGAAAAGGAATGTGACAAATGAGCTTTTTAATGAGTTAGAAAGGCTTTCTCACTTGCTATGTGAACAGAAAATAGAAGGGAAAAGGCATAATTTGCATTTTTCCAATCAGGAGCGATAAAGCAGAATGCTGCAAATACCTGAGGACAAACAGTGTCAGTTCTGGATTAGCGGGTGATGATACAATTGTTATTAAAAGTGTGCTCTGTGGGGCTGCTCGGCAGATTTTTAGCACAATATTCCTGCAGGTACTTTTATGCATATTGAACAGCAAAGAAAACACGGATTTTTTTTTTTTTTGCCTTTTTTTTATCTTGTTCATAAAACCTCATTTTGCCCAGTGGTGTTCAGTGGCTGTTCCTGTGAGCAGCAAATATAATTATTTTGACTGCTATCACTGAAAAGCCACTAACAGGCTCGATTTGCATATGACACGGCACCCACTAGAAGTAATTTTGCATGTACTTATCAGACAATTAGGTGATTCCTGTGCTAAGCCAGGCCAGTGTGAGGAGAATAAACTTTTAAGTAATATTAAGACTGTGAGTGTGGTGCTGGTTATTCCCTCAGCGGCCTCTCAGCCCCAGTTTGTGTTAGTCTGAGGCTGTAATAATTCCTGAAGAATTACTTGTGTACTTTGTTCCAGTTTACAGGTTGGCTCGTTTTCCTCCCAGAACCCGCTCGGAATTTGCCCAAACGTATTTCTCAAATTAGAGCCAGGGAAATGCACGGCACGTAAATCTCGTTTGCATATTTCTGTGAATAATGTAGCCAGCCACTTGATTATGCATACATGCAGATAGCAGATCTAAATATAGCAGCGTGCTCTGGAGGGCTGCGTGGGGAGGTGCCAGCACCCAGCTCCTCCTCAGCTCAGGATGCGCCCTGGAACCCTCAGCTCTTCCCTTCTCCAAGCAGGCCCTTTGAAGCTCCCAGGAATACACCTGTAATTGGGAGGTGCTTGCGGGAGTTCAGCTCCTCCAGGCGGCAGATCAGAGGGAGAGCCCGTTAATCCATCCCACTGATGGCACTCAATGGCATGAATTAATGGGATTGCACGCACTGGGAATTGTAAATTGTATTTGTCCCTACTGTCGTGTGGACACTTTGGAGTGTCTGGGCAGGGGAACAGACAGGGGGATGAGCACTTCCCTGGCACCCCAGCCTTGCTCCATCCCATTATCGCATCCCATTATCCCATCCCCCTATCCCATCCCCATCCCCATCCATCCCATCCCATCCCATCCCATCCCTTATCCCACTCCCTTATCCCACTCCCTTATCCCACTCCCTTATCCCACTCCCTTATCCCACTCCCTTATCCCACTCCCTTATCCCACTCCCTTATCCCATCCCCTTATCCCATCCCCTTATCCCACTCCCTTACCCCATCCCACCCCACCTCCCGGTCCCTGCCCCAGCCTTTTCCCTGCTCTGTGCCCAGAGCCACAGGCACATTATTTTTTTCAGTGTTCCACATATCCAAGGTCTCTGTCAGCGCCTGTCCCAGACAGTTTGTCATTAATTCTGCCTTTGAAAAATTCACTGATGGGACAAGTGGGAGCCCAAACTTTGCTTAACATTAACTGTCCTTGTGTCTCCTGTGCTTTGAAACCTTGGGCCCACCCTTTTGGAATGAAAAGCAGCACTTTGACTCTCCTCAGTTCCCATTCTGTACCTTGAAGTCCCCATTCATCTCCCATTTCTGCTCTGGAATGACATGGGGGAAGTGCTGGGATGTCAGGAGTAATTGCTTTTTTGTTAATGCGTGCCTGGCTCTGTTGTTGAACAACTCAAAATTAAAATTCAGCCTTGCTCAGAGTGCCAGGCTCCCAACTATCACAAAACCTTCATTAAAGCTGCACGCTGCCAACTGAGCCAGGTTTTGGCAGGGAATTGGAATTCCACACAGGTCTGGCTTGGCTTTTCCCTCCCCAAGTGTTAAAATACAGACGCACTTGCACATTAGTGTGGAAGACCCATGAGAAAGACTGCTGTGAGAGGCAGGTCCTGTGGTGGTATGGTGAGTGGGTGGCCATTAGATTAATGCAATAAAACGCTGGCCAAATGTGTAATTCAGGATGAATGACTCACTGAGGGTCCCCATCCACAGCTAAACCTTGGGCTTGGGTTTGACTCGACCTTTCAAATCCAGCTCCAGCCCAACACACATTGTGCTGCTGGCACGGAGACATGGCAGCAAAATACACCTTAAATATCAAGATTTCAAGTTTTCAAACATCACTGTCACGCTGCCAATTTAGAGGCAAACTGGGAGCAGTTTCTTTTGAGAACACAAACCCACGTTAGTCGTCCTGGCATCTCTGTGGGGGCGTTGCTGCTTTGCAGGCTGCTGGTGTGACTCAGCCTCTTGTTTTGGGATTCAGGCAGGTTCTGGTGACCCTGCTGCAGCCCCACAACTCTCCAGAAGGGGATGATTAGCAGCAAACAAGGAACAAATCTACCCAAATTCAGGGTTCTCAAAGACTGCCTTCCAGTAAATCTAGAAGTCTCTCAGGTAGACTTCCCCAGTGCAGACTCTTTGCTAGGCAATATTGCTGAAATAAAGTGTCTGAGAGAGAAAACTCCGTGTTTGCTCTCTCTGGGCCACGTTTGGATGTTCTTTCTCAATTTTAATTCCATCTGCTGTGTTTTCAGACCTCTGCTCCCTGCGATCCCATCCTGAGCTGCCACAGAGCAAGACCTGATCCCTGCGATGTGCTCTGGTCAGTGCTTCCCAAAAAAACCCCAAATGCTGTTCTTCATTTGGTCTCCTTTTAGTACAGACTCAGTGAGAAATACCTCTGGCAGTAAGGGTGAGTAAAATGTCTAATTCCCCGTGCCCCAGAGCCTGCAGAGCCCTCCCCACTCTGTCCATCCCAGCTGGGCAGGGGCAAGGCCAGGACCTGGGGCTTGGCTTTGCTGTGCCCCTCCAAACCCCACGGCTGAGCCCTCCTGCCAAGCAGCCTGGGTGGCAGCTTGGAGCCTGGAAAGTGCAGGGCCAGGGTGGAGGGCAGAGCTGAGCCCTGCAGGGCCTGGGGCTCCTGGACACAGGGAATGCCCTGCTGCTGTCCCTCCCTCCTGGGCTCCAGCCCTGCTCCCCCCCTGGCCCCAGCAGCTCCTCGGGAATCTGAGGGAAACTGGAGAGAAGAGAGACAAACCAGTGCCTCTGCTGGCTCAGCTCTTGGCCCGGGCAAATCCATTCTTTATAATTTATCAATCTCTGCCCTGCTCTGGCCCTGCCTCCTGTGTTTGACTGGTTTCCCCTTGCCCTGGTGGTGCTGGGCTCTCTCACAGGGTCAGGTGCAGATGTTCAGCCCCACAAACACCTGGAAATGCAGCCCAGCCTCTGGAGGACACAGAACGTGTAACGTTATTTATTGAGAGTAACACATTGATGTACTGCTTCAAACAAATCTGTTACTCTACAAATCGAGCAAAGAACCCTGAAAATTAGCTGCTTTATTATAAAATGAGGTATTTAACCATTTATTACTAACAAATAATTAGGGAAACAAATTGCTCCTTAATCAGCTCAACTGCAAATACTTTTCACAGTAATTTTTTGTGCCACCAGAGCCTGAAGCATGCACATTTTTCACTTTTCCCCTCTCCCACGCTGTGTGAGAGTTTCCATTTCCTGGGTGCTGCCTGGGAAGGAGTCAGGCTCTGTGAGCTGCAGACAGAGCCCCAGGCCGTGCCTGGCTCAGCTGCTGTGCTCTGGCCCTTCCCTGGGGGTTCCTCTGGCTGGGTCACAGCTTTGGGAGGGATGGGGGTCTGTTTTGCAGGGAAGATTAACACAGAGAAATTGTGGGAGAAACACTGAGAAATTCTCAGCCTCAAGAGTTAGGATTGCAGAGAGAAAAGAGAGTGAAATCAGGGATTTAATGCTTCAGAGCAAGAAGGCAATCAGCAGGGAAGTCCTGCCTTGGGCTGGGAGAGGAGGCTGGGGTGGACCCTGGCCCTGCAGATTTCCCCCGAAATGTCCTGCCTGCGTGCTGGCAGGGGAATGGGAGCCCGGGGGAGCAGAGGGGCACCAGGGTCATGGAACACAGAACAGTTTAGGCTGGAAGAGCCCTCTGGGAACATCCAGTGCAACCACCCACCACTGCCCATGTCCCCCGCTGCCACATCCGCAGGGCTGTGAAATCCCCCCAGGGATGGCACTCCAACCCTCCCTGGGCAGTGCCAAGGCCTGATCCCCCTTTCCATGGGGAAATTCCTGCTGTGCCCACCCTGAGCTGCCCTGGCCCAGCCTGGGGCCGTTCCCTCTGCTCCTGTGGCTGTCCCTGTGGCTGTCCTTGTCCCCATCCCTGTCCCTGTCCCTGCTCCTGTCCCTGTCCCTGTCCCCATCCCCATCCCTGTCCCTGTCCCTGTCCCTGTCCCCGCTCCTGTCCCTGTCCCCGTTCCCAGCCCGGCCCCCCGGCTGTCCCCTCCTGGCAGGAGCTGTGCAGAGCCCCAGGGTCCTGCCCAGGAGAAGGTTCTGGGTGTTCCCACAGGCGAGGGCTGTGCCTGAGTGAGGCCGAGGTGCCCAGACCTGCGGAGCTGCCCAGGAGCTTCCATCCCAGGCTGCTCCCAGGGGCTGCTCTGTTCTCCACAGGGATGGAAGGAGCAGGCCCAGGAGAGGATCTGAGGAAGGGCTGGTTCCGTGCCAGGAAGCTCCTGGAAGTGTTTGGAACCGGCTGTCCCTGCTGCTGAGCCACTCGCAGCCACAGGAGAACAGAACCAGTTTCTGGGGCAGTAAAAACGGGGAGGAAAACTGGCATTTGTGGTGGGGCTGCTCTCTTTTCCTCCCAGAGCAAGGATGAGGGCAGAGCTGAAGGCACAGCAGAGGGTCTGGCAGCGCTGCCCAGGGATGTGTGCTGCTGCTGCACTGGAGCCCAGGCTGCAGGGCTCCCCACAAGCCAGGCACTGCTCCAGCCGTGCAGGGCAGGCAGGGCTGGCCGCAGCTCGGGGTGCTCTGGGGGTGCTGCCAGCCTGGCACGCCTGGGGGTGGGACAGGAGCAGCTCCAGGAGAGCTCAGAGCCCTGCCAGGCCTGGAGGGGCTGCAGGAGAGCTGCAGAGGGGCTGGGGACCAGGGATGCTGTGCGGCCTCAGCCAGCTCCTGCACCTCCTGGCTTTGGCTTTGCCCTCTTCTTTCCTAAAACATTTTGCCCTGTGGGGCTCCGCGGGGCTTTGGCACCCCCGGGATTGGGAATCTCACAGAGCACCCCCACCCTGTCTCTGTGATGGCTCAGTGTCTGCTCAGACTCTCATCAGCACAAATTCTGCATGATTAGCTTGTAATAATCTGCATGTCATTAGCACATTTTAATTGTCAGGGCTTTGTGAACAAAAGGCTTCTGAGCACAGACATATTTCAGGGTTGGATTTACAGTGAACAGCCTTAAATATTGGATCTCAATTTAAAGAATATTTTAGTTTCGATGACAGATGAGCCCCTAATGATTCACCTAAACAGGAGGAGAGTGCAGGCCCCTAAAACTGTGGAATGTTAATTAAATGGATGTTTTTATACCACAACGTATTTGGTTATATAAATCAAAGATTTATTGGATGTCTATAATGGACAGAAATAAAACTTGATTTAAAATTCACAGATTTACATGTGAAAAAGATGGAGGAAGCTCATAATTGGAACTATATTTTTTTTCTCTGCTGCTTTCTAGAACAGGGACAATACAAGAGCTGCACTCAGCTCTCAATCCCTAAAATTGTATCTGGTATAAGAAGTCAGAAAAAAGTAAATGGCAAAGAGACTCAGGGTTTCTGTCTGATGGTCATTCATTCCCTTTGGGTGGGTCCTTCTGCACTGCTGCAAATGGAGATCAGCACCAGGACCCACAAGCCCTGGGAGCATCCTGGTGGATGCAGGAACAGCTCCAGCCCTGCCTGAGGCCAGGAGGAACTTGGGTTGTTCCTGGTTCACTCTGCAAATATCAAACCAGTGAAATTAGATCATGGCTTAGGCTGGCCTAAGAGGAAATGGGCTGAGTTCTCTTGCAGAAACAAAACAAATGTTGTGCCTTCTTTTTTTCCTCTTTTGCAGCATTTTGAGGAAAGACACAAATCAATGACAGGGAAATTCTGAACTTAAGAACTGTTAAAAAAAACCCAACAAACCCCCTGCAGCCTTCCCATGCTTATTTCCCAGTAATTCATTTTTAATCAATTGTTGACCCTTAACCAAGATGTTTTTACATCTGGGTTTAAACATTTCCTCTGCCTGAGGTGTGTGAATGCATTTCTACATCATCTCTCTGCACCCCCCAGCAATGGGGGGTCTGGGAGGGGCTGGGCTGGAATTCCCAGAGCCCAGCTCCTGGCTGGGTGTGTAATCCCCTCTTTGGGGTGGGGATCACCCCTGGCACTGCCCCAGGGCTGTCCCCAGAGGTGGTGGGCTCAGCAAACACCAAAGATCCACAGCAGCCCCCAGTGAGCCCTCTCCCATCCTGCCCTCCTGTGATTCCTCAGCCCCACAGCTCTCCACCCTCACAAATACTGGGAAATCCGTGTGTAAGGGCTTTCTGGTGGGAAAAGCTCCAGAAGTTTTCGTACAGGGCTGATGTGCTTCCCCCCAAGCACACCAGAGCAAGAACTCCTGGTTTTGTGCAGGGACAGTCCCTGAGCAGCCCAGCCAGGACAGGAGCTGCAGGAGCGACCCTTTGGGAAGGAACTGGTGACTGGGCCCTGCTTTCCCCAGCAATTTACATCCTCAGCTGGTGTTTCTCCATGGGACATGACCTGGAGGAGTGTGGCTTTGACCCCCAGCCTCCCTCTGCCTGTTCGTGTGCTGGGGGGGCTCAGGGGTCCCGGCCAAGGGGGGCACAGGGGGGAGAGGGAATGTTCCTTCCTCTGCAGGAAGGCTGGGGGAATGTTGTCCTCCCCATTTCCCTCTGGAGGGACAGATGTGCAGGCACAGCAACTGCAGCAGGACTTTTCCTGGCTGTAGTGAGCAGCAGAAGTCTCCCCCGATAAAGGAAGGAAAGCAGTAAGCCTGGCCATCCATGGCTGTGCTGAGCTGCCCTGGCGTGTTTGAGGGCAGGCTGAGTTTATAAACAAGCCTGGCCATCCGTGGCTGTGCTGAGCTGCCCTGGCGTGTTTGAGTTTATAAACCCCAGCCTGGGTGGAAGGTGTCCCTGGGATGGAATGACTGCCACCATCAGCAGTGCTGGCTGTGCAGTGTGCTGGGACAGCAGGTGAGGCCAGCACCTTGTCACCCAGTGTCCGTGTCCATCCCTCCCTGGCACTCCTGGCTGTGTCTGCTCTGGGCACGGCCAGCAGGGGATGCAACTGGAAATTTTAGGATTCATTACAGTAGAAGAAGAAGGCAGAGGTTTAGGAGTCACTGGAGAGCCCTGCAGCCGAGCAGCACACTGCACCCTGCCCCTGCATCCATGAGGGTCAGCCCAGAGGGGCACACGCAGCTCTGCTCCAGCACTCCAGCACCGGCAGAATTCCCACACTGCCGAGCCCAGGTGGGGAGATCCATGGGCAAAATGCAGCAGAGATCTCCTGCATCCACCCAGGAGGCAGAAAATCTGCATTTGGGGTGTGGGCTGGAGCACGTCCAGGGAAGGGGACGGAGCTGGGGGGGGAATGGAGGGGCTGAAGGAAAAATTCCTCCCTGCAAAGGGCTGCCAGCCCTGGCACAGCTGCCCAGGGCTGGAGTGCCCATCCTGGGGGGATTTCACTGCCCTGGGGCTGTGGCACTGGGGACAGGGGCAGGGCTGCCGTGGTTGGACTCAGTGCTCCCAGAGAATCAGCGTGAGAAATTGAATGTCAGTGGAAAAACTGGAGTACAGAGCACCCCAGGATACTCACTAATGAAAGCGTAGTGGTTCTGCTAGTTTCTAATGAAATTGTAGTGGTTCTGCTAATTTCTAACGAAAGTGTAGTGGTTCTGCTAATTTCTGCAGTGTGTGTTTTTAAATACCTGCTACATCTGCAATAATTGCTGGCACTTGGCTGCCTGTGAAGGAAAATATTAAAATATAAAGCTTTGACTATTCCTCAGCAGAGGGAAGGGACATAACGAAAAATCTGTATGAACAGCTTTGCCTTTGGGTTGTAAATGAAAATGTCTTTATTGAGATACAGCAAACCTTTTGGCAGGTTAAACGAGAATATTTACAGTATGTCCATTTGCATGCACGTGGACATATAAACAATGAAGTTCATTTCTTTGTTGCTCAGGGCAATGTCCTCAAGGGTGGCAGCTCAGCTGCAGGGCTGTGGCACAGGACACAGCTCCCTGTGCCTGAGCAGGGGCTGGCATCAGGAGGGGACATCAGGCCAGTCAGGATCGCCCCCTGCCCTGGGTGCCATAAACTCTGGGCACCCAGGTAGGAAAACACCAAACCCTTTAGTTATTTGAGATTATTAATTCTAATATTAAAGCTCCGAATGCAATTTCACCTCTTTGGCTTTGTGTTCATTCCAAACACCACTCGGAAACTGCTTCCTCCACAGCTGTGCTGGGTGGAATTTGTGAGTTGGGGTTTTTGCATCCTGGAGCAGAGCTGCTGCAGAATTGTCTCTAATAATGGCTCATCCACCCGCAGAGCTGCCTTTAAAGTTCTCTGAAGTGAAGGCAAGAAGGAAAATCTGCACTGAGGGAAATGGAGGCTTGATGCAAATTTATTTTACATTCCAGCACCATTCCCACTAATGATTATGACACTATTTTTCTTTCAGTGAGATAAATCCTAGCTGATACATAAATATCTTCCTTTTTCATGTCCTTTGTGGGGTAATTTTTATTCACAATCACCAGACTTGCTGTTGTTGTTATGCCACGAGCTTTACTCCCGTCCCAGCTTTTTAACTCTCTGCCTTTGCAGTCACCACATTCATTGGTGTGGGCAGGACTGAGGGTGGTGAGGAGCTGACAGAGAACGGAGGGGACAAGGGGGATGGCTCCCACTGCCAGGGGCAGGGCTGGACGGGATGTTGGGAATGAGGAATTGTTCCTGGCAGGGTGGGCAGGGCTGGCACAGGGTGCCCAGAGCAGCTGGGGCTGCCCCTGGATCCCTGGCAGTGCCCAAGGCCAGGCTGGACACTGGGGCTGGAGCACCTGGGACAGGGGAAGGTGTCCCTGCCATGGCAGGGGTGGCACTGGTGGGATTTGGGGTCCTCCCAGCCCAAACCATGCCATGGCTCCACAAACTCTGTGTGCCACGGGGCACTGCCAGGCTGAGGGGGTTTGTGCCCAGAACTGAAATCCCCAGTGAGGGCATTGTTTCCCTGGCAGGGAGAGCCCCAGCTGCTCCCCAGAGCTGTGCCTGATTTATCAGAGACAATGAAATGCTCTGCTGGTCCTGTCAGAAGGGGAAGCAGGAGATTTTGCAGACTAAGTGAGGCAGAGTGCTGTGCTTGATCTGTTCAGGAGAGGGAAAAGCAGATTAATAGTGCAATGTTTGCTGCCTCTTTGTGCTGATGGAAAGACATGAGTGCTGTTTCAACTCCTCTGCCTTTATAAATGTGTATCTTGTGCTGTGGAGCTGAGGCACCTGCAGCCTGGCTGGGAGGGTTCCCCAGGTGGGGTTTTGGGGCTGGGATGTGGGGGGGCTTGGGGCACTGCAGGGCCTCTGAGGGGGCACAGGAAGCACAAATTCTGGAATATCCACATGTCACCTTTGCTGCCGATCTACGGTTTGACAGAATAATTAAAGCTGAAAAGGGCTTTGGGTTCACCCAGTGCAGGGATCCCCTCAGCACTGTCCCTGCCCCAGGTGCCACACCCCACCTTTCCTGAGCACTGCCAGCGATGGGGACCCCACCTCACTTTGTTCTGATGCTTTACAACCCTTTCCATGACTTTTTCTCCTGACACACAGTGGGGGTTGCAGCTTTGTTGCCAGCCAGAATAAATTGAAATACCTAAAGCATTACCTCTGCCTAACAGCCAAATGTCACAACTAAACCAAGGATACAGACAGATGCAAAGAGTAAAACAATTCCAGCTATTTTCACTCTGATGTTTCAATTGAGTGAAGCATCTTCAGAGGAAGTGGCAGAGGTGGGGATGGAGCCCTGGGGCCCTGCCCACCTTGGCTTTGGGCAGAAGGACAGCCCTGCCCGTGTGCTGGGCACAGCCTGTGAGCAGAGCAGGACCGACAGCCTGAGCAGGCACACAGGGTGCTAACAGCTCTGCTGTAATGCATCTCAGCGCTGTAAAAGAGGTGGTGTGGAGCTCCTGGAAGGTTTTATGGCAGACTTTTAGTGCCTGTCATTAAGGCAATAGAAAGTTATACCCCGTCTTCCATAGGTTAGGAATATTTTGCCATTACCTACAACTGCATTTTCATTGCGTTGATGGCATTTTCAACAAACGTGGCATCACAAGAGGAGTTTTGCTTCCCTGGCAAAGATGAAATGCTGCGTGTGAATATCAGTTTAAGTGCTGTCGGTGTCAGCTCGGGTTACAGAAAGCTGAAGCAGCTGTGGAATCAGAATCCCAGCGTGGTTTGGGCTGGAAGGGCCCCTGGGGACCGTCCCAGCCCAGCCCTGCCATGGCAGGGACACCTCCCCCTGTGCCAGGCACTGCCAGCCCCATCAGCCTGGCCTGGGCGTTCCAGGGATCCAGGGCAGCCCCAGCTTCTGCGGGGATTTTCAACCCTTCCTGCTCAGGGATGTTCCAACGCCAGCGAGGTGGAATTGGGTGTGAAGGGAGGCTGAAATCAGCACCTTGCATTTCTGGGTGGCCCGAGAGAAGCTTTCCCCCACCCCTGGGCACAGGGACCAGGCTGTGCCCTGCAGGGCTGGGGGTGCCAGGGCTGCTCTGGGGTCTGTGCCCACAGCAGGGGTGCCCTGGAAGGCAGGGCTGGCACGGGAGCTGTGCTGTCCTGCCTGCCCCTGCAGACCCCAGGCTGGGGACCCACGGCTCCTGCCCAGGCTGTTTCCAGGAGCACAGGGAGGGGCTCAGCCAGCTGGAGATCAGGCACACAGCAGGCACATAACCTGCTTTTATGAGTTAGCAGGAAAATGATAGTTTAAAATACTTGTTTATCCACGGCATAGATAGAGCCACGTGCTCTCTTCCATAAATTCAGCTTGTTCACACCTCATTATTCTGCGGATGATAAATACAAGGGAGCAGGGGAAGGCTGGGAGGGGAAGGCATTTAGGGGTGCTGCTGAGCCAGGTCTGGGAGCCCCGAGAGTGATGCAGCATCCTTTAAAGGTCTGTTAGCCACTGCTCCTCGTGGCACTGCTGGGCTGGCCCTGCAGCTCAGCCCCAGGAGGCTGCACTGGGGCTGCTGGGGGTGCCTGAATGAGCCTGCACCCCACTGGGAATGCAGGGTGTCCCTGTCACACACTGGGGTCTGGGGTGTCCCTGTCACACACAATGGGGTCTGGGCTGTCCCTGTCACACACAGTGGGGTCTGGGCTGTCCCTGTCAGCAATGGGGTCTGGGCTGTCCCTGTCACACACAGTGGGGTTTGGGGTGTCCCTGTCACATACAATGGGATTTGGGGAGTCCCTGTCCCACACAACGGGGTCTGGGCTGTCCCTGTCACACACTGGGGTCTGGGGTGTCACACAGTGGGATCCAAGGTGTCCCCACCACAGCAGCTTTGGGATAAACAATTCCCAGCACTTTGGTTTCCCCCAGAGGAGAGCACTGGCTGCTCAGTACGGTGGCAGTGGCCTTCCCTCCCTGTGGCAGACAGCTGCCTGTCCAAGGGCCGTGTCCTGGGGCTGCTGGCACTCTGCAGGTCTCTGCCTTGTCCCTCTGCAGGAGCAGTGTGTGTGTTGGCTGTGGGAGCTGCCTCCTCCAGCCCCAGCCAAGGCACTCTGCAGCACGCCAGTGGCACGGGTTTACTGCACAGTTCTGCTCTCTCATCCTCTGGAAGGATGGATCTTCCATTTCCTGGTGCACTGGGAGCTGTGGTGAAGGTTGGAAGCCCCAAGCCCAGCCATCCCCCTGAGCATGGGGAGGGTCACGGGAGCAGAATGCCTGCAGCTGGGGAATGCAGCTTTGTGTCCCCACAGGAGCTGCCTGGGCTGCTTATTTACCACAGATCCCAAAGGAAAAATTGGCCCTGAATTCCTTAAAAGCCTTTACATCTTCTCAATTCAAGGGACTGAATAAAAATTAGCTCTCCACCAAGATTTTTTTTTGATTTTCAGTACAAACCCCCTTTCGCTGCTATTTAGGGGCTTAGATATGATCAGGTTATTTTCTCTCTTTGTGACTGTTGTGCTATAGATGAAATAACTGTTGGTGGAAAAAAATTGCCTGATTGGCTGCCTAATCCTTTACCAAACAACCAAACATTGGGGCTTTTTATTCCTCACAAATTATTCTGAGGGAGAAAGGCTGCTTTGCAGCCCGTGTGTGTAAAAGGGAAAAAGCCATCTGTGACCACCAAAATGAGCACAGATAAAGAGCTGGAGAGAAAGAATCCTGAGAGATCTTTGTGGGCAGAAGAGGGGGTGGGAACACAGAGAATGCCAGTGACTGACAAAGGACCCCACTTCTGAGGGAGTCTGCAGCCTTTGGGCTCAGCTCTGGGTTCTGTGGAGCACTGGAAGCGTAAGAAGTGTTCACAGAGTAAAGGATTGTTGTGAAATACATTGTCTTGATGTTTTTTCCCCATGCCCTGCTCTCCCTGGGGGGACATCCTGGTTCTGGGGAGGCTCTGCCCAGCCCCTCTGGGGTGGAAAGGATTGTTGTGAAATACATTGTCTTGATGTTTTTTCCCCATGCCCTGCTCTCCCTGGGGGGACATCCTGGTTCTGGGGAGGCTCTGGGGTGGAAAAGGCTGGGAAAGGCTAGGAAAGGCTGGGAAAGGCTGGGAAAGCAAACCTGCTCCATGCACAGAACTGCTCCCAGGCAGCAGAGTGATGCTGCTCTCCTGCTGCTCCATCCCTGAGCCATCCCTGAGCCATCCCTGAGCCATCCCTGCTCCATCCCTGAGCCATCCCTGAGCCATCCCTGCTCCATCCCTGCTCCATCCCTGAGCCATCCCTGCTCCATCCCTGCTCCATCCCTGCTCCATCCCTGCTCCATCCCTGCTCCATCCCTGCTCCATCCCTGCCACCTGGAGCCCTCCAGCTGCTCCCCAGCCAGCAGAGCCTGGCAGCTCTCCCTCTATCACCTGCCTGGGATGTCCTGCTCCCTGGGATGTTCTGCTCCCTGGGATGTTCTGTTCTGCTCCCTGGGATGTCCTGCTCTGGCCCTGGGATGTCCTGCTCTGGCCCTGGGATGTTCTGCTCTGGCCCTGGGATGTTCTGCTCTGCTCTGGCCCAGGCTGCCCTCTCACAGGGATGAGTGGATTTTCCTCTGCAGACATGGAAACTCTGCCCGTTTCCTCAGCAGTGGACACACGGGTGTTCTGTTGTTTCAGGGGTTTTCTGCTGCTCTGTCCAGTGGCTGTGCCTGGATTTTTTAACCACGTGTGCAGTTATAATAACGTGGTGTTATTCTTCCTAAAAGGTAAAGCAGCTTCTTGCTAAAGTAACACAGAATTAATCTCGAATTGGGATGGAGGGGTTGCTCTGGGGGGCTGGCTCCTGCTTGGGAAGCACTGTAAGGTCACCAGAAATTCCCTGCAAAGGGCCCCTGCAGGGATCACTGCTCCCCACAGGTGAGGCTTCGTCTCAGAGAGCGCTGAAGTTGGGGGAAATAATCCAATTAATGTGTGAGTTTTGTATCAGGCTGTGTTCAGCCAGAAAAATCAACTTGTTTTCAAGATCCATAATTGTCCTGCACATCATCCATCCAGGTGAGAGCCAGAGGCACTTCTGGGCTGTCATGGGAACTTTAATGAGGAGGGGACAGGGACAGAGGGGGCTCAGACATCTGCCCAGGCCACCCCAGGTTCCACCTGCCCTGTGACCAAACACTGACAGCAGCTGTGGGGAACCTCAGGAGCCCTGGGGGTCCTGCACAGCCCTGCCAGTGCTGCCCTCAGCCCCAGCTCTGGTGTTTCCAGCTCTGCCAGTGCTGCCCTCAGCCCCAGCTCTGGTGTTTCCAGCTCTCCCTGCCAGTGGAATTCCCATGCCCTCTGAGCAGAGAGAAGCTGTGAGACAAGCAGAGAAGAAGGAAAACATAATTGTCATTTCCCTTGCTGTACTAAGGTGGAATGCAGAATGGAGATGGTTTCCCCAGAGTGAGGATGTTTTTTCCCTTGGCCTATCAGGGCCAAGCTGTGTGTATGTCAGGGCTGTCACAGGACAGTCACTGGAGAATCAGAGCTGAGTGCAGCTCTGTGCAGTGTGAGCAGGGGTGAGTGCAAGGCAGGTTCACTTTGGATGCAATGTATATAGTGTAGAACAATAAAGTGATCATTTAGCCTTCTGGTGATGGATCAGATGCATCATTCTCTGCCCTTCCTCGGGAGTCACCTGTGCAGTAACAGTGCCCTGCCCTGGGGGTGCCCACAGCTCCCCGTGAGGATGAGGATGGAGGGCTACACGTGGGCAGGGACAGATTCCATGCTCCACCTTTGCACCCCTCGTCCCTCACAGCTGCAGAAGCTTCCAGACTGCTGCTGACACCTGCTCTCCATCTGCTGTTCCCTCTCTTCCCGGGAAGGTTGGAGAGCTCGGGAGCTGAGTGCTGCAGAGTTAATTAAAGCCGTGGTCTGACAATGCCTCTCCATCCCTCGGGTCTCAGATGAAGCAATTCCCCCCAAACCCAAAGGCCTTGCAAGCACTGTCTTTGTTCAGAGAGACGAGAGAGCCGCAGGGCCCTGGCTGCAGGAGGTGAAATTGTGTTTGCACTACTGCCCTTCCCCACAGCGCTGCCTCGTGCTCCTCAGAGCTCCTGCCTGCTCTCCAGGCTGGCCCAGCTCCCTGGGAACGGCTCACTGCCCCCAGCACCCTGCCAGGGAACTGGGAATGGGGACTGGGAATGGGAGCTGGGAACTGGGAACTGGGAACTGGGAACGGCTCACTGCCCCCGGTACCCTGCCAGGGGCTGATGGGGATGGGATGGGAACTGGGAATGGGGCTGGGAACTGGGAATGGGGCTGGGAACTGGGAATGGGAATTGGGCTGGGCAGGGACTGGGATGGGAACTGGGCTGGGAATGGGGCTGGGAACAGGAATGGGATTGGGCTGGGTACTGGGAACTGGGCTGGGAACTGGGAATAGGACTGGGCAGGGAGTGGGATGAGCTGGGAATTGGGAACAGAGATAGGCAGGGACTGGGAACAACTGGGAATGGCACTGGGCAGAGACTGGGATGAGCTGGGAATTGGGACCAGGGCTGGGATTGGGACTGGGAACAGGGCGGGGATTGGGACTGGGAACAGGGCGGGGATTGGGACTGGGAACAGGGCGGGGATTGGGACTGGGAACAGGGCGGGGATTGGGACTGGGAACAGGGCGGGGATTGGGACTGGGAACAGGGCGGGGATTGGGACTGGGAACAGGGCGGGGATTGGGACTGGGAACAGGGCGGGGATTGGGACTGGGAACAGGGCGGGGATTGGGACTGGGAACAGGGCGGGGATTGGGACTGGGAACAGGGCTGGGATTGGGACTGGGATGAGCCGGGGCCGGTGCCTGCCCCAGGCCAGCCCTCCCCTGGCCCCTGGGGTCCCTGTCACTCCCTCCCAGCACGGGAAGGACAACACGAGGCTGCAGGCTGGGGATGGGAGAAGGGGCAGGGGTGGATAAAGAAACCAGAGGAGCTGGGCTAGGGACTGAGGGCTGAAACAGAGGGGAAAGGCTCAAGGAAGGACAGCAGCGAGGGAATTGTGAGGTTTTGGGAGGTAAAACCTCTCCAGCTTTGCTGTGCAGAACGTGGAGCAGGGAGCATCCCCCGGCGTGGGCAGGGACACTCCTTGGGAACCCTTCGTGGGCCAGCAGGGACATTTGGGGAGGCAGGGAGGGCTCCTGGTGCCTCCTTGCTCCTGACCTCCAGGAGGGGAACCTCAGCAGCTCGAGCCAAGTGCTCTGTGCTTTTACTGCTTGGCAGTTTCAGGCGAGCACTTGGAGTTTACTGCTGACTTTATTGGGAGATTTTGTTTCTCCTTGAAGTCACCCAGCATTCTTTTCTTTTTTTTTTTCTCTCTCTTTTTTTTTTCCCCTGCAATTTTGCTTTTCATTTATCCTTGGATAGAATGAGATTTCCAGAACCAGGGAGCTGCAGGGCTCTATATGGGCCTGGTGCAGTTAAATGTTGCTGCTGAGGCTGGGGGGGAGAACAAAGGGAACTCCACCTCCCACCAACTTGTGCCCCTCTCTGATTTCTGAAGCCGTTGCTTTTCTGTCTGCCCCACTTTGGGGGCAATACAAATATTCCCATTTCCAGCCTGAGGAGCACCTGAGGTTCCTTTAGCAAATTGTCATGAGAAAAGTGGGGGCAACTGAACTCTTATTTTCAGTTGAGGGAATGATGCACTGGATCCCCTTGTTACTTTAAGAATAATTGATAATTGAAAAGGCCTTTGTTGTGCAAGCACAAACCTTGACTGGTAGGAGTTCTGGATGTTCAGAACACATGGAATTTACTGATTTTGAGTAGTAATTGTAGTCTCGTGGCCGAAAATATCTTATTAGTGCATGGCCCAGTGTTACTCTGAGGGACCTAAGGGGAAAGGGAACGGAGAGGAGAGGAGAGGAGAGGAGAGGAGAGGAGAGGAGACCTTTCTAGTCAGCTCCTGAACTAAACCAGGTCCCACAAGGAATGCAGCTCCCCAGGCTGGCGCAGGTGCACAGCAGTTGTGCCTGAGCCCAGGCCAGCAGCTCCCAGAGCTGGCACGTCCCTGTCCCAGCTGGACCCCTCTGGTTTGGGATGCTCAGGGCAGCAGCAGCTCTGTGCTGGGCTGGCCAACCTCAGCTCTACATGGGAGACAGCAAACAGCACCAAACAGTCCAGTTTGTGTCTCCACTGGTGCAGGGGAGCTGTGGGCAGGCACGGCTGGGAAGATGCTCCTGGGGTTCACTGCTGCAGGTTTAGGGCAGAGCACGGCAAAAGGGAGCTCCACAGGCAGGTCCCAGCAGTGCTCCCGGGCTCAGCCTGCTCAGAGCAGGGTATTTTATACTGCAGCCATTAAATGTGAAAGCCCTTTCACCTGTGTTTTACCTTTTGGGTCAATCGGATCACAAAAGGAAAAATATACCCGGGCCAGAAGACAATGTGGATAGAGCCTGCTGTCTGTGATTTATTGTTTTAATTAAAAGCTTTTTAAGCTTTAATTAAAAAGGTACATCAGCACTCAGTATTCAAGAAAAATGCCTTTGTGTTTAGGTCAATTGAATAACGTAACATATAATGAGATACATATTTCTAGTCTGGAGTTTCACATGGAAAAAAGCAATATACATAATTAAAAAGTAAATTCGAACAGATAGAGGAGAGCTGTTGGCAGGCCAAATAAAAGGTTTGCTTCACATGAACACCAGTCAGGAGGACGGGCTGGCTTTGCTCCCTGTGGCACCCTCAGAAGCCGGAGGTGCAGACACAGCCTGCACCCAGGGTGGGATTGCTGCTCCCAGCGGGGCTGGGCAGGGCACAGGGTGCAGCTGGGAGGGACGGGCACAGAACGTGGCACTCCCTGCCCGGGAGGGGCCTGCCCAGCACTGGGGCAGGTCTGAGGTCCGGGGCACTGCAGGGTTCCCAGTGCCACCTCTGCGGGGAACCGGGGGGGCTGTCCTCCCCAGCCCCAGGGGAGGGGTCCTGGCATCCCCTGAGATCCCAGCCCAGGGGAGGGGTCCTGGCATCCCCTGAGATCCCAGCCCAGGGGAGGGGTCCCTGGGATCCCCCTGAGATCCCAGCCCAGGGAAGGGTTCCCTGAGATCCCAACTCCAGGAGAGAGTTTCCCTGAGATCCCAGCTCCAAGAGAGGGTTCCCTGAGATCCCAGCCCCAGAGGAGGGGTTCCTGGCATCCCCCTGAGATCCCAGCCCAGGGAAGGGTTCCCTGAGATCCCAACTCCAGGAGAGAGTTTCCCTGAGATCCCAGCTCCAAGAGAGGGTTCCCTGAGATCCCAGCCCCAGGGAAGGGATTCCTGAGATCCCAGCCCCAGGGGAGGGTTCCCTGGGATCCCCCCGAGATCCCAGCCCAGGGAAGGGATTCCTGAGATCCCAGCTCCAAGAGAGGGTTCCCTGAGATCCCAGCCCCAGGGAAGGGTTCCCTGAGATCCCCCTGAGATCCCAGCCCCAGGGTAGGGTTCCTGGCATCCCCCTGAGATCCCAGCTCCCGTGGCCTCCCATCCCCACCGAGGGTCTCCTTTCTCCCCCAAGCCCCAGCAGTGGAGTTCCAGTGCTGGGACCCACAGAATCATCCCCAGTCTCCTTCTCCTGCCTCAGGACCCCTGTTCTCTCAGAGCCACAGGAAATTCCAGGTTCTGTAGATTTACAGGGGAAAACCTTTCAGTACAGGTGTAGGCACAGCAAACAGGAACCATTTCTCATCCTGATCTTTTCTGTACCTGAGGCAACTTTACAAAGTTCTGTGAAGTAATTTATCAATTTCCCAAGAAAAAAATATCTTTATGCCGTTAGAAAAGTCTGAAAACATATATATATATAAAGTTACATTTTCTTCCAAATGGTAAGATTTGATCTTTTTCCTTTACTTTTTGAAGCTACAAATATTGCAGGTAGAGTTTTCTGTGGTTTCCAAGGTTCCTGGGGCCACAGAGACTCTGAAGTTTATAGGTACAAGTCAGAAGTTGGAGGAAACTGAGGGAAAATTATTTCTAATCTATCTTCATTTGTAGTCCTGGCATCCCCTGAGATCCCAGCCCAGGGGAGGGGTCCCTGGGATCCCCCTGAGATCCCAGCCCAGGGAAGGGTTCCCTGAGATCCCAACTCCAGGAGAGAGTTTCCCTGAGATCCCAGCTCCAAGAGAGGGTTCCCTGAGATCCCAGCCCCAGAGGAGGGGTTCCTGGCATCCCCCTGAGATCCCAGCCCAGGGAAGGGTTCCCTGAGATTCCTCTGAGATCCCAGCTCCAGGAGAGGGTTCCCTGAGATCCCAGCCCCAGGGAAGGGTTCCCTGAGATCCCCCTGAGATCCCAGCCCCAGGGTAGGGTTCCTGGCATCCCCCTGAGATCCCAGCTCCTGTGGCCTCCCATCCCCACCGAGGGTCTCCTTTCACCCCCAAGCCCCAGCAGTGGAGTTCCAGTGCTGGGACCCACAGAATCGTCCCCAGTCTCCTTCTCCTGCCTCAGGACCCCTGTTCTCTCAGAGCCACAGGAAATTCCAGGTTCTGTAGATTTACAGGGGAAAACCTTTCAGTACAGGTGTAGGCACAGCAAACAGGAACCATTTCTCATCCTGATCTTTTCTGTACCTGAGGCAACTTTACGAAGTTCTGTGAAGTAATTTATCAATTTCCCAAGAAAAAAATATCTTTATGCCGTTAGAAAAGTCTGAAAACATATATATATATAAAGTTACATTTTCTTCCAAATGGTAAGATTTGATCTTTTTCCTTTACTTTTTGAAGCTACAAATATTGCAGGTAGAGTTTTCTGTGGTTTCCAAGGTTCCTGGGGCCACAGAGACTCTGAAGTTTATAGGTACAAGTCAGAAGTTGGAGGAAACTGAGGGAAAATTATTTCTAATCTATCTTCATTTGTAATTTTCTTCTATCAAACCATTTTTTCTGGAGGGCATCATTACATGTCAGCGTTGTAAATAGAAGTGCTAAATGGAATTTATGAGGATTTGTTTCAACAGATTTTGACTCCAGAATCTCATTTTGGTTTTATTGGAGCCAACACTCAAATGCACCTGTACTGCAGGTAAGTGGAGATTCCATCCCAAACCAGGCTTTCTCCAAAACCTCCTCCTGCCAAGGGCACTGCCAGGGGAAGGCTTTCCACAGTGCACCCTGCTGACTTTATTTAATTCTCCATTTCCTCTTCGTGCTCCAAGAGGCGCAGTCCAGGGCCTGGAGCAGCATCACTGCCACGCGTGTTTAATTCAGAGGCCAAATCCTTGCGGAGTTTCCCTGTGCTTTTGTTCAAGGGGAAATCCCTCCGTGGGCAGCCAAGCTCTGCTGGGGGAAACGCCCCGGGAGAGGGGCTGGGCTGCGACAGCCAGCTGCAGAAAATCAGAATTCAGGCAGGGAGGCTGCAGGGAGCCTTGTCCTGAGGGGCTTCAGAGGAGGAGGGCGTCCAGTGGGAACCAGGGGCAGTAAATCAGAATTAAGGCAGTATTTAAAGGAGGGAGGGTGAAGAGAGGGTTTCTTGTGTGGGGGTTTGGAGGGTTTGGCTCCTTCCCTGCTGTGCTGGGCAGGATGGAGCCCCTGGCTGGCCTGAGGAGCAGCTCAGCATCACTCCAACAGGTACTTTCTCTTCATTAAAACGTCTGAGTACTGAAAAGCAAACTGCTGGAGGAGTGGAGAGCTCCACTCTCAAAATGGAGATTTTTTTGGTGGTTTGTTTTTGTCTTTTTTTTTTTTTTTGCTTGGTTTTAATTTTGGGGGGGCGATTTTTTGGTGGTTTTTTAGGCTTTTTTTTTTGTTTTTTTAGGCTTTTGTTTTGTTTTGTTTTGTTTTTTAATTAGATTTGGGTTTTTGGTCCCTGGCCAGGCGTGCATTGGGGCAGGTGCCCCTGGCAGCCCAGGGTTTCCCCAGGCAGTGTGTGAAAAACGCCAATCACTTGTTTTTAAAGTTTTACAAGTTTAATAATAATGAAATGGTTATAAAAATAGCAATATAATTAGAGTAATAAAACTCGAACAATTGAGATTAGGACAGCCCTGCTCTCCCTGCTCACTTTTCTGTAAATTGGAAATGACGGCCCAGGCTCAGCAATCCGTTCCTGTTCAAGGGGAAGTCAACTCAATTTTCCCCTCCTGACGAAGCGCCTGGGTCTCCCAGGCACACAGAAAAACCCGTGTAACAGCCCTGTGGAGATGGAGCTAGATTTTTCTGAGGTCTTATTTAGCATTGCAAGAACACTCGGTGTGCATGCTGCAGAAAGCCCCAGCAGGTGCTTCTGCTCTGTCTGTGCTGGGTTATTATCAGGAATTAACGTTTGCAGGGCTCTGTTCAGCTCTGTGCTGCTGAGGCTCGTGCAGCCCTGCCCAGGATCACAGTGATGCCCTCCGAGCAGGGCTTGTGCTGTTTGTTACTGAGCTGCATCCCTGGTTCTTGTCATCCTTGGTGAGCTCCATCTGTTCCTCGTGCTCTTGCCTTTTCTCCCTGTGGCCTGGCCAGGCTGTTCGTATTCAGCTGATCACTGAATAACATTTGGCCAGTGCTGGAAGTGTTTCCAGTCTATCTGCTCATCACTTCTCATCTGTGTCAGGCACAAATTGCAAGACTTCCAGAGACAGGAACCTTTTTTTTGCTGTGGTGGAAGTAGAGAAGAAGTGGCACCTCTGAATTTTGTGCTCTCCCCTCTGTAGCCAAGGCAAGGATGGGGTCTCTGGGTTGTGCTCCTTTGATATCCCAATTTTCTTCCAATTCCTGCAACTGAAAGCACGAACTGGCAGGGATGGAGCAGCAAAGGAAAAGAAAAGGCTGGAAAGTTCCAGACAGGTGTCACATCCAGCACGGCCTGAGCTGGTGTTTCTGCAGGGGCTGGGGGCTCAGGGCTTGTGTTTGTTTCCTGCAGGGGCTGGGGGCTCAGAGTTTGTGTTTCTGCAGGGGCTGGGGGCTCAGAGTGTGTTTCTGCAGGGGCTGGGGGCTCACAGCCTGTGTTTGTTTCCTGGAGGGGCTGGGGGCTCAGGGTCTGTGTTTGTTTCCTGGAGGGGCTGGGGGCTCAGGGTCTGTGTTCCTGCAGGGGCTGGGAGCTCACAGCCTGTGTTTGCTCTGCCCTGCTGCAGGTCTGGGGGTCTGTGGGATGACGGTGCTGTGCTCCCATCAGCTGGCAGTGTCCATGTGCTTGTGAGGGACAAACCCCCCAGTTCTCCCTGCTGCTCTGCTCTGGTTTCACTCTTTCAGTAGAAATGTGTGGAGGGGCTCCGTGTTCACACACAGCCTGCGGGAGAGTCTCCCCAGGGAACTGAGAGTGCTGCCACAGCCCTGGGAGGATGGAGGTGCCTTTTCCCGGCTGGCATGGCAGCCCAGGAGGGCTCAGTGCCAGCTGAGAGCAGTGGCACTGCTGGGATGTGCTCAGCCAGGCTGGGCTGGATTGGGGTGAGCAGCAGCCCCCGTGGGCTGGGGCAGCTCCTCTCCAGGGGCTGGGCTCCCCTGCAGGGGCTGTGGGAGCCAGGCTGGGCTGGCTCCGAGTGCTCCTGGATTTGGTGAGCAGCAGCCCCCGTGGGCTGGGGCAGCTCCTCTCCAGGGGCTGGGCTCCCCTGCAGGGGCTGTGGGAGCCAGCCTGGGCTGCAGAGCACACGTCTTATGTATTTATATATTTATATTCCGAAACCTCTGCCTGGAGCCAGCCCATTAAACTGCAGAGAGGTCTCTGCTGCTTTGCTTTCTCCTCCCAGCTCCTGAGCTGCACTTTGAACGTTCTGACCCAGCAACGAGCCCCTTTCCCACCAGGCTTGGGCATGACCTATTCTCAAAACACATTTCCTCAAAGCTGCGAGATGTGAGCCAGAAAATGTGACCCTGACAGAGGATGTGCTGCTTGTTCTCCTTCAGTCCTTTCCCTTCATTGCAAAACTCTTGGGTGGCAAATTGCTGGGATGAAATGTGGAAGGGCAGGGTTTAAATCTCTTCTGCCCCAGGAGTTCCAGCTGAACACATCTCCCTCCCTTGGGCCTGCCTGAGTTCCTGGGCCAAGGGCCCCCTCTCCCCAGCTGGGGAAGGCTGCCAGAGCCCCTGGCTCAGGGGGACAGAGGAGAGATGTGACTGAAGTGGGGAGCAGGAGTTTGGTCCGTACAAAATACATCTACAGCCCTGGAAGCAGGGTGCTGGCTGCTGCACTGCTTTTGGGGGTGGTGAGAATTCCATTTGTGGCCCCTGCACGCACTCAGGGCCCTGGCCCCAGGCGGGTCCTCTGCCCTTCCCCAGCACCTCCCTGGGCCCTCTGGGATGAACCTGGCTGTGAGGGGCCCAGGAGAGCCCCCGTTCCCTGGGGATCCAGCACAGGGGTGCTGAAGGTCCCTCTGGCTGCTCTGTGCCCTGCCCTGCGCCCAAAGCTGTCCCCAGCAGGGCAGGATGCTCTGCAGAGCTCGGGGCTGCCCCGGGGCTGCAGCTGGGCTCTCCTGGATGTTTTACTGCCCTGGGAACTGAGCTGCTTCCCTGCTCGTGAGCTTTACACTAAAGGACATGAAATAAGTCTTTGCTGAAGTGGAGCAAATGTTTAGCAGCTCGTAGAGGCCCCCTGGGCTCAGATGTTGTGAGGCTGTTGGTAATTTCGGGTTCGTTTCTTACTGTCCTTGCGCTGGAGAGCTCAGAGCCCTCTTAGTGGCTTTTAAGCATGAGCAGATGGAATAATAAGAGTGGCTGTGGCAATGAAACTTATAATTTGTGACATGAAAAGGTGGCAAATATTCTTATTCTGGGCATCTGATAATGATTAATTTATACTGCTGTATTTTCTGCCTCAGCCAGTGGAGAGGGTTGTGTGAGGAGCAGAACATGCTGTGCAGCACAAAACCCAGTGTCAGGGGACGAGGGAATGGAGCCTGAATTATTCTGTACAATCACCTGGTGAGGTCATGCCGTGTTAAAAAAAAAAATACATGCTTCATTCCCTATCAATTATTCAGGGCTTTGGTAGCCAAAACTCACGTGTGGGTGAGTCCCAGACCCAGAGTCCTCCTCCTGCTGAGCCAGTGCCAGGCTGGCCCCTGGCATTGCCCCCCTGGCATCCCCTGGCACCTCTCTGTGTTCTCTGGGGCTGATGTGGGATTGCTGCAGGGCAAAGCCACAGATGTGCAGGTGCCACTCTGCAGTTGCCAGGGAACAGGGACAGGAGCAGAGGGAACGGCCTCAGGCTGGGCCAGGGCAGCTCAGGGTGGGCACAGCAGGAATTTCCCCATGGAAAGGGGGCTCAGGCCTTGGCACTGCCCAGGGAGGGCTGGAGTGCCATCCCTGCGGGTGTCACCTGGAGGTGGCACTCAGGGCTCTGGGCTGGGGATGGGCACAGCTTGGGCTGGGAGGGCTTTTCCAGCCCCAGGGACTCTGGGGTAACATTTCTGTGGATGATCCCACAGGGCTCGGTCCTGGGATCAGGCTGTGCCTCTGTGGTTTTGTCCTCTCACAGAGGGGACACAAAGCACAGCCCAGGTGTCTCAGGGCTGCCCTCAAGGAGAGGCCAAGGTGCCCCAGATGAGCCCCTCAGGAGCTGTGAGTGAGGCATGCCCTGGCACCAAGGGGCAGCTCCCTGCAGGCAGGTGCTCTCTGCTCTGCATTTCTGCAATTCCAGGTGCTCTCTGCTCTGCATTTCTGCAATTCCAGGAGCTCCCTGCAGGCAGGTGCTCTCTGCTCTCCGTGTCTTGGTGGTTTCTGGGCAGTTTCTCAGCAGAGCTGTGTTCTGCTGCAGAAGCACTGGAACACCGAGGCAGCACGAGTGCCTCCATGAATTCTGGAGAGCTCTGCTTGCTCTCAAGTGCGGGTTGGTGCAGTTGGATGGGAATGCCCTTGCTGGCCCCTGGAGGCTGTGTGCTGTGAGCTGTTGGTGCAGTTTTGTCCTGGCTGCAGCAGGCACCCCTTGCCTCGCTCCCTTGGGTTCTGAGTCCTCTCCCTTGCTGCTTTTCCAGGGAGAAAACCTCCCCATCCACACGAGGGGCTCTGTGCCACCCCAGGGCAGGGAAATCTGTAATTGCAGGAGCCCAGAGGTGGCTCCTGCATCTTCCAGCAGAGAAAAAGCCCCTCTGAAATGCTGTTTGGGCTGCTGGTGCCTTTAACTCTGCCCTTGGTGCAACCCCCGTGAAAGATGGAGGCTGTGTGGAGGTCACTGCCAAATAATGCTCCTGCTGTAGTGGGGAAATAGACCTTTGACTAATGTGGCATTTCTTTGTGCATTTAAGTCACAAAAGCTGCCCTTCCTGAAAGGCTGCTCGGGAGAAGTCAAAACACTGTTCCTCTTTCCTGTAAATAAATGCTGTGGGTTTGACAGCCGTCACGGACCTGACTTTGAATTTATTCTTTGTATACACAGTTTATCAAAAGGGGTTAGAAACATCATTTTAAAACAATGCTTTGCTGCTCTCTGAAAACACAACGTGTAAATAATATTTCCTCAAGCATTTCATTTATACTTTGGCTTTTGGATGCAGCCTGTGGAAACCGATCTCTGCTGTAACACGAATTCATCTGACTGACCCAAATTACCTTCACGTGCAGAGCCTTTCCTGGGGTGAGGCGTGCAGGGGGAGCGTGGCTGTGCCCCTTGTGCCAGGGCAGGGCTGGTGCCCATCCCGGGGGATGCCACAGCCCTGTGCAGGTGGCACCAGGGGACACGAGGCAGGGCTGGGCTCAGTGTCTGAGAGGCTTCCCAGGCAGTTCTGGGATCCTCCAGGACTCTGCCCCTTGACTTGCTCAGGTTAATTGCTGTTGGCCGTGTGCTGGAAGTCTGTGTTCAGTATTGCTGTGGCTCCTCAAACCCTGGCAGCTTCCCTGTGCTGTGTGCCACAGGACTCTGCAAAATCTCCTGAGCTGAGCAGCCCCTGCACTGCTCGAGCCTCTCCCCAATGCCCCGTGTCCCTCCACTGGTGCCCTGTGTTTGTCTGGTGGTGCCCTGTGTCCATCCAGCTCCCTAAGGGATGTCCCAGCTCAGGTGCCCCTGTGCTGTGGCTCCCTGAGCCCAGGGCAGGGCTGGCATCAGCTCTGTGCCCTCCCTGGGCTCCCTGTGGGATGTTCTGGCACTCTGGCTGTTATCTAGGGTCAGGAGCTGGGCTGGGTGCTCTCTGTGGGATGTCTGGCACTGTGACTGTTCCTTAGGGCCAGGAGCTGTTTGGGGCTCCCATGGGCTGTTCTGGCACTCTGGCTGTCCTTTAGGGCCAGGAGCTGTGTTTGGGGCTCCCATGGGCTGTTCTGGCACTCTGGCTGTTATCTAGGGTCAGGAGCTGGGCTGGGTGCTGTCTGTGGGCGGTCCGTCACAGAGACTGTTCCTTAGGGCTAGGAGCTGTTTGGGGCTCCCATGGGGTGTTCCGGCACTCTGGCTGTTCCTTAGGGCCAGGAGCTGTTTGGGGCTCCCATGGGCTGTTCTGGCACTCTGACTGTTCCTTAGGGCCAGGAGCTGTGCTTGGGGCTCCCATGGGGTGTTCTGGCACTCTGGCTGGTCCTTAGGGCCAGGAGCTGTTTGGGGCTCCCACGGGCTGTTCTGGCACTCTGACTGTTCCTTAGGGCCAGGAGCTGTTTGGGGCTGGCTGGCCCTGTCCCACCGGGGGCTGGGGCCAGAGGCTGGGCTGTGCACACAGCTCCTGCTGCCCTCCCACCTGCACTCACTGCTGTGTGACTTCAGTGCTCTCCTTGACTGCAGAACAAACAGGGCTGGGGCTTCAGCTCCTCCTCAAGGCCAATTTTTCAGCCACTCAAGCTCAACCTCCATCCCATGGAACCACGATTACTCCTGGTGTGACACAGCCCAGCTATTTGCTTAATGAGAAAATAATTTCAATCCATTAAAAAGCACCTTCTCCTTTGCTCTCTTCCCTTCCTGAGGGGATTTACCAGGTTTCCATGTGGCCTGCAGGGTCTTGGGTGTTGTGGTGGAGTCAGAAGTGGTGGTGTTGAAGATGATGCTTTTCTTTGATAGTGAGAGGTGAAAACATGTAAATTATAAGTTGATAAAAATATCAAAAGCTGGCACCACTTGGAGTGAGTAAATGCTGGCAGAATGGCATTTTAACCCTGAAATGGGGTGATTCCCAGCAGTGCAAGTGCATTCTCGTGGTACCTCTTGGAAAAGAAACTCTGCAAGTGAGGGGGAATCCCCCAGGTGTACTGAGAGCCAGTTTTTTTACATCAATACTGATCTGAGTTCTGCTCTGGGTTGCTCTCCTGGGGTTGGTTTTCCTCTCTGTAGAAGCAGCAGTAGCCAGTTTTTTTACATCAATACTGATCTGAGTTCTGCTCTGGGTTGCTCTCCTGGGTTTTCCTTTCTGTAGAAGCAGCAGCAGCAGCTCCAGGGGCTTTGGCTGGTGGGAATGAGTTCTCCTTGCCTGTACCCGGGCTGGTTTTACTCAAACTGCTCCCCAGGCCCCCAGCCAGGTCTGGGGGCTCTGCTGAGTGTCCCTGCCCAGGTCACAGCGGTGGGGTGGCAGTGCTGTGTCACCTGGGGTGTCCTTGCCACCCTGTGTGCCCTTCTCTGCTCCGGCCCTGCTCCCACGGCTCTGCAATTCCCTGTTTATGGTTTCCAGTTCTGGGACGTGCTCTCTGCTGTTTGTGCCACAGTGCCAAGGTCTGCAGGTCAGAGAGTGGCTGCAGTGCTGGGGCAGGGATGGCCCCGTGGGCGGAGAGGGCTTTTCCAGCCTGTGGGTCCCTGCTCGGGGGTGCTCCCCACACAGGAGCAGCTCCTGGAGTGCTTTTGGGTCCTTTTCCCGTGGGACCCCGAGGGGAGGCTGCCCTGGGCAGCACAGTGGGCAGGCTGAGCCTCTCTGGGCATCCAGGGCCCTGTGGAAGGAGCAGGAGCTCCAGCATCCCTGTCCTCCCTGCTGGCCCAGCTGTGCAGAGCAGCCCTGGGGAGCTGGGGGCACCCAGCTGGGGGCTTGGGGAGCACTCCCAGCAGCAGGCTGGGTGCTGCTCTTGTGTGTGAGTCACAAACGAGGCACTGCCCCCCGGGTGCTCTTGGCTTGCTCTCCAGCACTGCTGTTACCTGCTCACCCTCCTCTCTGCTCTTGGTGCGTTACACAGAAATGCAGAATTGGCTCCTGGGCAGCTCCTTGGTGGAGGCAAGCCTTGAACATGTGCTACCTCCTTATCCACTTTGGGGATCAGTGAAACTCCCACGGTTCTGCTGAATCCAAAATTCCCCCGGAGATCCAGTGTAATCCCAAGTGCTGGTTATCTGAATCCTTCAGACATCCCTCAAGTCACACAGCTAATCAGGATCGTTGGCATGCAGCCTTTAAGCATCCTAATTTTATTCAGTCAGGGGAAATGTCACTAAAGAATAAACCCCATTGCATGGCAAATCATCTGGATCCTTTTAGTAGGGTTTAACGTTCTCATTTTTCTCTTTTTTAGCATTTTCCATTAGGATCAGTGGAAAGGATTTGACTTGAGCACTCACGGACACCTCTCTTTGGCAAGGAGTGACAAAGTCCAATCTGCTGCCTTCAAAACCTGCTCCACAATTAAATTTTCCAAAAGCCCTATTGATTCTGAGCAGGGTTTTGTTTTTTGGGAGCCGGTGGCAGTGGGTATTAGCAGCAGACACGGCTCAAAGCTGAGCTCTGCTGACTGACAGTTCATTTCACAGCTTGCTGCAGCTCCGTGCACATCTGCCGAGGGCAGGGAGGGGCAGGGCTGCAGGGACAGTGCCAGCTGCCCCAGCACCCACACAGGGACTGGCACCATCCCTGAGGGAGCCAGGAGCCCCCAGACCCCCCAGCAGCCCCTCCTTGCCCAGGGGTGTTCCCAGTGCAAGGGACACCTGGGCAGGTGTGCAGCCTGCTGCTGGGGAGGAGCAGCAGCCCTGAGCCCAGCCCTCCTGTCCTGTGGATTTTGTGTTTTCCATGGGGCTGGACATCTGCTCACCTGGAGAGTAGCAGCTCCAGGAGAGCCCAGAGCCCTGCCAGGGCCTGAAGGGGCTCCAGGAGAGCTGCAGAGGGACTGGGGACAAGGATGGAGGGACAGGACACAGGGAATGGCTCCACTGCCAGGGGCAGGGCTGGATGGGAGATTGGGAATTGGGAATTGTTCCCTGGCAGGGTGGGCAGGGCTGGCACAGGGTGCCCAGAGCAGCTGGGGCTGCCCCTGGATCCCTGGCAGTGCCCAAGGCCAGGCTGGACACTGGGGCTGGAGCACTGGGGCAGGGGAAGGTGTCCCTGCCATGGCAGGGTGGCACTGGGTGGGTCACAGAGCCATGGCAGGGATCCTGGGATCCTGTTTCCATCCCCCAGCCCAGGGCTCTCTGCCTGCCAGGCCCTGTGGTGGCACAGCTCTGCCTTTCATTTTCTCCGTTTAACACGATCTGGTGAAGTGTTCTCAGCTCTCATCAATGAAATCTCTCTCCTCGCTGCCTCTCCTGTGGCAGAGCTGTGTGTGAGCAGTGATTTGGACAGGGCTGCAGGTGTGCACTTTGAGAGGGTGTCACTGCCTCACACCAAGTGCGCTGTGGGTGCAGTTTTGCTCCCCTTTTGCTGTCTCCTCCTTTCCTGCTCTCCTGGTTGTTTTGCTGAGGGTGCCCACTGCTCTGTGGGGTTTTGGGCTCCCCGTGGGGCTGCTGGCCAGCTGCTGCGGGGTCAGATGGTGTCCCTGAGCAGCCGAGGCTCCGTGACTCACCTGGGCACGTGCAGCCCTCAGCTGGCAGGCTCAGCACGGCTGCACCAGCCGAGTGTTCTCTCCAGCACATTATTTAATCCAATTTCTCTTCTCTGTGCTTGAGAGGCAGTGATGGGAAGCAAAGAGCTGCAGATTGGAATAACTTAGAGGCATCACAGTACAGGAGTGCGTGGGGAAGGGGGAGGACTTGCCCAGCTGTATTTTGCTGTCGTTTCTCTAATGATAACACTTAAATGGGCCCATTATCCATTCTGAAATGCAATTGTGGCGATGTACAATTTCCTGCTCTGCACTGAGCGAGTGACTTGACCTATTTAAATCTCAGAAGGAGAGAAAGAAAATGATGGAGTGTCGTTCCCTGCACCTGGAACTTGCAGACTTGCAGAAATTGCTCTGGCTGGGGCTGTTCCCGTGAGCCGGGGCTGTTGCCACAGGGCCCCGAGCTCCCCATGTGCCTGCCACGGGCAGCTCTGGGAGCCAAACACCTTCCCAAAGCCTTTGGGTTCTCAGCTCCTCCATCTGCTGCCAGCTGGCGTGGGGGGAGCTCCTGGACACTTCCAGAGCTGTGTTTGGGAGTTGGTTGGAGCTGCAGTGGGATGGGGCAGGAAAGGAGGGAGGGATGGGATGTTGGGACACTGATTTAGAGCAGATATTGGGAATGAGGAATTGTTCCCTGGCAGGGTGGGCAGGGCTGGCACAGGGTGCCCAGAGCAGCTGGGGCTGCCCCTGGATTGTGGGGAGTTTTGGGAAGGACCCACTCTCCTTTTGGGAGTGCTCACAATCACAGCCTGGGCTGGGAGGGACCTTGAAGCCCTTCTAGACACCATCCCCCTTCCACAGGCAGTGACAGGCATAATCTTCATTTTCTGTTGATTTGGTAATGATTGAAAGGTTATGGGAAAGAAAATGAGAGTTTGTGATGTTGTCTGGGGGGGAAAAAAGTAGGGGAAAAGTGATTCTTAATGAAGATGATATTCCATTATTAATTTTTGAGCTCCTGAGCAGAATAGTCACATACTGCATGACCCTCTTTGGCTCCAGCTGTAACAGCAGCACGGGAAGGTGGCAAAGCTTTGATTTGTGTGTTCCGTGGCCTGGGTTCAACTTCTGCCAGTGTTCTAAGGGAAGATCGTAGAGTGTCTGAGCACTCACCAGGAAACTTGTGTGGGGAGTTGGGAAGACGCAAGTGGACATTTGTGTGGTGCAGATAATCACACACATGGGTGGGGACTCTGCTGCAGGATGACATGAGGGAGAATTTTGAAATCACATGTGTGTTAACAGATGGTTCAACCTGACACCAAATGTGGATTTCTTAGTGCAGAAACCAACAAGAACAATTTAAAAATAATGGCTGTGTGAAATAATGAGGAAAACGACCCCATTCTTAAATCCTGGGTTATAAATTACCTGACTGGAAAGACCTGGCCTGTTTGGAGTGCTGTGACCCCAGGAGCTGCACAGGTGGTGTCAGGCTGGTCCCAAGGCTGTCGGTGCCACTGCTGGGCAGGACAGCAGCCAGGAGGCACCTCGGTGCCTGAGATGGGTTTTTTGGGGCTCAGAAAGCTGCAGAGCTTTGTGCAATGCCTGAGCTGGGCTTTGCTGGGGCGCCCTTGGAGGGGCAGCAGAGAGAGCTGTACCCCTGGGCTGGGCTGGAGCGCTGTCACCGCTGGCCACCGCCGCCACCAGCCAGGCTCAGCCCGGGCAGGGAAGGCTCCCTTTGGAATCCCGGGGTGTTTGCCTGGCAAGGGACCTGCGAGGCCATGGCAGGGACCTTCTGCAGCCCAGGTCCTGCTCCTGATGCCACTGAGAGCTTCCCCCAGCTTCCCCCAGCTCCCGTCCCAGTTCAGGAGCTGGAGCTGCTGGGGCCCTCCCAGGCCGTGCTCAGGTGTCATTGTCACAGCTCTGCCATGCCCCAGGTCCCTGGCTGGAACAGGGATCGCTGCTCTGCCCTGCACCTCGGCAGCATTCCAGTAACACAATTGGAATTTTAAAGTGTTTTTTCCCCGCCCTGGAAGTACAAAATTTTAGTGCAGAACGTTCGCGAGCGTTGTGGCTTTTCCTGCTCTGGAAATGCAGAACAAACCTGCTTTAAACCCAGCAAACACCAGCTGAAGGCTCGCATGGCTACACAGCCTAATTATAAACATTCTGCACATTCCAAAAGCACAGCGGAGTAAATAAATGCATCACCCAGCTGAAGAATGCATCCCTCAGTGTCAGACAGCGAGCACTTGGAAAGTAATTAAAAGCAAAGTATCCATTGGAGTTCTGCAATTTAGCAGAAGTTTAGATTTTACTTCAGAAATTGGGATGGAGTGGAGGGGAGCCCCCCATGCAAACAATAGCCATGAATATTCATGTCTCTGGAGCTGGAAAATGAGCGGGTTCTGTGAGAAGAGAAACAAGGTGGGGTGGTTTTTTGCTGGTTATCTTTGAAGGGGAGAGGCTGTGTGCACTATAGAAATAACCTGTGTTATTCTGCTGTCACAGGTTATTGCTCAGGGCACGGGATGGGCCTGGGGCTGGGCTGCCCCTCCCTGAAACTCAGGGAGCTCTTGGATCCATTTATTCTTTGTTGGAAGAGCAGCGGGGCAGCTCCTGCTCTGTGAGCAGCTCCCATCCCCTTTCCCTCTGAATGATCCTTGATGCTGGAGGTATTCCTGAAATAGCCCATGTTGTCCCTGAGAGACTGATAGGAGACTATAAAATCCATTTATTTATGGTTTCTCCTGCTCTCCTGCCAGTGCAATGTGCTGCATCACTGGGACACCCAGCCTGGCTTTGCTGTCCCTGACCGCGGCTCTCGCTCCTGCTGCTGGAGTTATGGAGAGCTGCTGGGCCAGGAGGGTGACACGTGGCACCTCCTGCCCCTCCTGGAGGTGTAACTGCACGGACAGGGGTGCCTCAGGTTTGGCTTTTCTATTTTCCACACTCTGTGCTGCTTTAGTCTGTGAGTCTGGGTTCACATCAGGGGATGCTGAGCTCTGCACAGAGCAGGGACACAAAACAATTCCTGCTCCAGCTGGGCACCAAGGACAAATGATCCCAATCTCAGCCCAGGAGCACAAAGCCCGTGGGCTGCAGAGAGAAAAACAAGCAGGATGGGACTGCAGGGGCTGCAGTGGGGTTGGACACTGAACTGCAATGTGCACATGGAGCAGAGCTGAGCCCAGGGAGAGACCCCGGCAGCGCTCGTGCATTTTGGGGCCATTTGGGTTCATCCTGGGGGCAGCCCTGGCTGGGCTCTGCTGCTGCCCAAGGGGCATCCATGGAGGAGATCCTTTGAGTAAATCCCTGCTTTACTCTGGAGCTCTGCCCCGCCTGTGTTCCAGGGCAGCCCTCCCACGGCCTCCCCAGCCCACCTGGCTCTGCCCTGACCCGTGTGCTCTCTCCGTGTTGCTGCAGGCACAGGGAGCAGAGCAGAGCATCCCCAGCCTGGCTGTGCCACAGCTGCTCCTGGAGCCCAGCCAGGCTGCCCGTCCCTGCTCTGCCCTGGAGAGGGTTTGGCTCTGCAAAAGAGGGTATTTGGGGTGGGAATGGCTCACACTCAGGATGCACCAGAGCCCTTTTTGGTGGAGGCATGGCAGTGGGTGATGGCTGGGTAAGACATTGCCTGGCTTGGGTTCTGGCTCCTTGGGAAGGCTGAGGTCACTGCTGGCCCTGCCCAGGGGTGGGGGCTCCTCCTGGCTTCGGAGGCACCACAAACCATGGGGTGCTGCTGGGGGAAAGCAAAGGAGGCCAAGCCTGCCCTGGCCCTTGGCCAACTCCCCTGGGTCCCTGGGATGGGGCTGAAGAGCCACAGGCTGTGTGCTCTGCTGCCCCGAGGGAATTCCATCCCAAAATGGTGCTCTGGGGCAGCAGACCACGCTGGTCACTGACACAGGAGGTCAGTGCTGGCTCCCAGGTCACCCCTGCCAGTTTTCTGTTCAGCCCTGCTCGGCGCTTCCCAGCGGCGGGGTTGGCATGGCAGCCAAACCACCCCAAATCTGCCTTGAACAGCACAGAAATACCAAATACTGCGTACAGGGATGAGCACTTAATTAAAATTACAGCCCAAAGCCACCCACCTCCAGACTCTGAGCTCTGCATGCTTCCATTTGTACCCAGCTCCAGAATGGAATGTATTATTTAGTTCAAATGAAGCCTCCTGTCAAAACAGCTCCTTACCTGCTCTGGGGGAGGCTGCACGAGTTCCTCGTCCCTGACCTCTCCTCTTTCTCTTTGTAGCTAATGTTCTTCTAACAAGTAGATTTTAATTGTTGCCGTTCAAGGTTTGGAAGAGATTTGTAGAGATAAAATTCGAAAGGCTGGGAAATTAGAGGATTTCTCAGAACAGAAGTATCTCAAAGATGAGACACAAGCACCAGACTGGGTTATTTACTGTTCAAACAGTTTTCTGCCATTGCCCAGCCCATTCCAGGTTAAGCCTTTCAGGCGTGTCAGAGTGAATTGGCTCTGAATAAGTGACAGGAGCAGGGCCAGGAGCTGGCCTGGGTGGTCCTGGTGGGTCCTGCCAGCTCAGGACACGCCGTGGTTCCATCACTAAGTGCTTGGGAAGCAGAACCCCAAGGGCAGGTGCTGTCCTGAGTGTGACCCTTCCCATGGCACGCTCTGCTCCTGGCAGAGGGGCTGGGGTGCTCTGGGTCTGAGCCCTGGGCTCTGCCTTGGCTGCAGGATTGTCCTGACACCCCGCAGCCCTGAGAGCAGGACACGTTTCCCACGTTAAATGTACAAATCATGCACAGGTTCCCTGACCTGGCTGTGAAACTGTAGAAGAAATTGCAGTAATTACCTCAAAGTGCCACCTCCAACCATGCTGTGCCATGGATTTTCTTGAAGTAAATCTGTATTTCACCTTACAAATACCTATGAATGTTTTAATTCTCCTCTCTACAAAAGAGACGTGTGGGCTGACAGAAATTATTCACCATTTGGGACTTCTGTGATCAGGCAAACTATTTAATTTTCCAAGTGTAGATTCGAGGTCTGACTTTGAGGAGCTGAAGTTTTAAATATTACATTATTTCTTTATTTTAAAAGTGCATGCAGGGACAGTACCACGCTGCTGGTGAAAGCCTTCAGGACTTTGTGTGGGGGAAGTCTGCACTTGGCTCCGGGTTATCTCGGAGAAATTAAAACTTCTGAGTTTTCTGCAAGGATCCAGATCTAGAGATATTTTATATAAATGTAAGTATAAGCATTGAAATAGAGCTGTGTCCATCTGAGCTCCCATGTCTGGCTGAACCAAGGTGGGCTCTGCAGGAAAACTCCTCCCAAGGCCCCGGGTCTCCTTTCTGTCTTGCAATTCCACCAATCTAACGGAATATACCTGAGCCTTAATTTTTTTATGACCTTGGGTTCAAAAAAACGTTTATGTGTTTGAGGAGGACTTTTTTTCCCCATGGAAAGGGGGCTCAGGCCTTGGCACTGCCCAGGGAGGGTTGGAGTGCCCATCCCTGGAGGTGTCACCTGGAGGTGGCACTCAGGGCTGAGGAAGAAGAGGGGATGGGCACAGCTGGCACTCCCTGGGCTGGGAGGGCTTTTCCAGCCTTAAAGGTTCTGGGATTCTGTGTTACAGTTCCATTGCTTTTTTCCTCCAACCCACGGGAATTCTGTAACTCTTAGACCTGCTGGCTGAATACTGTTGAAATTATGCTTTTATTTTCGAGGAGTTTTGCATTCTGCATCTCATTTTATTGTGAGCATACATCAGCTATTACTGAGCGTGACTCCAGAACTAATTTTTCTTCTATTTTCCCAGTTTTCCCTTGCCTCCACGCCGATTGTGTTTTACAGCACACCTCTCTCGCTGCCCTTTCGTTATAATTTTAGGGGATTGTCACATATTTCACACTAACTTTTTGCAGTGTTGCTGGAGAAAGGTTAAGTAGGTTCTTGATGACTCCTGTAGTTCTGGGGTTTATGGCCCTGTTGAATTAAGAGCACATGATTTGTGGCATGGCTAGAGCACCACGTGTATACATTGAATTGTTTCTTTACATCGCATTGGAGCTGGCAATATTCTAGAGGGTGAATATATATGCAAATTGCCTATATTGAGAACTTCCTACACTTTCCGTTTGCAGAAGATGGATTTATTCCTTTGGAAATATATCAACAAAAAGACCCAAACCTTTCCAGTTTTTAGAAACCTTTCCAGAGTGCCAGGGGAGAGGGGCAGCTTTACAGCCATGGCAGAAGGTGGTTTTAGGTGTGGATCACTTTTTGTGTTGTCCTGAGCCCAAATACTCATGCTCTGATCCCCGTTCTCAGTTCACATATTTATATTTATTAATTATTTATGATGTTCATTGTTACTGTGTGACTTTGTTCCTTTCTTGCCTAATGTGCCTTGGCATGCCAGAGCTGTATTTTTATAAAAACCCCAAAATTCTAATCAGAAGATACTTAGTGTGCTGTGAAAATTCCGTTCCCAAGACAGAGGGTGTGGGGGGATGCTTTTTCTGGGCTCACAGGAGTTACAAAGCAGACTGGGTTGGCTTCTTAAGAATGCAAATGATTGCGTGTGAGCAAGATCCGCTGGTACAAAAATAAAATATTCCACATCCTGCTTGGGAAATAATAATCCATATCCAAGCAACACGTAGTAGGTGGCTGAATAAGACCCTGGCCTCAACTCGCTGCAAAACGCGAGGAGCTGCATTTGTTTGGCAGTGATTGAAACTCCAAGTGGCAGTGGCAGCCAGCAGAGTCCCTTGCTGGGGTGGCTGTGCCCAGGCTGCTCTGGAAGCTCCAGACTCCAGGCACGTTTCCCTGAGAGGTTCCCAGAGCTGCTGTTTGATGGGCTGAGCCTCACCCGAAGCGTTCCTTCTCTCACCTGCTCTTGATGTGTTTGGTGATGTACAAATTCCTGATGGATAATAGAGGGGGGTTTTAGTTTAAGGCAAACTTTGATGCTTCTTTAACTTTGGTAAGTGAAGGAATTGTTCCCTGTGAGGGTGGGCAGGGCTGGCACAGGGTGCCCAGAGCAGCTGGGGCTGCCCCTGGATCCCTGGCAGTGCCCAAGGCCAGGCTGGGCACTGGGGCTGGAGCACCTGGCACAGGGGAAGGTGTCCCTGCCATGGCAGGGGTTGCATGGGTGGGATTTGGGAACCCTTCCAACCCAAACCAGTCTGGGATTCCATAATTCTGATTCCATAGCTCTGTGGTTCCATGAATCTGATCCTAAGCCACACTTTATTCCCATGAGGTTTGAGTCCTATAGAGATCAATCCCAATATTTTTTACCAGCTGGAGAAAAGTGATGGCAGCAGAGGGGGTGAACTCTGGCAGTCCCAGCCTCCATGCCAAGGTTCCTTGGGGTTTGTTGTTTCAGTTTTACTCCCTCAGCTCCTGTAAATCCCACACCTCCAGGGTGGAGAGCTCTTGGAGAGCTGTCCCTCCTGTCCCTGGGCTGGCCAGGGGAGCTCTGCCGAGCCAGCCTGAGCCCTGGGGCTGGGCTGGAGCCCTGGGCTGTCCCAGGAGGGATGGATGGATGGATGGATGGATGGATGGATGGATGGATGGATGGATGGATGGGTGGATGGAGGTGGGACAGCCCAGAATTCCCAGTGGCCTTCCAGGGCCGAGGAGCCAGGGAAGGGAATTAGTCCCTGTCCAGATCAGGATGGAAAGTGCCACTCCTGTGCATGGTTTTATAAATAAAGCCCTCACAGGAGTGCAGTGAGCCCCTCCTTGTGTGCTGTTCCTCACACACGGAGCACGGGGGGTTTATTACCATATTTTTGATGACTTGCCGTTGTTCTCTGTTTACTTTTGCCCAAAAATATGTCTTTGCTCTGCTGTAGCAATTTCCAGGTTCCCTAATTTGTTTTGTTTGAAGTGTATTTCTCACAGTCACACACTCCAGCATAACTCTGGCGTGGAGCTTGTTATTTAGCAACTCATTTAAATGAAAATAGACATAATTTAAATAGACGGAAATGTCCTTTAATACTATTTTTAAAGACTAATGGAGGAGCTCTGCGGGCTGGCGCGATGCGCTCTGGAATACAAAATAAACAGAGTTGTTCAGATGCATTTAGATGATCCTTGCAGCCCTTCATGGGGTTGTTTCAACTGCACAGTGGTAAGATTTATCAAAGGGATTGGGAATCGCTTTGATACAAAAGAGATATTTATTTCTCTGCAAGCTGGCGTTTCCAGGAGGTGATGGAAGGCTCTTTCCTGTTGTTGAGATATTGCTTCAGAAAATGCCAGTGGTGAGAATCCTTTCTGTGTCTGCAGCCTCTGCTCTTTCCTGCACCGTGCCCAAACAGTGATTGATTGTTTTCATTGGGGAGGTGGCTGGATTTCTCTTTGGGGTCGGTTAGAGGGTGGACACGGCCTCAAGCTGGGCCAGGAGAGGTCTGGAATGGGTGTTTGGGATTATTTCTCCATGGAAGGGCTGCCCAGCCCTGGCACAGCTGCCCAGGGCAGGGCTGCAGTGCCCATCCCTGGGGGGATTTACAGCCCTGTGGATGTGGCACCTGGGGACAGGGGCAGTGGTGGCCTGGCAGGGCTGGCAATGGCAGATTGGATGGTGTGGGAGGGCTTTTCCAGCCTCCCAATCCCCTGATTCCCAGCCAAGGCACTGCCTGTGCTGGGGATGTTCCCCCAGCTCACAGCACCTGGCAGCACTGGGGCAGCCTTAGGCTGGGTTTAGGGGTTAGGGTTTGGGGGGTTAGGATTAGTGTCTCCCAATGCAAACAGGGCTATTTAACCAGGGATTTATACATATATTTATATATAAAGAAATATTTATATAGATATAATGATATGTTTATATGGATTTGTATTGCTGCCTCACTAATGTAAGAAACACTTTTTTTCTTTCTGGATTCAAAGACTCTAACCCAGCACCTGAAGTTTCATGAGTGAGCAGCAGAGTGCTGATGGGTGCCTTTATCCTCTCTTCCCTCCCTCTTTCTGGTCTCAGGAGCAAAATGTGGTAAATCAGGGCAAGGAATAAAAAGGTTTAGCAAGGTTTGGGTAAGGTAGAGAAAAGGCCTCATGAAGTCCAAGCCTTTCATTTCCTCCTTTTTTTGGTGAAATCAGTGTGGCTGGGAGGGAGTTCACCACCTCTGTGCCTGAAAGGGATTTTTTAAAAATAATTTTGGAACAATTTTAAGTGAATGTTGTGAATTCAAAGAGGAGGTTTCAGTGCTGTGCCATGGCAGGGACACCTTCCCCTGTCCCAGGTGCTCCAAGCCCTGTCCAGCCTGGCCCTGGGCACTGCCAGGGGTGCAGGGGCAGCCACAGCTGCTCGTGCTCACCTTTGCCTCTCCACAGGAAGGAAATCTGTCCCACTCTGCAGACATGTAGCTTTTAAACCATGGCAGCTGTATAAATTAATTTTTATGACCTGCAGTATTTAATCTTATTAAATAATGACTTTAGGAGCCTGTTCCCTGGTGTAAGAGGATTAGGCTGCTCCACACTTTGTTTGTACGGCAGCGTGGAATCAGCTTAACACAAGTTTTATTGAATTTTTTTCCAGCTTGTCTTAGGAGAAGTGGTTAAGCAGAACTCGTTGCCAATTAATCTGCTGAGTTAGGGTGACACTGAGTGCTGCAGGTCCTTGTTGGTCCCCCGGGTGCTCAGGGCTGCCCTGGTCCCTGCTGCCCCCTGTCACAGCCAGCATCTGCAGAGGGGCAGAAAGGCAAGAGAATCCCAGAAGGGTCTGGGTGGGTTGGGACCCCAAATCCCCCCCAGTGCCACCCTGCCATGGCAGGGACACCTTCCCCTGTCCCAGGTGCTCCAGCCCCAGTGTCCAGCCTGGCCTTGGGCACTGCCAGGGATCCAGGGGCAGCCCCAGCTGCTCTGGGCACCCTGTGCCAGCCCTGCCCACCCTGCCAGGAACAATTCCCAATTCCCAATCTCCCATCCAGCCCTGCCCTCTGGCAGTGGAGCCATTCCCTGTGTCCTGTCCCTCCATCCTTGTCCCCAGTCCCTCTGCAGCTCTCCTGGAGCCCCTCCAGGCCCTGGCAGGGCTCTGAGCTCTCCCTGGAGCTGCTCCTCTCCAGGTGAGCCCCCCAGGTGGGCCAGCCTGGCTCCAGAGGGGCTCCAGCCCTGGAGCAGCTGCAGGGACTCTTGCTAGCAGCTCCAGGTCCTTCTTGAGTTTGGGGATGCAGGGCTGGATGCAGAGCCTGCAAAGAGATGTCCAGGTGGACACAGCCTTGTTAAAGCTGAGCAGGTGGGGGCCTGGATCCACCCCTGATCCCCCAGCTCCAGGTGTGGCTGGATTTCTGCTCCCCTGGATCCCCCCAGGCATGGCTCTGAGGTCCGGATCCCCCCTGTGTAGCCATGATATCTTATGAAAAATCCTCTGCTAGGATTTTTCCCATCCTGAGGAGCTGAGAGCCTCATGAAGGAAATGTAAACAATAACTGTGCTGCTGGGGAATGCCACAGGTGCATCTTCCATTGGCCCATGGGGATTGTTTTCAATTGATAACCTATCACAGCCCCCTGTGCCAAGGCTGTGAGCAGTCACAGGATTTTGTTATTCTATTCTATTCTATTCTATTCTAGTCTAGTCTACTCTAGTCTAGTCTATTCTATTCTATTCTAGTCCTTGTAGCCTTCTGATCTTCTTCTCTCTCTGTTCTTTTAGTATAGTTTTAATGTAGTATTTTAATATAATATATAACATAATAAATCAGCCTTCTGAGCAAAATGGAGTCAAGCCTCGTGTCCCCACACAAGGGGTCCCAGCTTAGACAAGACCCCTGGCACCCCAGCTCCAGGTGTGGCTGGATTCCTGGATGCCCCTGGATCCCTGCTCCCCTGGATCCCTGTATCCCCCATTTCCCGGCCCCTCCCTGGGCTGTGTCCTACAGGCTCCCTTGCTGGCTGCAGCAGGATGGAATCCAAGCAGGGTGGGATCCATGGATTCCTGGATGCCCCTGGATCCCTGCTCCCCTGGATCCCTGTATCCCCCATTTCCCAGCCCCTCCCTGGGCTCTGTCCTGCGGCTCCCTTGCTGGCCGCAGCAGGGTGGGGTCCGAGCAGGGTGGGATCCGAGCAGGGTGGGGTCCGAGCGGGATGGGATCCAAGCAGGATGGGATCCGAGCAGGGTGGGGTCCGAGCCCCGCTCCCTCCTGGATTTCCCTCCCTCCGCTCACTGCTCCCCCTGTGAGCGCAAACTGCGCTAAAGAGGCAGTAGGGAAAAAAGAGGTTTAAAAAACCCCACAGGAAAATGGCATAAATTAAGAGGCATTGAGAGCTTCAATTTCTTTATGCTCGTTGTTAATGTAATTTTTTGCAATTCTTTCTGTCTATAAAGATTGAAATTTCTACCGGGGTAGTATTGGCATAATAGAATGAAATCAAACTCTTTCAGCAAACTGTTGCTATAGAAAACTTGAAAGCAGGGAATTAATGTGCTTTGAAGTGTTGTAATTGTGGTTAATAGAGGGGTACAGGGAGGATTAAAAAAATATATTTTGCTTACTTTTTCCTCACCTGAATTCAGTTTTGAGGCTAAAAGCACGACATTTAAAATTCTCTTAATGTCTCCAAATTCAACCACTCCTCTTTGTATTTCTGGATCACACTCAAGCTTGTTTAATTAGGAATAGAAACGGGGCTGGAACATGGAAGAGGCAGCAGTGTGAAAAAATGAACTTTTTGCAGGTTGCAGCAGTGCTGTTTGTTCTCCCTCAAGCTCAGATTTTAGGGAGCCTGGGATATTTTAGAGATTATTAGCATGAGAGATTTGTTCGTCAAAGGTATGTTTCAGTTGAACATTTAGAAATACTGGACTGTGTAAATAATTTTTTTTAAAATGAAGTGCCCTGGGTGGGAAATCTCAGTTTGCCCAGGGTGTGCTCAGAGCTTGGGCTCTCTGTTGTTTTTGGAGGTTAGAAAATCATGGAGCTGCCCCAGGAGAACCCAAACTGGGGGAGCCTGCTGTGGTGAATGCTCCAAGTGTGAGGACACGAGGCTTGACTCCATTTTTCTTAGAAGGCTGATTTATTATGTTATATATTATATTAAAATACTACTATTTTGCTTACTTTTTCCTCACCTGAATTCAGTTTTGAGGCTAAAAGCACGACATTTAAAATTCTCTTAATGTCTCCAAATTCAACCACTCCTCTTTGTATTTCTGGATCACACTCAAGCTTGTTTAATTAGGAATAGAAACGGGGCTGGAACATGGAAGAGGCAGCAGTGTGAAAAAATGAACTTTTTGCAGGTTGCAGCAGTGCTGTTTGTTCTCCCTCAAGCTCAGATTTTAGGGAGCCTGGGATATTTTAGAGATTATTAGCATGAGAGATTTGTTCGTCAAAGGTATGTTTCAGTTGAACATTTAGAAATACTGGACTGTGTAAATAATTTTTTTTAAAATGAAGTGCCCTGGGTGGGAAATCTCAGTTTGCCCAGGGTGTGCTCAGAGCTTGGGCTCTCTGTTGTTTTTGGAGGTTAGAAAATCATGGAGCTGCCCCAGGAGAACCCAGACTGGGGGAGCCAGGCTGGCACACCTGGGGTTGCTCACCTGGAGAGGAGCAGCTCCAGGGCCTGGAGGGGCTCCAGGAGAGCTGCAGAGGGACTGGGGACAAGGATGGAGGGACAGGACACAGGGAATGGCTCCCACTGCCAGAGGGCAGGGCTGGATGGGAGATTGGGAATTGGGAATTGTTCCCTGGCAGGGTGGGCAGGGCTGGCACAGGGTGCCCAGAGCAGCTGGGGCTGCCCCTGGATCCCTGGCAGTGCCCAAGGCCAGGCTGGACACTGGGGCTGGAGCACCTGGGGCAGGGGAAGGTGTCCCTGCCATGGCAGGGGTGGCATGGGTGGGATTTGGGGTCCCACCAACCCAAACCAGGCTGTGCTCTTGTGAGCTCTCATGGAGAATTAGGAAATGGCTGTTTGAAGTGGTGCTTTCAGTGTTTTTGTTGCGAATCACCTCCCCTGCCCTGGGTGCCTCGCTGAGCTCTGGCAGGGCTGGGGAAGCCGGGCTCTGGCTCTGTCACCTCTTGCCCCAGTAGTGAGTTTTTAAATGCCAAACAGAACAGTTTGGTGTAAGAGGAAGTGTCTGTGACTGGCCCTGAGCGCCTGGAGAGGAGCAGTGCTGGCTGTGAGCTCGGGCACGAGCTCCCCTCATCCTTGCCCCAGCTGGGATGGGAGGTTCAGGCTCACCCCAAGACCCCGCTGGGGTGAGCCAGCCCGGGCCGTGCCAGCACCTCTGCGTGGCAGGGCTGCAGGAGCAGGGCAGGGAACAGGCTTTGCTGGAACGCTCTGGCATTCCCTGAACTGCTCTGGCATTCCCTGAACTGGGCAGGGCTGAAGCCTGGAGCCATTCCAGACAGACCTGGGAGCATCCACGAGGATTTCCTTTATTCCTTTCCTGCAGGGTGTGAGGGTGACATCTCCTCCAGTGCCGGAGCAGCATGGCACCAAAGCTGGCACTGCTGCCAGGAGAGAGCCTGCCCGGGGCAGAAAATGTGGGATATTCCTGGCTCCAAGTGTGGGATATTCTGGGCTCCAAGTCTGGGATATTCCCAGCTCAAAGCATGGAATTATTCCTGGCTCAAAAGGCAGAATTATTCCCAGTTTAAAATGTGGAATTATTCCCAGCTCAAAAGGCAGAATTATTCCCAGCTTAAAACGTGGAATTATTCCCGGCTCAAAACACGGAATTATTCCCGGCTCAAAACATGGAATTATTCCTGGCTCCAAGTGTGCAACGTTCCAGCTCCGTCCCGCAGTGCTCCCCGCCCAGAGCCCGTGCAGTGCCTGGGAGCCAGCACAGCCCTGTGACAGGAGCAGCTCGGTGGGGCTGGGCTGCGCCTGGCGCCAGGGCAGGGCTGGGTGAGCCCAGGGACCGCAATAACCGCGGCTGCTCCTGCTCACACAGAGCCCGAGCGCATTAAATCGGAAATGGGAGATGGCAGGGAGCAGCCAGCTGCCCATTTTTTTTATGTTTCTCCCATTCTGTTTTGTAGATTTGTCAATTTATTGGCCATTCCATCCAGCCCCTGCTGAAGCACTTGTGCTGAATCGATGTAAAGATAATTTTAGTTTGCTTGCATGTAAAATTTATTCAAATATTGATAGTTCTCCTCACAATATGGCCCACATAGATTTGTCAGGACAAGGCAGCCTATTTCTGAAAGCGATGGTTAATTTTAACTTCAGGATTTCAGAGCTGGACATGCATTACTTGCAATAATTTTAGCACTTCAGGTTTAGAATCAGTAGCCCTGTTTGTGACTTCAATAACCATAGGAAGAATTCAATAATAAGCACCAAAGTGCCTTGGCTGGTGTTTAACAGCTCTGTGTGTGTATTCCTAAGGTGGGGGGAAGGGAGGATGGAAGAGGCAGCAGTGTGAAAAAATGAACTTTTTGCAGGTTGCAGCAGGGCTGTTTGTTCTCCCTGAAGATTTTAGGGAGCCTGGGATGTTTTAAAGTTGATTAGCATGGAGTGATTTGTTTATCAAGGGTATGTTTCAACTGAATGTTTAGAAATACTGGACTATATATATAAAAATATATAAAAATATATATATGTAAATATATTAAATATATACAAAATATATAAAATATATATAAAATATATAAAAATCAATAGGAGATTGATTTTAAATATATAAAAATCAAATATATATTATATATATTATAATATATAAAATATATATAAATATATATATTTTATAATATATAAATATATATAGAAATCAAAAGGAGATCCTTCATCAGAAGGAGGCAAAATCCTCAGTGGTATTTGCTGTCCCTGTGGTTCCCCTCCTGCTGTCTCAGACCTGTTTATTTTTCCTCCATCCCTCCTTTTCCGTGGCCCCTGCCTGTTGTGGGGGAGGTTTTCCCCAGGCTTGGTGTGCCAGAGTGGGACAGCAGCACCCCCAGAGGGCTGGGCCCGCATTCCCCTCTCGCTTTTCCTCCCAAAGCAGGAGGCTGGGCTGCCCCAGTAGTGTGGATTTTCCCCGTGAGCAGGACTGCAGTCCAGCAGAGAGCGTGACTGGTGCTTTCCTGTGGTGCCCAGCTCACCTGCTGGCCCTGCCAGCCCTGCTCTGGGCTCCCTGCACCCGTGGGCAGGGCTGATCCACACAGCCCTGGACAGGAGAAAAGGTGAGCAGGACTGCAGTCCAGCAGAGAGCGTGACTGGTGCTTTCCTGTGGTGCCCAGCTCACCTGCTGGCCCTGCCAGCCCTGCTCTGGGGCAGTCTGATCCACACAGCGCTGGACAGGAGAAAAACTGAGGTTTGGTATTTATCTGAGCCTGAGCTGCTTCCTGGGAGTCTCTGAAAGCATTCAATCCTCTTCCAGGCTTTCCCTCTGAATCCCTCTTTCAGGAATTCTGCCAGTGTCAGTGGGACAGGATGGATGATCCCATGGGAGAGGGTTTGGGACAATGGCTTTCCCAACACCAAACACAGCCCTCAGTCCTGCAGGCACAACCAGGATTATGTTTCAGGTACTTCCTAAGACTGACTAGACAGAAACAGATTTTTTTTTTTAATTTCCATTTCCTTTTGTATCTGGAGCAAATTCAAATGCATGAGAGGAAAAGAGGCACCAATCAGTATTAGATGTCAGATTAGAAGCTTGAAATAGGCCTGGAGGGGAGGCAGGAGCACTTACACAACTCCTTTTTCCAGGAAATCTCCTGGGAAGAAGAGAGATCCTCGCACAGCATCACTCTGAGAGCAGAATTACCTTTTTTAGATGGCTGATGAAAGCAGATGTGATGGCTAAAAAACCCTCTCTCCAATCTCAATTAATAGCTGAGAATGGTTCATGTGGAACTTCCCACCTTGCAAAGACACCTCTTTGAACCTTTGGGCATATGGATTTTGAAGGGGTTTTTTGACCACCATTTAAAATATGTTCTTACATGTTTTTCCCCCCAAGTCTTGGTTTGTTAAAGTGAAAATAACAAAAAGAAATGCTTTAGCTCCTCAGCCCTTCAGGTGCCCCGTCCTGCACGGAGGGCACAGAACTCCTCAGCTTCCTCGGGGCTGTTCATTTATTTGGCAAAGATCAAAAGGTCAGGCACTTCCAGCTCGGTGAAGCTTCCAGAGAATTACATCATGCATAAGAATTTGCTATTTCCGAGCTACCCAGGCTCTCCTGTGAGGATATCTTGCTCGCCTGAGCAGAAAACAGGCTGTGTTAGCAGCTTTTGTGAGCGATGTTCTCCGGCAGCACAGGGCCCTCCACACACCCTGGCTGCAGTGCTGCCCTCGGGGCCGCCCACGGGCTGCCAGTCCCATGTACTCTGCAGGATCCCAGGGAAAGGAGCTCCTGCCCAGGGCTGAGCTGGGCACGGCGAGGGCCTGTGCACACAAACGGGGTTTGAGTGTCTGCGTCAGTGCCCCAAACCTTCAGGAAAGGCTGGGCGGGCAGAGTCAGAGCATCATGCAAGTGGCAAGCTGGGAAAAGTCCTCCAAGATCATCAAATTCAATCTTCAATGCAACCCCACCATGCCCACCAACCTGTATCATCATGTTCCAGGTTTGATTGTTTTGGATGTCTCCAGGGACGGGGACTGGCAGCCCCTCCAAGGCCTGGCCACCCTGCAGAGGGGAAATGTCCCTCACACCCAGCCTGGACCAACCCTGGGCCACCTGGGGCCATTTCCCCCTTTGTTCCCTTCTCTCCTTTGCTGTTCCCTTCCCTCCAGTGCTGCCCTCAGCCCCAGCTCTGGTGTTTCCAGCTCTCCCTGCCCCAGTGCTGCCCTCAGCCCCAGCTCTGGTGTTTCAGGCTCTCCCTGCACCTGGCCAGCACTGATGGACAATCTGTGGGGAAATGTAGTGGAAGTGGAGGTGCTGTCCTTGTGGGTCAGTCCTGAAGCAGGAGAGTCCCAGACTCTCCTCCCAGGGATGGCTTTCCTGAAGCTCCAGGCTGGCCCCGGGCCTTGGAGCAGCTGGGACAGCAGAGATGTCCCTGCCATGGGTGGGCTTTAAGGTCCCTTCCCACCCAGGCCATTCTGTTATTTTGTGATTCTGTGTCATATTGCAAAACCCCCCTGGTTTTTGCAAATTCTGTCCTGAATCTAGAAAATAATTCTAAATGAGTTGATTAAAAAATGAATTCTGATCAATTTTAAAAGGAAAAATGAGACTTACCGTGAAAACGTTTAAACCATAGCAACAGTATAAAAATTATTTTTGAGGGGGATCTTTTACAACTTAATTCTTTCCCTGTTTTCTATTTTTAACCTTTAATCAAAGCTTCTGGCTTGTTGGGAAATACAATAAATCTTTATATCTCCAAAGCTTTTAAAGTGTTCACCGTGCCTGCTGTTCTCTTTCTGACAGGAGATTATCCTTTTGAGTTAGAAATTTTCTATTATTTGTGTCTGAAGCGGTTGAAAGCTGAAGTGGGGCCTCAGGTCCCATGAACAGCAGCCCTAATGAAGGTGTGGGATGTGTGGAGGCTTTTCAAGGGCAGTTCTACCATTTCACAATTGCTTTTCCTTTCTTTTTTTGTTGCAGGCCTGCTGTCCTCGCACAGCCCTGGCACGGGGACCTGTCCACAGCTGGGGCTGTGTTCCCCAGCCCGTTCAGCCAGCTCTGGACCTGCCCTGGGTGTCCCTGGGCACGGGGACAGGTTCTGGCAGGTTCCCAGGGCTGAGCCAGCTCTGCCCTCAGCTCCATCACCACACCTGAGCCCTGGGGGCTTCACGGAGCCACAGCATCACCAGGGGGGAGAAAACATCCAAAGCACCATCCCAAGCTCCACCCAAATCCCCCATGCCAAATGAACCCCCTCCCCTCTGGAACTCTTCCAGGGATGGGGTGCCCTGGGCACTGTGCCAGGCCTTGACCCCTTTCCAGGGAGGAATTTCCTCCATGCCCACCCTGAGCCTCCTGGCACAGCCTGAGGCCATCTCCTGCTCTCATCTGGCTAGACCTGGGAGAAGAGGCCAACAATGTCATTTACTCCTCCCTAGTTTGTTATTGATAAAAACACTTCAAGTCATTCTGAATCATTAATTTTGAGGCATCAAGTCCCAGGATTTCCTGCCTGACTTTTGCTGCTTGTTGTTTCCTATCTGCTCAAAAGCTGCTCCAGGACTTGGGTTCCTTCTTTTTTCCCTCTTCCACTTTGAGATAAATCCCTTGTGTGTTTCAGTCTGTTGGATGCCCACGGGAGCACCAGGAAGGAGCACAAATCCAGTTCTCCAGCTGCAGGAGGCTCACCCAGCACCATTGCCCTTGGCTGGAAGGGCAAGGTGCAGCTGCTGGAGCCAAGCCCTGGGATGGAGACTGGCACTTGGGAATGGATGTGCTGCTCTGGGGAACTTCATCCAGGTAATCCCCTGTGTTGCTGCTTTATTTCCTGAGAAAGATTCCTTTTGGGAGGCTGTTTTTGTTTTTTGTTTTGTTTTGTTTTTTCTTTTTTTTGTTTTTTTTTTTTTTTTTTTTTGTCTGGAGAGCCACATGTGAATAATGCATTTCTTGGTGCATTTCAGTGCATTTTAGGATATTTTCTATGCATTTTTAGGGTGTTTCAAGGCCAGGCCTGGGCACTCCCTTGCTATCTCCAGATGATGGGAATCAGATCCAGCTATGGAACCTTAGGGAGGCTGCTGCAGCTAAAACAGGAGATTGTAATCCTTGGGTGGCCAGAACCATGGGGGAGTGGGAGGACAGGAGGCCCTAGAGCTGCCCTCTTGAGCCACGTTTATTAAATCACTTCTGTTGCCTGGAAATTCCCATGGATGCTTCATGCTCCCTGGTTTTGTTAATGCTGCCTTTAAATTTAGCTTTAAATTCTTGTAACTGTCAAGCTTTGCTTTCGGATTTTGAGCACATGTGAATTAATTTCAGACAATTGCCTTAAAAGTAGGAAAACACGGTATTTGTGCAAGGCTTCTACAATATTTCGTTCTGAACTTAGATGTCTTACTGTTTTATACAAACCATCAACACTTGGAGTGAGTAATTCTCCTAAAAATAACTCTTACCTGAGAGGAAAGTGACTCACCTTTGACGTGAGTCAGCCCGTGGACTCCAGAGCCCCCAGGATTTCTTCCTGGCAGAGCTGGGGCTGTGTCCCATTCCTGGGGAGAGGGGAAGCACAATCCCAGCCTGCTGTGGGCTGGAGGGACCGTGAGGGGTTCAAAGCAGCTCTGGCAGTGCCCAAGGCCAGGTTGGATGGGCTTGGAGCACCCTGGGGCAGTGCAAGGGCCCTGCCATGGCACTGGCTGGTCTCCAAGGTCCTTTCCAGCCCAAACCAGGCTGGAATGCTGGATTTTATCAGGGGCAGAAGTCCTTGGACAGCTCTGACACTCCCTCTCTTTCCATGGTGCTGGAGTGCCATCTCTGGAGGTGGCACTGGGTGCTCTGGGCTGGGGACACGGTGGGCATCAGGCACAGCTGGGCTGGACTGCCTCAGAGATCCTCTCCAACCTTTTTGATCCAGGGGTTCTGCGATTCCTGCTCCTCCCAGCCTTGCTCTCCTGCCATCACCAGCTTCCAGTACTGACTGCCCGTCATGTTCCTTCCCTCTGTAATTCCCAAATTGCAGCAGTGTTTCCAGTGAAACTGTTCCCACAGCCCCCGTGGGCAGCAGCCTGAGCTCTGCTCCCCAGGATGCCCCAGCTGTGCTGGGGGGCTCTGTGGCTCTGCTCAGGGCTGTGCCCACCCCAGCTGTGCCTCAGCACCCCAGAACCAGGCATCAGGGTGTTCCATCAGGAGCGGCTTTGTGACCGTGCTCGAGCTCCAGCTCCCACAGCCCTGAGCTGCTTCTCATGCAGGGCCCACGAGGCTCACGGAGGTGTCCACGTGCTCTGGCCCTCTTGAGCTGAAAATTCCATGGGAACAGAATGTCCTCACGATTTTCTGCTGCTCCCTGCTCTCAGTCCTGATGGCAGCCAGCCTCTCCTGCTGGCTCAGGGATGTGCCTGACCTCTGTCGCTGCCCTGGAGTGCCTCTGACAGTGTCTGCACACCCAGGGTGGGCAGCGGGCACCTGGGGAAAAGGGATTTGGGACTGACCCCTGCATGGCCTGTCTGGAGCTGCTGCCAGGCTGGGCTGGCTTTCCAGGCTGTGCCCTCCCTGCTTCCCTGGAGGGATTTGGGACTGACCCCTGCATGGCCTGTCTGAGCTGCTGCCAGGCTGGGCTGGCTCTCCAGGCTGAGCCCTCCCTGCTTCCCTGGTGTTCCCATGGCTGCTGTGTCCGTGCTCTGGAGGGACTGTCCAGCCTCAGGGGCTGGCTCTGCTCCCTCTCCTGCTGCTGTGTCTGTGCTCTGGAGGGACTGTCCAGCCTCAGGGCTGGCTCTGCTCTGTGTCCTGCTGCTGTGTCCCCCAGCTCCCAGCTCTGGAGTGGCTGTCCAGCCTCAGGACAGTCTGGCTGGCTCTGCTCCCTCTCCTGCTGCTGTGTCCCACAGCTCCCAGCTCAGGAGTGGGCACCACGTGGATTTTCCAGGTCTGACCTGAGGCAGGCAGTGCCCAGCTGGGGTCAGCACAGACCCCCTCGGCTGCAGTTCTGGCTGTGATTGCTGATAGGAGATATTCCTGAGGACCCCAACACACCACGGACCCACCATCTCCTCATAAAGAGAACAGGTTTATGGAAAAGACCTGGAATTCACCTCCTGGCCAAAAACCCAGTTTTTCCCAGCTGTCTCCTGAGGTGTGACCCACACTGGCCATGGTGATGGGGCTGCACGGGCTGCTCGAGGCTGTTTTGTGTTGAGCAGCTCCAGATGGGTTTAATGACACCTGAAGGGCTGCTCCTGCCTGCCGGAGCGCTCCAACCCCGCCGAGAACCACAGAAGCCTGATATGTGACAAGTGGTGTTTAAAGGAATTGTGGGCCTGGGATTTGCTTGCCAGGGATCAGTTTAATTAGGAATGGCATTGTGCTGATTGGAAGCCGTGCTCTGAAGGACTCGCTCACTTTGGTTTGGATGTTGGAAATGCCCAGAATTCCTCCGGGAGCTGCGTTTGGAACGAGCCAACCCTGCTGGTGTAACAAGCACTGCCTTGGCACGGCTGGGGAGCACCTGGATGCACGGCCTGGGAGGGCTCTTCCCCCTGAAACCCTTCCGAGGCTCCGTGAAGCTGCAGCTGAACCCTCATCCTGCCTTTCAGGGCAGGATTTCAGCGAGCTCGCCCTGGGATGTTTAAGGCAAGGTAGCAGGAGCTGACAGCTCATTAACAATGAACGGCGTGGGCTAAGCTGACATTGCCCAATGGGCCATTAAACAAAACTGCTGCCAGCAGCTTTAAACTCGCCTGCCTTAAGTGACTTATCCAAACTAGGAGCTTGGATCTCAGGAATAAAGCAAGTCCTGGAAGAAAGCACTGGAAGAGTTGCAGATTTTTCCTGAAATACAGATTTCCCCGGGGAACTGCTCCTCAGCACAGCCACAGCAACACTTCACAAAGCACAGTTCTGTCACAGGCCCCTAAAGTTCATTTTTTATCCAAACAACAATGCTTTTTCAGGGTGTTGGTGGCTGCCCCTGGATCCCTGGCAGTGCCCAAGGCCAGGCTGGACACTGGGGCTGGAGCACCTGGGACAGGGGAAGGTGTCCCTGCCATGGTAGGGTGGCACTGGGTGGGATTTGGGGTGGGAATGGGTGACCTTTGGGATGGGAATGGGTGATCTTTGAGGTGGGAATGGGTGATCTTTGGGGTGGGAATGGGTGATCTTTGAGGTGGGAATGGGTGACCTTTGGGATGGGAATGGGTGACCTTTGGGATGGGAATGGGTGATCTTTGAGGTGGGAATGGGTGACCTTTGGGATGGGAATGGGTGACCTTTGGGATGGGAATGGGTGATCTTTGAGGTCCCTTCCCACCCAAACCATCTGGGATTCTGTGCTCCCTGGAGAACAGGAATTCTCCCATGGCACCGAGTTCAGGGCTCAAGAGCTGCACCCCCAGGAGGGTGAGGAGTAGTTTCCCCTTCTCCCTCAGCTCCTGCTCACCTGCAGGAGGAGTCAGGAGTTGCCTGGTGTCTGTCCAAACCCCTCTGCAGGGCATGGCAGGTGTCAGCAGGCAGGGAGGGAAACCCTCATTGGAATGAGAGGGTTTGTGACAGAAATAATGAGACTGGGATTAAAAATTCCAGGTTTGAAATCCATCGTGGGACAGGAAGTGTGGGAGAAGCAGCAGGGCCAAAGCTGTGTTTGTGTCCTGGTCCCTGGGGATGCAGAGAGGGGCTGGGCTGTTTGTGCTCACATTAACACAGCACTGGGTGTGCTGGGGCAGTTCCACCTTGTTCCTGTGCCACAGGGAGGGCAGAGCCTCAGGATGCCATGAAGGAGCCCCATCCCTCAGTGGGGCTGAGATTTGGAACATGGAATTCTGAGCCCAGTCTCAAATTCAGCATTACAGTCCAACACTAAAACAACACTTCAACAAAAAAGGCAAACCTCCAATTTTTTCATTTTTTCCATCTGAAGTCTGCAGAGCACACTTAGGACAGGCATGGGGGATTTGGGGGGGCTGGAGTTTGCTTTTGGTTGGTGCTGGTGACAAAGCTGTTGGAGTTTTCAATGTCACTTGGAATGCTTCAAACACAATTAATCAATACCTTAATGACAGCTGCCCCTTTGTGCCTGCCGAGGTAATTGGGTTGAAATTCCCCAGCTGGCTGGTGCAGCTGTCCTCCAGAGCTGGGAAGGGAGAGGGAGGAGCGGCTGTGGCTCCCCAGAGTGGGAACGGGGCACTGGGAGCTCTGTTCCCAAACTGAGGGTGTTGTCTCAGGTGTACCTGCCCACTCCTATATAAAGGAGTTTATTCCTATACCATGGAGGGACAGGCACAGGGAATGGCTCCCACTGCCAGAGGAAAGGCTGGATGGGATATTCGGAATTGGGAATTGTTCCCTGGGATGGAATTCCCAGAGCAGCTGGGCTGCCCTGGATCCCTGTGGGGGTTTCCAGGGCTGTGCAGGGCCAGGAGCCCCAGAGCTGCCATGGGCAGAGTGATGTGATGGAGATCTGACTCTTCCTTTCTTCCTTCTGTGCCTCCTAAAGCCTGAGCTCAGTGATCTGGGTGGCTTTAATTTGATATTTAATTTGTGCTGATCGATACTGGTAATATCTGTTCGTAGGGAGATTTTCCAGGAGCCAGAGCATTTGTTCCACACTCAGCCTAAGCCAGCGCTGCAATTTTGTGTGGGGATTAGACTGAGCCTCGAACCACACAATATTTTCCAAAGCCCGGCTCTCCGGAGTGTTCATTGCCTTTAGCCTGATATTGATCATTATTTTTATTATTATTCTTATCCGCAGCCTCAGCAGTGACCTGAGCTGGAAATGGCAGCTCCTGGAGCCCGGCTCCTGCTCGGGTCAGCCCTGGGCGGCTGGGATGGGCCGGGATTGGGGACTGGGAGAGCCGAAATTGGAACCTTGGAGACCTGGGATCAGGACCTTGGAAAGACGGGATCGGGACTGGGATGGGCCGGGATCGGGACTGGGAGAGCCGGGATTGGGGCTGGGAGAGCCGGGATCGGGGGCTGGGAGAGCCGGGATCAGGGATTGGGAGAGCCGAGATTGGGGCTGGGAGAGCTGGGATCGGGGCTGGGAGAGCTGGGATCGGGGCTGGGAGAGCCGGGATCGGGACCTTCGAGAGCCGGGATCAGGACCTTGGAGAACCGGGATCGGGACTGGGAGAGCCGGGATTGGGGCTGGGAGAGCCGAGATTGGGGCTGGGAGAGCCGGGATCGGGACCTTGGAAAGTCGGGATCGGGGCTGAGAGAGCTGAAATTGGAACCTTGGAGACCTGGGATCAGGACCTTGGAAAGACGGGATCGGGACTGGGATGGGCCGGGATCGGGCCTGGGAGAGCCGGGATTGGGGCTGGGAGAGCCGAGATTGGGGCTGGGAGAGCTGGGATCGGGGCTGGGAGAGCTGGGATCGGGGCTGGGAGAGCTGGGATCGGGACCTTCGAGAGCCGGGATCGGGGGCTGGGAGAGCCGGGATCAGGGATTGGGAGAGCCGAGATTGGGGCTGGGAGAGCCGGGATCGGGACCTTGGAAAGTCGGGATCGGGGCTGAGAGAGCTGGAATTGGAACCTTGAAGAGCCGGGATCAGGACCTTGGAAAGCCGGGATCGGGACTCGGAAAGCCGGGATCAGGGCTGAGAGAGCTGGGATCGGGGACTGGGAGAGCCCAAATTGGAACCTTGGAGAGCCGGGATCAGGGCTGAGAGAGCTGGAATTGGAACCTTGGAGAGTAGGGATCAGCACCTGGGAGAGCTGGGATCAGGCATTGGGAGAGCTGGAATTGGAACCTTGGAGACCTGGGATCAGGACCTTGGAAAGACGGGATCGGGACTGGGATGGGTCAGGATTGGGACTGGGAGAGCTGCAATTGGAACCTTGAAGAGCCGGGATCAGGGCTGGGAGAGCTGGAATTGGAACCTTGGAGAGCTGGGATCAGGGACTGGGAGAGCTGGCATTGGAACCTTGAAGAGCCGGGATCAGGACCTTGGAAAGCCGGGATCGCGACTGGGAGAGCTGGGATCGGGACTGGGAGAGCCGGGATCAGGGCTGGGAGAGCTGGAATTGGAACCTTGGAGAGCCGGATCAGCACCTTGGAGAGCTGCTCGGGGAGAGCGGGCTCCCCGCTCCATCCCGGGGCAATGGCAGTGTCCCGGGCAGGTTTAACCCCGCTCCATCCCGGGGCAATGGCAGTGTCCCGGGCAGGTTTAACCCCGCTCCATCCCGGTGCAATGCCAGTGTCCCGGGCAGGTTTAACCCCGCTCCATCCCGGGGCAATGGCAGTGTCCCTGGCAGGTTTAACCCCGCTCCGTCCCGGGGCAATGCCAGTGTCCCGGGCAGGTTTAACCCCGCTCCATCCCGGTGCAATGCCAGTGTCCCGGGCAGGTTTAACCCCGCTCCATCCCGGTGGAATTTCAATGTCCCCGGGTAGGTTTTCCCTGTTCCATCCTCACACACACGGGGCTGGGCAGGATCGCTGCTCCCCGTCCCAACAATGGTGGCTCAGGCTGTGGAAACCACCCCAAAACTGAATTTCTCTGCCAAATAAGTAATTGTGCTGCACTGAACAGTTACACTGGGAGAAGGTTTCAGTAGAGAAGTGTTCTCTGCTTAGAGGAATTTGTTTTTCAAGTAGGACATTTGCTTCTCCTTGCCCTGAATCATAGAAAGGAAATATCAATGCCAAGGGATAAAGTCAAGTAATGGCACTTTGTAAATCCCCAGACCTGTGGCAGTCAATAAGGTGAAGGAGGTCCTGGTTTTAGGTTATTTCCAGCCCAGGTGATCTGACAAAAAGCTGCTCTGCAAGTTATCCAACACCTTTTCTGGGAGGTCTTGCAGAAATGTTGTGCTTGGCTTAGTACTGACATTTAAAGCTGGTCTACAGCATTGTTTCTGGGTTTCCTCTATAACATGAAATCCTCACTGTAGCAGTTCTGAAAAGAGTTTTCTGTTATTTAATCCTGTGATATTTGAGCGCAATAACAGGGTTCCATTGGGAGGTTTGGGGCACTAATTTTAGGTGAGCACCATTTGCTGCCAGTTCACAATCACAGCAAGTAAAACTCATCAAAAAGTCCTTAAAATGTCCCTAGTTTGTGGGAACAAAGCTGGCTCTGGTGTGTCCCATTTCAGTGCTGTCTGTAAGGGGAGTAATGCTGGCAAAGCTTGGTCAGAGGCTGGGAAATGGTAGAAAGAAATGTGCAGGGGAGGTTTGCAGCTGCTTGTAAAACCTCTGGAGGCCAGGAAAACACTTCCAGTGACAGGAGAGGCTGGAATGATGCTGGAATAATGCTCCCGTGGGAACTGTGGGAATCGCACACTGGGGCTGAGGCTGGACCAGCTGGCTCAGACAAATGAGTCAGAAAGCTTTAGCTGGGGGTCTGTCCAGCCCCCGTACACCCCAAGTGCTGAAAGTTCATCCCGTTTCTCCCAAACAGCAATTAGGATAATTACACGGCAGCCACACATCCCTGCTGCTGCCTGCGGACCATCCACTCGTCCCATTCCGATTCAAATGGAGGTAATTTGAATTCGGCGTTCTAATGCAGGTAAATAAAAGCAGCGCTGTGTCAGGGGCAGCCCCTGCTGCTTCTAATGGCCTCGGCAATTACCGAGATGGATGGGCTGGGCAATCCGGGCTGGGGTGCTGGATCTGGGGCCTGAGCTGGCTCTTTGCTCCTGCACGGCTCCTGCCCTGCAGCCCCAGGGCACGGGGAAATCAGCCCGGAGCTCCTCCTGGCCGGCCAGCTCAGCGGGGCTGCCCTGAGGGACGGGATGTCACTGTCACCCAGCCTGCCCCGGGTCCCACGGGGGTTTTCCGTGGTGGTCCCACAACCACCCTGACCTGGCACAGGGTGCCCAGAGCAGCTGGGGCTGCCCCTGGATCCCTGGCAGTGCCCAAGGCCAGGCTGGACACTGGGGCTGGAGCACCTGGGGCAGGGGAAGGTGTCCCTGCCATGGCAGGGTGGCACTGGGTGGGGTTTGGGGTCCCTCCCACCCAACACATCCATGATCCCTGACTCTCTTTGTCCCCAGGCTCTCCCAGGCAGTTCATTGCAGCTCCATCCTGAGCACCTGGCTGGGTTTGGCAGGGCAAGGGATCCAGGCTGCTGCCTGTGCCAGGGCAAGGGCACAGCTCAGCTGACCAACACCTCAGTCCCTTCCTGCCCCGTGTTAAACCAACCCACACCATGTGGGGTGACCCCATCCCTCATCCCCCTGCTCTGCTCTTCCCTTAGTGCAGCTCCAGCCCAGTCTGGGTTTGGCCCAGGGCATTTTGGCTCAGCAAATCTTGGGTGGGACTGGTTAAACCCTGCCCAACTCTGAGAACTCACTTGGAGAGAGAACTCTCACTTAGAGCTGGATATAAGTAAAATATTGTAGAGTGTGAGGATCTCACCTGGGTAGTTTGTAGGGCTGGGGAATCCATTTAAAAGATGAATTATTTAGCACTGACACCCCCTGCCCTATGAGCAGAAGGGGTAATGTATAGCACAGGCACAGGCTCTGCCTTCCCCTGCAGCCAGGATTGCTGGGGTTTATTTATTGCCAATATCATCAGCAACGTCCTGAGCCTGCGTGAGGCTGCGCTCACAAACCACTGGAATGTTTCTGGATGAAATAGAAGATGGATAAAGAGGATCTTTACGCTGTCAGTTTGATGAATAATTACAGGATGGCAGCGACTGAAGGGCTGTGCTTGGTGCAGTTTCACCGCCAGAGTTAGGGCTGACAGAGAAATGGGGTTTTTTACTAGATTAACAAAGCTGTGTTTACAATCCAGAAATTGACTGGATGGCCCCAGTCCTTTCTAGGGGTATTAATGCATGTTTAATTCAAATATATGGCATTGATCTGGGTTGTGCTGAATGTAATGGAGCTTCCAGCACGGTGGGCCTCTCCAAAAGCCTCTCCTGCAAGTATTGGCCTGGCTCCACACCTTCCGAGTCTGTTTTTCTGCAATTAATGACAGTCTGTGAATTCCCTCGGTGCTGGGGCTGTCATTGGAAATCAGTGCCGGTGGTGGAGCTGTGCCACAGCAGGAGAGGTCCCTTTGGCCTTGTGCTGTGTCCGTGTGTGTTCCTGGAGTTCCTCTGGGTCATTGAATGCTGATTTCCTGAATCCATCTCACCCCCGCACCCCCCGAGATCCCAGCTGTAAAAATAATCCTGGAAGTGAGCTGGGAACCCCTCAGTTCTGTAGGGAAGGGAGTAAAACCCCACTGATCTATCCCTGCAGCCTGGGAGAGCACGCAAGGGGATGGATGAGGTGGGATGGCTTTGAGCTGAAGGAGGGTTCAGAGGCTGTGTCAGGAAAATCCCTCCGTGGCACAGAGCAGCCCTGGCTGCCCCTGGAATGCCCAAGGCCAGGCTGGGCAGGGCTTGCAGCAGCCTGGGCCAGTGGAAGCCCCAGTTTGTGTTCCTGAGTGCTCTGGCCCCTCAGCTCAGGACTTTGCTCTCCGGGAACACAATCTGGCATGCTCAGGTAAGGAACGTGGGCTGGGTGCCCCCAGCGCAGCCCCCAGGATGGGTGGGCTCCTGTGATGTGCTGAGTGCCTCCTGCTTTCCGAGCAGCATCCATTTGGAATTCAGCCCAGAAAGTGCATCTGCCCCAGCAATTTACACCTCATTGGCTGAGCCTAAGGAGGGAGGATAGGAAGGTGATTAATTAAGGAAAAATAAATTAGCCTCGCTTTGTGTGGCCTGTGGCTGATTTGCCTTTGCAGAGAAAAGCTGTGGGGCGGGTTTGGCCCTGGATTCTGAACCAACAAGTAAGTGTGTGTGATGGACTGCCAGGGAGCAGCTCTGGGGGCTGAGCAGCTTTGGTCAGGGAGGGGAAAGTGCAGTACAGCTCAGAAGGGCTCTTCCATTTGTCTTTTCCTAAGGGCTTTTTCTCACTTCATTCTGTGCTAAGGTTGATGATAAATTCGCTATTTTTGAGACATAGGAGTCAAAAGGAAAGCTAATCACCCCTGAGAGTGGATAAAACTTCCCTGAAAGTATATTTATTTTGGGGGGGGTGGGTAATCTTCTAATGGTGTTTAGGCTCTGGGTGGGATCCTGTCTCGATGCTGGTGTAAATCAGGAGCAGAGCAAGTCTGGTGTTCCAGTGGGAGCTCCTGAGGGGGCTGTTCCTCCAGGGCTGTGCATGAGCCCCCTCAAGCCATGCCAGACGGGGTCCCTGTGCTCCCGAGGGCTCTGCTGCCCCGTGGCTCCCGTGCCAGGGGCTCTGACTCGGTTTGTTTGTCTGAGCAGCTCCCTGGTACATCCTGATCCCTGTGCCTGGTGCTCCAGCCCTGGCTCTTCAGAGGTGAGGCTGTTTTACTCTTCAGAAAGCACTCGCAGTCTTCTCTTCCTCTTTTAGATTTTAATGGGGCTGGATTCTGTTGGTGGTTGGTTGTTCTGAGCCCCTCATTACAGGGAAAAGCTCCTTTGGAGAATGCATCCCAGCTCTCCTTTGTGGGACACCAAAGGTTTGAGTTCATTTTGATACGTCAGAGTTAGGGAAAAAAGTTATGAAGATTAAAAGACTTATGACCATCTCCTTTGGACTTTGCTCTGCCTTCAGCAGCAGCATCTTTATTGGCTCCAGGAGCAGGAAAATATCCTCTGAGATAATGAGGCTGGCAACTTAAATCTAAATAAGCTTTTGCTTGGAGCAGGGCAGTGCAAATGTTGGCAGTTTCATCGCCTGACCCTCAAATTCACAAGAGAGGACCTCAAGGTCACCCTTGGGTGAGAATGAGCAAGGGATGGGGGAGAGGAGGAAACTTGAAGCTGATCAAGGCTTTTGAAGTTGGTTTGTTCTAGCTAGACTGAAACTTGTTTAAAACTCAGTCAATTAAAGTAATAGGCAGCACACTCGTGCTGGGGAGAGCCATAAATGAGCAGCACAAGAAAGAGAAGTGTTTCCTCTGCGCAGGCACTGGGATGAACCAGATCAATAACACACCTGTGTCAGGGGAAAGCAGCCACCAGCCGCTCACAGCTCCTGGGCTGAACAAATCAACCAGTCCTTGGGCACGCGCCCACACACAGAGCTGCTGCTGCTGCTGCTGCTGCCCTGGGAGCTGGCCTGCACGGGGCAGCGTGGGCAACCCGGCTGTGCCACAGCAGGAGGGGTGGGCAGCGGGCACGGGGACAGGGCCTGTGACACGGAGTGACAGAGCTCAGGAGCCGTGTGCCAGCCATGGGGACACAGAGTGACAGAGCTCAGGAGCCATGTGCCAGCCATGGGGACAGAGAGTGACAGAGCTCAGGAGCCGTGTGCCAGCCATGGGGACACGGAGCTCAGGAGCCGTGTGCCAGCCATGGGGACAGAGAGTGATGGAGCTCAGGGACTGTGTGCCAGCCATGGGGACAGAGAGTGACAGAGGCCATGGGGACACGGAGTGACAGAGCTCAGGAACTGTGTGCCAGCCATGGGGACACGGAGTGACAGAGCTCAGGAACTGTGTGCAGCCATGGGGACACGGAGCTCAGGAACCGTGTGCCAGCCATGGGGACAGAGAGTGACAGAGCTCAGGAGCTGTGTGCCAGCCATGGGGACACGGAGTGACAGAGCTCAGGAACTGTGTGCCAGCCATGGGGACACGGAGTGACAGAGCTCAGAACTGTGTGCCAGCCATAGGGACACAGAGCTCAGGAGCCATGTGCCAGCCATGGGGACAGAGAGTGATGGAGCTCAGGAACCGTGTGCCAGACATGGGGACACAGAGCAAAGGGGCTCAGGACCCCTGTGCCAGCCCATGGATTTCACATCCAGCCTCAGCCTGGCTGTGAGAGTGGGAAGCTCCATCTCTCACCACATCCAGCACTGCCATGGAGGGAACAGCAGCTCTGAAAATCCATCTCCAGCTCTCCTTCACCCTGGAAACCTGGGAATGGCAAGTGCTGGTTTCCTTCAGGTGGAGGGGTCATTGCTCTGACATTCCCGGGCCTGGGGGTCCTGAGGAGGGGCACTGGGGTGGTGCCAGCAGCCCCAGCGGCAGCTCCATGATTCCCCGAGGTCAGCCCATTTCCAGGCGCAGCTTGGCCAGGTGCCTGCCATTCCTTCCACACTTCCCAGACGGGCTGCTGGGGATGTGGAGCTCGGAGCTGACCCCTCTGGGGCTGCAGCAGCCCGTGCTCACAGCTCCCAGGGTTTTCCTGCTGCTGGGAATGGTCAGGAGCCAGCAGGGGAGGACCACGGGCTGCAGGAGGGATGGCAAAGCACTCCGGGAAGCAGAGCTGGTTTTTTCTCCTCTGCTCTCCCCAGGATAACAAGAGCTGCTGTTTGCAGGACAAACAAGGGCTTGCTCAGGTGTGAATTCCCTGTCCTGGGGTTGTGCAGCTGCACTCCCAGCCAGGAGAGCTCAGAGCCAGGGCCTGAAGGGGCTCCCGGAGAGCTGCAAAGGGACTGGGGACAAGGATGGAGGGACAGGAAGGTGTCCCTGCCCATGGCAGGCAGTAGGTGACCTTAAAGGATCCTTACAGGATCTCTTCCAGCCCAAGCCATCCTCTGGCTCTGTTCCTTCTGCTCTGCAGCCCAGCCTGAAGAGATGCAGAATTTTTTCCATCTGACTTCTGCTAAATGAAATTTGATGGCAAGACTGCATCAATAAGCTCGCAGGGTTTGTGCTGAGGATGCTTGGCAGAGCTGAATGATTCCTTGGGGGGATTGCTCTGCACTCTGCAGCCTCCTCCATGAATCTCTCCTGGGGTTTAAAAGGGAGGAACAGTGCAGGGGAGGGTGGGATTCACCTATCAGGGACTTCATCGGTTACTTCCAAAGCCATACACAGAAAATGCTTTATGGTGGCTCTGTTATCTGCTACTCCATCTTCTCATTACAAGAAATTTCTTAGCAGGATGTTCTAATATCACTTTTTCTTTGCTTATCAGAAAGTCTAACGCCGGGCAAACAGGCCCCAGCTGCCTGGTGGGCTTTATCTGAGCCCAGAAATGCAGTGTAATAACAGATCTTTAATAATGCAGCACGGGGCTGTGCCTGGCTGATTTATGAACTCCATCGCTCCAGCAAGTCCCAGCTAACAGGGATTTACTGCTCCCCTGCACCCAGCAGAGGTGGGGAGAGGATGGGAGCTAAAAGAGTCACCGTTTGTTTCAGCAGGGCTGGGGATAAAGCTGCCCTGCCCTGTCAGGGACCTGAGCCGTGCCCGTGGAACCTGGAGACAAGAAATGAACCACGGGGCTGGGAGGTGGGCAGGGGCAGGACAGGGCACAGCTCTGGGCTGTCTGCTCAGAGCCCAGTGCCCAGGAGCCTCTCGTGTCCACCCTGAACCTTCTCCCTTCTCCATCCCAACGCCTGAGAACGTGGTTTAGCAGGGGGACACAGGTGCCTTGACCCCTGGCTGAGGGCGGGGAGGCCATGTGGGCCCTCTGTGCCTTGTTGGCCTGGGCAGTTCCACCCTGGGCACCCCGGCAGAGCCTGGCTGCAGCCCAGAGCTGCCCGAGCTGCCAGCCCAGCACTGAGCCTCCCGGGCAGAGCCTGGGCAGGCTCTGGGGCTGCAGAGCTCCCTGACAGCACCAGGAGGGGCTGGAAGAGGCTTTGGGGCAGCTCCAGGCTGGGGCTGGAGGGGTCTGAGGGGGGATCCCCTCGCTCCAGCCTTGCTCTGTGTAGTTCCAGCCCCTCGGCACCGTGTTACAGCCCCCGAGGGCTCTGGAGTGTGCAGCCAGCTGGGCTTTGCCTGGGGGGTAATCCATCATCCTGTGGCACTGCTCCTCACAGCCTGACAGCAGCTCCAGGTGGCACTGGGGGAGCTCCTGCCCGTGGAGTGGCAAAAAATCTCCAATACTGTCTTAGAATATGCCACATCCAGTGCTTTCAAGAGGAGGGCCAGTGAGGTGAAGGGGTTAAATGTGGTGCCAGGCTGGGACATCCCAGGATCTTGGGCTTTTTCCGTGTGAAGAGGAAGGAAAGCTGCAATTGGAGATTCAGGACAAACAGGGATTTGGGGGTTTTCCTGTGAGGAGCTCTTAAAACACCTTGGATTATGTTAAAGCGTTTGTACAAAGTGATGAGTGGGGAGGTTTGTCAACATCTTCAGTCTCGGCTGCCTTCAGAAACCCAAATGTCACAGCCAAGAAAAACACAGCCAGAATTGTCTGAAAACTTTGAACTTTTCAGGGGAAAGAAAGCAATGACGACATTATCCACCAGTTCCCTTGGAAGGGCCGTTCCCGGGGCTCTGGGGAAGGAGGCGAGCTCGCTGCGCTGGAACACAAAGGAGTTAATGCTGAGGGGGTGAGCAGAGCTTCCAAACAGACTGGGACGAGAATCCTCCATCCACCTCTTTCCATTCTTCAAAGGAACGAATGGCAAGGAGCCGCACGTTGCTGTTCGCAGCCCATTATTCTCCCGTTGTCAGGGCGGCTGCCGGCTCGGCTGCAGAGCAGGGAGAGGGCCGGGCTCGCTCTAAAGGGCATCCTTTCACTTCTCCCGCTCCTGCTGCCACTTTGAAGGGAGATAAGGAAAATGAGGTTCTATTTTTCCCCGTGAATACCTGTTTATCCTCGTTGTCATGTCTCTGCTCTGAACTCTGGAATGCGGTGGGAGGATTTCTCTCGCTCCTCCCGGGGCTGTTGCACAACTAAATCACAGCAGAAGGCAGAGGGTTCTGGCACAGCCTCCTCCTCCTGGGTGTCTCTGCGGGGAAAAATAGAATCCTGCCATGGGGGAGCTCGGAAAAGACCTCGAGGATCATCACAAACAGGCAGAGCCCCGGGGAGGGGGGTCAGGCTGAGCCTTGAATCCCTGGAGTCAGGGGGTGGGTTGGGTTGGAAGGGACCCCAAATCCCCCCCAGTGCCACCCCTGCCATGGCAGGGACACCTTCCCCTGCCCCAGGTGCTCCAGCCCCAGTGTCCAGCCTGGCCTTGGGCACTGCCAGGGATCCAGGGGCAGCCCCAGCTGCTCTGGGCACCCTGTGCCAGCCCTGCCCACCCTGCCAGGAACAATTCCCAGTCTCCCATCTCACTCTAATCTCGGGGTCACTCCTCTTGCAGACACCTTGCTGGTGCCTCTGCCAGCATTTCCTCAGGCATGTGCCTGCTCCTCTCCCTTCCCCAGCCCCAAACATCCCCCTGCTCCTTGGAAGGCAGCTTTATGCCCTTGGTTCCTGCAGGAGGCTCGTTCCCCCTGCTAGGTTGGCTTTTCTCTCAAATACATGGTTGAGAGCTTTAATCTGCTGCGAGCAGGTGCCACTGCAGGTGAGCTCTGCTAAGAGCATATGTGTAATTATGCTGCTGAAGTCAGAAAAAGCTGTTATTTTAAAAAAACTTCCTTTAATAGTCTGGGTAAGCGTTGGCAGCCAAAGATTCTCAGCTGCAGATGTATTCAGCTTGTTATTCCAAAACAAATTTTAGACTTGCAAAAATATTGAATAGAAGGAGCTTAAGTACAAAGGAAAAATTAGAGAGGTTTCATTCAGGGAGCTGTGGTGGGCTCCCAGGATCCCTCAATTCCCACGAGCTGAAGTGAGCAGAGAAGCCCCAGCCCCGGAGGGAAATCTGGGATGAGAAGCTCTGGGTAAGTGGCTTTAAGAGATCAAAGAAGGAAGGGGTGTGTGTTTGAAATCAAAGAACCCAGGGTTCCCGTGTCCCCAGGTGCCACAGCACAGGTCTGTGGGATCCCTGCAGGGTGGGACTCCCTGGGCAGGCTGTGCCAGCACAGGAATCCTCCCAGTCTCCCCTGGAAACCTCCGTGGCACAGCTCCAGGCTGTGTGCTGCTGTCCCCCGGGAGCAGAGCCAGCCCCAGCTGGCTGCACCCTCCTGCCAGGGCGCTGCTGTGCCCGGCTGCAGGGGCAGGAGCTGCTGGGGCCGGGGACAGCACAGCCTCCGTCCAAAACAGCCGGGACTGCCTGGTTTGCTGGGAAATGACAATTCACACCTGACTCTCAGTGAAATGTGTGGGAGTGCTTCCCAGGCACCCTTTGGAAGGGGCAGGCAGCCCTCGGAAGGAGCCTTTGGAAGGGGCAGGAAGGGGCAGGCAGCCCTTGGAAGGAGCAGGAGGATCCCTGCAGGGTGGGACTCCCTGGGCAGGCTGTGCCAGCGCAGGAATCCTCCCAGTCTCCCCTGGAAACCTCCGTGGCACAGCTCCAGGCTGTGTGCTGCTGTCCCCCGGGAGCAGAGCCAGCCCCAGCTGGCTGCACCCTCCTGCCAGGGCGCTGCTGTGCCCGGCTGCAGGGGGCAGGAGCTGCTGGGGCCGGGGACAGCACAGCCCTCCGTCCAAAACAGCCGGGACTGCCTGGTTTGCTGGGAAATGACAATTCACACCTGACTCTCAGTGAAATGTGTGGGTGTGCCTCCCAGGCACCCTTTGGAAGGGGCAGCAGCCTTTGGAAGGAGCCTTTGGAAGGGGCAGGAAGGGGCAGGCAGCCCTTGGAAGGAGCAGGAGGGAGCCTTTGGCAGGGGCAGCAGCCTTTGGGATGAGCAGCAGCCTTTGGAAGGGCAGGAAGGAGCCTTTGGAAGGAGCCTTTGGAAGGGGCAGGAAGGAGCAGGAAGACTTTGGAAGGGGAGGCAGCCTTTGGAAAGAGCCTTTGGAAGGGACACAGCCTTTGGAAAGGCAGGAAGGAGCAGGAAGACTTTGGGACAAGCAGCAGCCTTTGGAAGGGCAGGAAGGAGCCTTTGGAAGGGGCCTTTGGAAGGGGCAGCAGCCCACGCTGGGAGTGCTCCAGCAGGATCCCGTTCTGGCTGCAGGGAAGGCTCTGCTGTGCACCACTCCAGACTCAGAGACTTCAGGGGAATTTGATTTATGGGTAAATAATCCTCATCCCCGAGCGTTCCTCTCGAAGCAAGGGCTTTGCTTCCACGCTCCTGCTCCTGTGAAAGGAATGCCAGGTAGGGTGCCCTGGGGAATGCAGCTACAGGCTGCAGGTGTCTGGGACTGCTGTCTGCAGCCGCAGCTGCACGCCCAGAGCCCTCCCCGGGCACACTGCTGGGAGCCCGAGCTGCCTGCGAGTTGGAGCCGTAACAGCCAGGTGCCAATGCGAGGCGATGCTCCGGCCGCCTGCTCTCGCACGGAGTCAGAGCCCTCGCATGATGCAGCGCTAAATCCGCCCCGAAGGCTTCCAGGGGCTCGGGGAGCGCTGGATCGTGGCAGCAGACAGCTCTGCTGCAGCACAAAGGGTGCTGTGCCTCTCTGGGTGTCAGCTCGGGCAGGGGATCAAATAGATCCCGAGGTGTTGGGATAGGATTGGCAGCAGGGCTGGCAGGGCAGGGAGGGTCCCGGGGCATCCCGGGCACAGGAGGCAGTGCCAGCCCCCAGCAGAGCCCAGAGAGGGCTGGAGTCTCCTCCCAGGCTGTTCCAGAGCCGCAGGGACACGCTGCTGTGCCCCGTGCCCTGGGCTGGCCCTGCTGGAGCCCCCTGGGGTCCCTTCCAGCCCAGCCAGGCTGGGACCCTGGCAAAGCAGCACTGCCAGCCTGCTGCTTGGAGTTCCAGTGCCACCGAAGTGCCTCTGGGTGAGCAAATGTCCCCGATCCCCTGCTCCTGCCCTCAGGGCTGCTCCTGCCGGGAAATGCCCTCATTTCCACTCCAAACCCCTCGAATGCCAAGGCTTCTGAAGGTAAGGGAGTGCGAGTGGGCTCTAAACCCGTACTGACCTTCTACTGAAACCTCTGAGTCCCAGCCCAAAGCAGCAGGGCTGGGACAATCCCAGCCCCGGATCCTGTCCCCAGCCATGGGAAGGTTCCACCTCCCGCAGACCCGGGGCTCAGCGCTCCCACGGCTGGAGATTCTCTGGGCATTTACCTGTCTCAACATTCTTTTAACTAAAATGTGCTCGTTTACCTTCGCGGTGCGATGTGACATTTGCTTGATGCTGGTGAAACAGGGAACACTTCGAGAGCTGGATCGAGCCAGGCTAAATTATTCATACGCAGCGTCTGGGAATCTTTACATTGCTTTCCTGGGTCGGAGGCGCCGGGAAAACCGGGGAGCTCAGCTAATTCCCGGTGATAAGGTGTCACCGGCAGGGAGCTGGAGCTCGGTTTGCCACCGCAGCACCTGCGAGCAGCGCGGGCCGGGAGGGGCTGTGCCCGCCCGGGAGAGCTCCTGGTGGGGATCCCCGTGTGTGGGACAGGGACACCGCGGGGCAGGGACACCGCGGGGACATTGAGGGGACACCGCGGGGCAGGGATATTGAGGGCTCTCATCCCAGAGCCAGCCTGCGAAAAGATTCCTGGAAGTGCATCCTCACCCTCGGGAGAAAAACAGTTGCCGTGAGGGAAAGCAGCAGGAGCTCGGGAAGGGCAGGAGGAGCTCGGGGAGCATCAGAAGGATGACCCGGTGGGGATGAGGGGCAGGAGGAGCTCAGGGAGGGACACAAGAAGCTCAGGGAGGGAATGAGGGGCAGGAGGAGCTCAGGAAGGGGCAGGAGAAGCTCACGGAGCTCCAGGACGATGCTCCAGGCTGGGATGAGGGGCAGGAGGAGCTCAGGGAGCTCCAGGAGGATGCCCTGGGTGGAGATGATGGGCAGAAGGATGCTCCAGGCAGGGATGAGGGACAGCCCCAGGGAGGGAGGGTCTGTCCCTCTGAAAGGGCGTCGCTCACGCAGCCAGCTCGGGGCAATGCCCAGGGCGGTGCTCTGGCTGTCGCTGTCGCTGTCGCGATCGGGGGACTGCCACGGGTCACACGGGGATCCCTGGCTTTGGTGCTCTCCTTCTGCGCGTTTCCCTCTCCCGTTCTGCAGACGGGAGCAGCGCGGACACTGCCGGGCCCGGGGCTGTGCGGGATGCAGGGCGGTCCCACCGGGAGCTCTGAGCTGTGTGTGCCCCGCTGCTCCCCTCGGCAGGACCAGGGCTGTGCGGGATGCAGGACGGACCCACCGGGAGCTCTGAGCTGTGTGTGCCCCGCTGCTCCCCTCGGCAGGACCAGGGCTGTGCAGGATGCAGGGCGGACCCACCGGGAGCTCTGAGCTGTGTGTGCCCCGCTGCTCCCCTCGGCAGGACCAGGGCTGTGCAGGATGCAGGGCGGACCCACCGGGAGCTCTGAGCTGTGTGTGCCCCGCTGCTCCCCTCGGCAGGACCAGGGCTGCCCGGGCTGGTTTGCAGAGGCACGCTGTGCCCGGGGGTCAGGGCACAGCCCCCGTCGGGGCCCCGCTGCTCTGGGCACTGCGGGTGGCTCCAGCCCGGCCCGGGGCACGGGCAGGGGTCTTGGTGGGACACAGCTCTTGGTGGGGCACGGGCAGGGTCTTGGAGGGACACAGCTCTTGGTGGGGCACGGGCAGGGGTCTTGGTGGGGCACAGCTCTTGGTGGGGCACGGGCAGGGGTCTTGGTGGGGCACAGCTCTTGGTGGGATCACAGAGTCCCGGACTGGGTTGGGATGGGAGGTCTCGGGTTCCCTGTGCCGGGATGATCCCAGAGTCCCTTTTTCCAGCCCGACGGTGGAAGAAAAGTCGGGATTCTTTGGCTGGTGTTCACAAGGTGGTTTATTAGCTATTATCTAAACTATTTTCTCTCAGACCCACAGAGGTCTGCTCAGCAGGTCTGACAAGGGCACACTGCCCCAGGGCTGGTGCCTACATTTTATACTATAAATTACATATACTTTATTTATCATTATTTTCCAATGCCTATCATCTGTGTTAGACTGTCTACTTCTACTCCCGACCAATCCAAATGTGCCACCATCACCAAGAGGATGGAGGCTACGAAGAAGAAGGAAGAAAAATAGGACAGTGCTCATTTCCCTCCAGCTTGCCTCTTAGACCCCTGACAGTAAAATCCCCAAAACTCTACTTGGTAATTAATTCATGATTACTCTACTTAAACTTCTGTGACTTGTGGTTCTTCATACAAGGTTGGTAATTTTCTCCATGGGTTAAGATTGAAATCCCAATGCCTTTGGCTTCCTGCCCCTGCCAGGGGCTCGAGTCATCCAGGGCACCCAGAGGGGTTCCGACAGGGAGGGACCCCAAATCTCACCCAGTGCCACCCCTGCCATGGCAGGGACACCTTCCCCTGTCCCAGGTGCTCCAGCCCCAGTGTCCAGCCTGGCCTTGGGCACTGCCAGGGATCCAGGGGCAGCCCCAGCTGCTCTGGGCACCCTGTGCCAGCCCTGCCCACCCTGCCAGGAACAATTCCCAACTCCCAAATCATGCTCCTGCAGTGCCTCAGAGGACAGGGCTCCGTGTCACCCCCCAGTGTCCCCTCAGCTGGCAGCAGTGGCCCGGAACAGCTGGAGCCTTTCAGCCACAGCAATAATTCCTTTAAAGTCCAGCCTCTCTCTCCAAGCCAGGAGAGCCTGAACCAGATGGAAGCTGACGAGGTAAACATGGAAATAAAAAGCTCAGAAATGGCTTTAATGTTTACTTTGAAGCAAAGTTATTTTAATGAATTCCAATTAACGTAAAAAAAAAAAATCACTTTTCCTGGATGGTCCCTATGGTTAACAAGGGATGCAGATGTTTTTTGCACTAATTGTTCTAATCTAAGTGTTTCCCTACTTTGCATTCTGAGTGCACCAGCTCTCATTGCCCCATGGTATTTAAATAGGAGAAAGTGATTCCATGATGCTTTATTTCCCCAAAAAGCAGAAAAAAAATCCTGCTACACTCTGCATTTCAACGCTATCTGGCAAATTTGATGACCTTCTAATTAAAAAAAAAAAAAAAAAAAAAAGAGCTGGTATTTCAAAGATCTTTTGCAACACAGCCACCAAGACATTGCAATTTAGAAAGAATTTTGTTTACTGTCAAAATATTTATCTCACCAAACTCTTGTCCTGTACCCCAAAAACTCCTCACTGGAATCTCCTGTTCAGTGAGGTCATCACAGAGATTTGATGCAAAGGAAAAGGAAACTGCAGGCCTGGTCTTTAGCTGCTGAAAAGCCACTGCAGAAGATGAAGTTGTAGAATTGGGTTGGAAGGGGTCTCACAGCCCATCCACAGCAGGGACACCTCCCACCATCCCAGTGCTCCCAGCCCTGTCCAGCCTGGCTTGGGCACTGCCAGGGACCCTGGGAATTCCATCCCAGCCCTGCCCACCCTCGCAGGGAACGATTCCTTCCCAGATCCCACCCAAACTGCTCCTGTCAGTCTGAATCCGTGCCAGGGGTGCAGGGGCAGCCCCAGCTGCTCTGCCCGCCCTGCCAGGAACAATTCCTGCCCAAATCCCACCGAAATCTCTCCCAGTCTGACACAGCACTGCAGTTTGCTCTAAAGGCAGGGAGTGCACATGGGGTGAACGTGTGCTCCTGCTTTCCCAGCCAACGACTCCCAGCCAGAGCATGAACTGCAGCCATAACCCAGGAAAAAGCTAAACCCAGCCGAGACCTCGGCTTCTCCTGGGCCGAGTGCCTTCAAGAGCTCCAAAGGCCGGGAGGGGCAGGGCTTGGAGCAGCCTGGGCTGGTGGCAGGGCTGGGTGGGGTTTGGGTGCCCTTCAGGCAGGCAGGCTGGGATCCCATGGGTTCTTCCCTGGGATACCACAGGTTCTGGGATTCCATGGATTCCCTGGGACTCCATGGGTTCCTGTGACCCCATGGGTTCTGGGATTCCATGGGTTCTTCCCTGGGATTCCATGGGTTCCTATGATTCCATGGGTTCTTGTGATTCCAGGAATTCCCTGTGATTCCAGGAATTCCCTGAGATTCTGTGGGTGCTTCCCTGGGATTCCATGGGTTCCTGAGATCCCATGACTTCTTCCCTGTGATCCCATGGGTTTCTCCCTGGGATTCCAGGAGTTCCTGTTATTCCATGGGTTGTTCCCTGTGATTCCATGGATTCCCTGTGATTCCATGGGTTCCCTGTGATCCCACAGGTTCCTCCCTGTGATTCCATGGGTTGTTCCCTGTGATTCCATGGATTCCCTGTGACTCCATGGGTTCCCTGTGATCCCACGGGCTCCCCCCTGTGATTCCATGGATTCCCTGTGATTCCACGGATTCCCTGTGATCCCACGGGTTCCTCCCTGAGATTCCTTGGATTCCCTGTGATTCCATGGGTTGTTCCCTGTGATTCCATGGGTTCCCTGTGACTCCATGGATTCCCTGTGACTCCATGGATTCTCTGTGACTCCATGGGTTCCCTGTGATTCCTTGGATTCCCTGTGATTCCACAGGTTCCTCCCTGTGATTCCATGGGTTGTTCCCTGTGACTCCATGGGTTCCCTGTGACTCCATGGGTTCCCTGTGATCCTACGGGTTCCCCGCTGTGATTCCAGAGGTTCCAGGCAGGCTGCCAAGCCGGGAGCTGCAGCACCGGGCGCAGTCTCTGAGCTTTGGCTCATTAGCAGCGAGCAGCTGCTGGCTGGCTCCCAATTAACGCAGGATAATGAGCACGCCCATGGGCTGCTGGCACTCCGGGCAGGGCTGGGCAGGGCTGGGCACGTCCAGCCGGGCTGGGGGAACGCAGCACGCAGCAAAGGAGGGCAAAGGAGGGAATGTCCACCCCTGCTCTGACCCCGAGCAGCTGGGAATTAATGCAGCACAGAAACACAGGACACTGCTGGCATGGCTTCAAACACTGGAACCTCTGAGATAGATAGTTTATATATTTTATATGTATTTTATATATATTTATATATATGATGCTGTTCATGCATGAGGCAACCTGACTCTGCTGCTGCTGCATCAAAATTTTGCCCTGGAGAATATTTGGAAAAAAAACAAAAAAAAACATCAAACCCAAAACCTCCTGAAATGAAACTCACTTCATTTGTTTTCCACTTCTGAAAATATAGGAGAAGAGTTTATAAATCCGTAACCATTTTCCTGCCTTTTAGAAATTCAGAAGGAAACAGCAGATCTGCAGTGAGGGTGTTCATTGTATTCCAAACCCAGCAAACATAAAAGCCAGGCAAAGCATTTGCTGGAGGAAATGTGTTTTTATACAAATTACGATGTCTATACAAATTACAACCGCTATCCAAATTACAGTTTTAATTCAAATTGCAAATATTTTGCAGAGATTAACAGCGATGGTGCTGCTGAATGAAGGGAGGGCAGGAAATGAGAGCAGCAGCCCAGGGTGAAGGAGAAAATGAGTGTACACGGGGTGGGATGGAGATGGAGCAGCGGGTCAGGAGCCTGGGAGGGCTGCACAGGCTGGGGGCTCCAGGGCTCATTCTGGCACCAGCTAAAGGTTTGAATGCCTCAGCCCTGCTGGAGGATTCTTGCAGGGTCAGGCTCTCATGAGAGCACTCCCCACTCCTGGGACGCTCCGAGCTGCTCTGGACTGGGGCTCAGAGAGACGTGTGGGCTGCTGGAACAGCACGGAGCAGCAAACAGCCGAGAAACCTTCCAATTAAAGCTGTAAAGGGACCAAATGCAGCACACACAGCCACAGCCCGGTGTCACGCTGTGCCCTGGAGCCACCATGGTGCCTGTGGTCACCCGTGTCACCCGTGTCACACGTGTCACACGTGTCACCGTGTCCCCCTGCCCTGCCCTGCTCCCTCACTCTGTGCGTGCTGACAGCTGTCACAGCGTGTAGGGAAAAGCAGTGACTCTGCTGTCACTTGCAGACCCGCTGTGGCCAGGCAGGGGCTGTGTGCAGCCTCTCCTGCCCTCAGCCAGGCCCTGCTCCAGCAGCTCTGGGCTCTCTGGGTTTCAGCTGGGCGAGTGTGTAAGGTGGGAAAAGAGGAAAATGGGAAATGTGAGATAGGAAAACAACTCGCAGCTGGTTGGGGCTGAGGGGAGAGAAATGCAGCTCTCACTGTGGCTTTAAACCAGAGTTCAGAGGGAAACAAACGGAATGGCAAACAAGGCTGTGGAATGGGAGAGAGCACAGTGCCAGCTGTGCTGCAGAGCAGAGCACCACGTGTGGGTGAGCTCCTGCACAGAGAAATGGGGACAGGCTTGTCCTAAAGTTCCTCTGAGCCCCCAGCTGCCTCTCACAGCTCTTCTGGTCCTTCCACTTTATTTTCCCCCCTTCCCCCACCACCACAGGATTATGACAGGTTTGGGGTACAGAACACCACCAGGTAAATTCATTAAATTACTGAACTCAGATTATGGAGTTCCAGTGACTGAACTTTGACAAGAGCAGAGAGCTCGGTGCCAGCCCTGCAGCCAGGACTGCCCCAGGCTGGGGCTGCCCCCGGGGCCCTGCCAGGGTCCCCTGGAGTCCCTGGCACGGGGGAAGGTGTCCCTGCCAGGCAGGGTGGCACTGGAGGGACTCCGAGCTCCCTCCCCACCCACCCCAGGCTGGGATTGCTGGGATTGCTGGGATTACACCCCTGGGCAGAAGAGGGTGAGGCCCAGGTGGGCACTGCCCTCCCTGCCCACACCTGGGGGCAATCCCAGCCCCGGGAGGGGGCAGGCACAGCCAGAGGGGGTGAGAGGGGTGGGAAGGATTTGCAGGGGGAGGATCCTCGGTGCTGTGCTGGTGAGTGGCTCTGAGGGGGCTCCACGGTGCCTCCGAGGGCTGCTTGTCCTTGGGGCTCTGGTTCCCATTTCCCTGCCCTGTGGGGCTTGGTCCCATCCTGTCTGTCCTGCCAATCCTATCAGTCCTGCCCATCCTGTCCCATTCCATCCCTCCTGCCCATCCTGCCAGTCCTATCAATCCTGCCAATCCTATCAATCCTGCCCATCCCATCAATCCTGCCCGCCAGTCCTATCAATATCCATCCTGCCCATCCTGCCAGTCCTATCAATCCTGCCAATCCTATCAATCCTGCCCATCTTGTCCCATTCCATCCATCCTGTCCATCCTATCAATCCTAGCCAGTCCTATCAACCTGTCCCATTCCATCCATCCTGCCCATCCTGCCAGTCCTATCAATCCTGCCAATCCTATCAATCCTGCCCATCCAGCCCATCCTGCCCAGAGCTGGCCGTGCTCTGCTGTCCCTGTCACCCCTGTGGAGCTGCCCTGGACCAGTCCTGGCTGAAGTGTCCCTGTGCCCTGTGAGGGGCCCTGGAGTGTCCCCATCCCTGCTGGGCTGTGTGCTGAAGGAAAGCACTCCTCTGGGGTTTTGGCCACTCAGTGGCTGTGCTTGCTTTTCCTTTTGGGCACAATGCTCTCATGAGCTCGTTAGCATCAGCTCCAGCCACATATTTTATGCAAATGCTGGATCAGTTTGTGAACTGCTCCCTGTTTTCCGTTTCAGGTGGGATAGTTATAAATACCCACACCAAAAATAGGCTTATTACAAAAGCCTGGGCTCATTAGGAGATTCAAAGGTGAGTTGATTTTTCCTGTATTAACATATATTAACTTGTCTGGTTTCCAGGCTCCCCAGGGAATAATGTTATGGCTGGGCTCAGACTGGGGTCACAAGTGATGGTGGTGGTGGAAAAAACCCTGTTTTTTCTAGGTTGTTAATATGGTAAGAAATTAGAGGGTAATTTGAGCATGCAATGGGTTTTTATTTTTGTTTTCTGTAGCTCTGTGCCTTCTCCTGACTCTTCAAACCCCTCTGGTTTTGGGGGAGGGGGTGTAGTGAGGAGGGCCCTTTCTCAGCTTGGGTGTTCAAGCTTAAAGGAAGGAAAGGTGAGATTCCTGTGCCCTGATGAACTCTGTGATCTGCTGATCCTGATTGCAATCAGGCCTGGCCACAGCTCCCGAGGTGAGGGCTCTGAGCTCCTGCAGAGCAGCCCGAGATGGGAGCACACATCTCTGCCAGCTGTCCCATGAATATTAATCTGCTCATCATAAACTGTCTCATAAATAATTCCAGCTTCACAAAACGGGGGAGTTTAAGATACTGCAAAGTTAAATGAACCATTAATGATGTGTCTCTTTTAAGTTCCACCAGTGATTGGATGTTGTTTCAGAGTTTTCCATCATGTACTTTTATTCATTTGTGAACCTGCAACAAAGAGCCCTCAGCTTTTGTTCCTTATCTATCTTTTTATTGCTCCTGTTGAGAGGTGAGGTGGATTTATTTGGATGGCAGTGGTCCATTCCTAAGAATGGAAAGGCTGCAATGCTACCAGGCAGTGAGGAGCACAAAGCAGGGATGGCAAAGCAGCTCCATAAAATGGGGGCTAAGATGGCAGAGTTGAGATTTCTGAAATTCCCTCCTTAGCCAGGACAAACTTGCAGCCATCCTCAGTTCCCCACATGGTAAACCAAGGATGCCATTCCCCATTTTGTTTGAGAAATCCTTTTTTGATGGGAATTCTTGGGCATGCCTGCCCTTTCTGCAGGAGTGTGGGAGAACTCACGCAGGGGAGGGAGCTCTGCTGGCGTGATTTTGTTAATACCAAAAAATTGGCCAAGTTTAATCAAATTCAGCTCAGATAAGTAAAAAATGAAGTAAAATCTAGAATAGTCTGTGTTAGAAGGGACCTTCAGGACCATCCCATCCCACCCCTGCCGTGGCAGGGACTCCTCCCACTGTCCCAGGTGCTCCAAACCCCAATTTCCGACCGGCCTTGGGCACTGCCAGGGATCCAGCCCTGCCCCGGGCAGCTGTGCCAGGCCTGGACAGCCCTTTCCATGAGGAATCTTTTCCTGTTCTTGCCATGTTTCCATTGTTCTCTTATTTTGAAATAGAACACGTTGTTGTAGGTGAGCGTCGGGTGGGCGAGATGAAGATTTGCCTTTGAAATCACAGAAATAGTCAAACCACATGAGCTTAATTATCAATCACTAAAACTGCAGAGAGAAATTTGTGGAACTGCCTCCTCCAAAATAAAAGGTCTAATAAACTGTGGAAAAAGCAATTTTAAGGGAAATGTTTATCGCAGTGAGATGATTTATTCCCTGGGAACCACTCTCAGCTTGACTCCTCTGAATCTCTCAGTACAAAACAATAAATTGCTACTTCAAGCCATGAAAAATTTGGAAGTAGACAAAGTCACAGTGACAGTGGCCAACTTTAATCTGCCATTTAGAGCTAATTAAAAGCTCCCCTCTTTGTGGGTGTAGGTTTGGAAGCTGCTGGCATGCCTGGTGGTAGGAATGTCCCCAGGACTGCTGGGATTCTCCCCTCCATGGCGTGGGGAAGGAAAGGCTCTGGGTTTTGTTTCTCCTGGTGTGGAGAGAGGCTTTCCTTCAGGGGCAGGGGCAGGAAGGTGCTGTGCCAGCACACTGCCTGCCCTTCCAGCGCTGCCTGGCACTGCAGGGAGGGTCAGCCTGGCTCTGCTCCCTCACCCCTGGACAGTGGCACCGCCGAGGCTGGAAACCTGCCCTGGCAGAGGCAGCTGCACGGTGCCCATAAATCCATTTCCCCTGGGAAACGAGGTGAGGCACGGAGCTCTGGGCTCCCAAAGCGCAGTGGTAAGGAATTCAGTTATTTATGAAAATATGCAAGCTGTACTGAGGGAGATAAGCCTTGCTTATGAATAACATTACCCCAAAGTGCTCGGCTGAGCTCTCATCCCTTCCCTGCCACTGCTCTGCCGATGGGGGAGGAGATAATGGCCATTTGTAAGCCCAGGGAAGGGGCTGGTGTAAGTTATTCCCACATTCCAGCTCGGCTTTTCTTTCCCCACTGTGTGGTACTTTGGAGCTGGCCTCTTCCCATCACCCTGGGTGAGGTGCCCAGCTCTCGGTGCCACTGCCCAGAGGTGCCACGTGCCCAGTGGGCTGTGGGGAGTGACCCGGGGGAATCTGGGCACCAGCAGCAGGTTCAGGGCCAGTCCCTCTTCCCAGAGGATTAGAACTTTATCCCCATTGTTCCTCCCTGGCAGGGTGGGCAGGGCTGGCACAGGGTGCCCAGAGCAGCTGGGGCTGCCCCTGGATCCCTGGCAGTGCCCAAGGCCAGGCTGGACACTGGGGCTGGAGCACCTGGGACAGGGGAAGGTGTCCCTGCCATGGCAGGGGTGGCACTGGTGGGATTTGGGGTCCCTGCCACCCAAACCATGCCAGGACTGATCTTGGATGGTGCTGGTGCTGGGCCTGGAAGAAGAACAGGTCACAATTCCACAAACTCTGCCCAAACCCAGCCCCTGGGGGCCAGCCCTGGCCGTCTGCCCTGGCCTGGGGTGTCTGTCCGTCCTCCCTGGGAATGTGGGGGAGCAGCCAAGATGGAGCTGGTTTGTGGAGGTGATTTTTCAACTTTGTTCTCTTACAGAAAATTAATTAGGCCATTATCAGGGCTCAGCAGCAGCAGGTTGCCATGTGGCTCTCGGGTGTGTGGGTGTAGTCCTGGAGGTTTGCTGAATCTTTTAATTACCAGTCATGAGTGAGGCAGAGCCTGGAGGAGCTTTGTGCCCATGGAGGGAACATTAACACAGCCTGCATGGGGGAATGTCTCCGTGCCCGCAGCCAAACGGCTCCAAACGGGCTCGGGGAGAAATAAACCCAGAAAGAACAATTCCAGGGCTTGAATCATCATGGCAGAGGCAGTGGGGAGATGTACATTCTGCTTTTAATTTTAACAATCCTAGCAAATCTGCCTTCCACACAGGGGGTTCACGGGGCCTTCAGCATTGCCAATATTTCTTCTCCACCAAAAGCAAACTTTTATGTGTTCCCTCCTGGAAAAAATCCCCGAACCCTTCCTGTTTTCACTTGGCTCATCTGATTTCTTCTACAGTTTTTAAAAGTTTATGGCTTAAAAACAGACACGCCTCAGTCACACACAAGCTGGGTGTCATTCCTCAACTCTCCCTGGCAAAGGAAAACCCCTTTAATTCCTGTTTCCATGGGAGGATGCTGCACCATCCCCCAGGGCACACTGGCAGACTCCTCAGCAGTGGGAGTGAGGTGCTGCTGAGAGCTGGGACAAGGGAGAAATGAAGGGTCTGGTCCATAACATATATTTATATATATTATATATATATATATATAGTTAGTTATATTTAGATATATTTAGATATTTATATATGTATTCATTGTATACTTAATGTATTTCTTAATATATATTTATACATGTTATATGTATTTATATACAATATATGACTATTTAATACATACATTTCTATATTTATATATTTTATTATCTATATATTTCTATATTTCTGTATAAAATAAGCCCCCCCCAAACCCAAGCAGACTTCATGGGTGGCTTCCTGGGGCACAGATCCATTGGGTGGGCAAATACAGCATCTCCTGGACCTTGGGGCACCAAATTTCCTTTAAAACATCCTGCCTGTAGAGACTTGGGGCTTCTCTTCCTCTGACAGCCCGCGAGCCTGCACAGGGAGGTGCTCCTGCTGCCCAGGAGCCCCACGCTGTCATTTCAGGCTGCCCAAAGGCTGAGTGTGCCAGCCCAAGGGGCTCAGCCCCTTCCCATGGGGTGAAAAGGGGGCTAAGGGGAACCCCAGAGCACAAAACCACGTGGATTTGGGATTTTGGACCTTTCCTTATCGGGAGGAAATCCCAGCACATCATTCTGCCCTGAGGTGGAGAAACACCAGAGCACGGAGTGTTTGGGCTGCGGCTGTGAGCAACAGCCACACTTCTGAGGGATGGTGGGCTCCCTGCAGTGTCCCAGGCCAGGCTGGACACTGGGGCTGGAGCACCTGGGGCAGGGGAAGGTGTCCCTGCACGGCAGGGCTGGCACTGCTGGGATCTGGGGCCCTTCCAGCCCAGCCCAGCCTGGGGCTCCATGGTTATCCCTGTGCTGTTCCCCGTGGAGCCTCTGGAATGCCACGAAGGCTGCTGGAGCTGGTTGAGCAGCCTTTGCTGCCCTGAAAACCCCACCAAGTCTTTTTGTTTCACGACAATCTCTGGATCATCCCCGTGCAATTGTGGAGAGACATTGCTGCATATAATTTTCATTCTGAGGACAGGCATTAGTTAACAAAAGAAATGAAAAAACCCATCTAATAGCCTGTAATAACTCATAATGTCAAGCCCTAAATTGTGTTTCTGTGGCATTGAGATTGGCATTGAGATTACACAAAGGTTTTCCTCCACCAGAGGCTCTGGGAGACCTTGAATATTCCATTGTGTTGATGAAGACAAATCCTCCCCGTGCTCAGCTGCGTTAGCTTGATGTCTGAGCGTGTTTCCTCTGGAATATGATGATAAATTAAATGGGCTGGCGCTGGGCAGGCGTGTGCCAGTGATCAGGGCCAGGTTCTGGGCTCACACAGAGCCCTGGAAATGCCCTCTGCCAGAGGCTGCTGCCACCCCGTGTGAGCTCAGCTGCCTCGGGGCTCCTCCAGCCCTGCCTCTGCCAGGGCTGGCCTCCATCCTGTGGGTCCCTTCAACCCAGCTCCTCTGGGAGTCTGACACCTGCCCCTCCTGGGCACAGCTCCAGACATGGGAAATTCCTCTGGAATTCCTGCTCCTGTCAGCCTGCCTTTCCTCATGTAAGGAATGCTCATCTGTGAGATGGTTTAAAGCACTTTAAACTGAGTTTCCTCATTCTCTTTGTTTCATTATTGTCTTTCCATCACCTCCTCTCATGTTTTATCCATCAGTCTGTCTCTGCCCTGTTTTATTTACCCTTCTTTGTTTCTTACCCTTCTTGCTGACAGGACAGGACATAGGGGAATTGCTTTAATGAAAGAGGGTGGGACAGGATTGGATTTTAGGAGGAAATCTTTCCCTGGCAGGGTGGGCAGCCCTGGCACAGGGTGCCCAGAGCAGCTGGGGCTGCCCCTGGATCCCTGGCAGTGCCCAAGGCCAGGCTGGACACTGGGGCTGGAGCACCTGGGACAGGGGAAGGTGTCCCTGCCATGGCAGGGTGGCACTGGGTGGGATTTGGGCTCCCTTCCCTCCCAAACCAGGCTGGGATCTTCCATCTGCCCCCATTCTCTGCTTTTCCTGTCACTGCTCTCCTTGCATCTCCTTCTGGCCCCCTTTTCCCAGCTCTCCTTTGTGCACACACACTTTGGGCTGCTGGAGCTGCCAGGGCAGGGGGCAGCCCTGCAGTGAGGTGTCACCCACTGCCTGTCCCCACCCCAGCACAAAGCCAGGTCCTGCTGCAGCCTCCTCAGCCCCAGTGCCACGCAGGTGTGAGCTCAGAGCTGGCCGTGGTGCCAGGGTGGTGCCAGGGTGGTGGCAGGGTGGTGGCAGGGTGGTGACATTCCTCCAGGCAGGAAGGGTGGCCCTGCTGCTGCTCCTCTGCACCGGTCAAGTGCTGGCCAGATGCTGATGGAATAATTTCCCCTAATGCCATCTCCTGCTTGGTAGTGCCATCAGAAGGAAGGAGAGAGGGAAGAGAAAGTGATTCAGAGAGGGTTTGACTCAAGAGAATGCTGCTCCTGCCTCAAACACAGCTTGACCATCTATGGAAGAATTATGATCTATTTAGTTGAATATTTCAGCCTTCTTCACTTCCAGCAAGTGCAGCAGTAATGAGTCACTGACCCTGGAAAAATATCACTGATTTGATTAATTAGCACTTAAAAAGGACTCCTCAGAAAGGCAACTTTCAAAGGTTGGCAATAATGCTGGTATTTTATTTGTCCTTTCATTAGCTGGAGCACTAAGAAATTCTGACAGGAGCTTTATGTGATTACTTTCCAGTTGGTTCAGTGCAACCCCTGAAATATTCCTACACGGAGATCAGAAGGAAAATTCAAAGGGAAGAAGGCTGAATTTCTCTTTAAACTCAACTTTTTGAAACGAGGAAAGGGGATTATTTGGGATGGGGAATGACCACTTTTCTGCTCTGCTGCCCCACCAGAGCTGGGGGCTTGGAGTTATGGACTGCTTTGGGTGGGATGGGACATAAAGGATCATCCAGTGCCTGTGGGGCTGTTCCCAGTGCCTGTGGGGCTGTTCCCAGTGCCCTTGGGGCTGTTCCCAGTGCCCCTGGGGCTGTTCCAAGTGCCCCTGGGGCTGTTCCCAGTGCCCGTGGGGCTGTTCCCATTGCCTGGGGAGCTGTTCCCGGTGCCCTTGGGGCTGTTCCCAGTGCCCTTGGGGCTGTTCCCAGTGCCCCTGGGGCTGTTCCCAGTGCCCTTGGGGCTGTTCCCAGTGCCCCTGGGGCTGTTCCCAGTGCCCTTAGGGCGGTTCCCAGTGCCCTTGGGGAGGTTCCCAGTGCCCGTGGGGCTGTTCCCAGTGCCCTGGGGCTGTTCCCAGTGCCCGTGGGGCTGTTCCCAGTGCCTGTGGGGCTGTTCCCAGTGCCCGTGGGGCTGTTTCCAGTGCCCTGGGGCTGGCAGGGCACCACGGGCTCTGCCTGGGCAGCAAGGATTGCTCAGATGAGCTTTGGGCTCTTCCCTCAGAGCAGAGCAGGAATTTCAAGGGAGCAGTGTGATTTGGGAAGGGCTGCCTGGGCTGCGGGCACCTCAGTGAGAGCTGGGAGGGAAACTGGGCCCAGTTTCCTCTGGAACTGGGGGCTGGGGCTGGAGAGGGGCTCCAGATGAACTCCCTGGGTGGGTCAGGAGCTGAAGGGCTAGGGCCTGCAGGGATGGCAGGGCTGGTGGCAGGGATTGTGGCAGGGCTGGTGGCAGGGCTGCAGGGATGGTGGCAGGGCTGGGGAGCTGGTCACCCCTAGGCCTTGGCTCGGGTGAGACCGTCCCTGTGGGGTGGGTGAAGCGGGGGGCCCAGCCTGGAACCAGGCCTGGGGAGGGCTCAGTGGCCAATTCCAAGCACTGGCACCAGCAATCCAGGATTCAAGAAGCCCACGGTCTTGGATTAATCAACACCTCTGGATTTCACAACATCCACGGCTGCAGCTGATGAATTCCAATCCCAGGCTGTGCCTGCTCGGAAGGCAAGGGGAGAGCAGCTTTCCCTGATGCCATCCAGGACTGGCTGTGCTCTGCACTCACTCAGGATTTCATCTGGAGCAGGTTACAGCACTCCCCTAGCTGATGTCGTTATTGCCTGCTAATGAATTAATTGTTTGGCTCCCGTGGCACGGGCAGCGTGGGGCACACGTCCTGGCACACGTCCTGGCACACGTCCTGGCACACGTCCTGCAGAGCCCCGGGGCTGGCTGCGAGCAGGAGCAGCCCTGGCATTTGCTGGGCTGAACTTTACCCGAGCCTCTGGGGCCTGCTTTGATCCGTGCTGTTTGTGTTTGATTGGATTAAAACTGCTTTAATAACTGCGCAGAGCCCTGCTTGGATTAGGGGAGAAATTAATGCTACGAGGAAGGAAATAATGAGGCTGATCCCACGCCTGGTGCCTCTGCCTGCAGCCTCCTGCCAGAGACAGGCTGGGCTGGGGACCGCGGGCTGCTCTGGGCTGAGCAGCTCCTGCATCCCGGGCAGGGTGTGCAGGGCTCCGATAGCAGGGCAATGGGCAGGTTGGGTGTTTGGGGATCTCTGAATCCTGCCACGTTCTTTGGGGCAGGGCAGGGGCTCTGCCTGGCCTGGGCAGCTGGGCCCCCTCCCAGCTGGCTCTGTGTCAGGGGACAGCAGTGCCTGGGGCACCGGGACACATCTGCCACTCCTCCCCAGCAGATCCCAGCTCCGGGTGCTGTCGGGAGTGCAGTTCAGCTGCAGAGGAGCAGCTCCAGGAGAGCCCAGAGCCCTGCCAGGGCCTGAAGGGGCTCCAGGAGAGCTGGAGAGGGACTGGGGACAAGGATGGAGGGACAGGACACAGGGAATGGATTTAAACTGACGGTGGGAAGATTTAGATGGGATTTTGGGAATTGGGAATTGTTCCCTGTGAGGGGGGGCAGCCCTGGCACAGGGTGCCCAGAGCAGCTGGGGCTGCCCCTGGGTCCCTGGCAGTGCCCAAGGCCAGGCTGGACACTGGGGCTGGAGCACCTGGGACAGGGGAAGGTGTCCCTGCCAGGGCAGGGGTTGGATGGGTGGTATCTTGTTTCCCTCCCATCCCATCCCGTTGTTCTGTAAGTCTGGAGGATCAGAGTGGGCTGTGGGAAGCCCAGGGCTGCTCTGGGATGCTCCAGCACAGATCCCCCAGGATCAGCTGCTCCAGGGACACACAGCCCCCACCAGGAGCAGCAGTGCAGCCCTGGGGCTCAAGGAACTGCTGGGAAATCCCCATTCCATGGGAAAGGAAAAACCCCCCACCCCCCATGTCCCCCGTGCTGGCCCTGCACGGCACAGCTGCTGCTGCAGCAGGCAGTGGGAAGTTGTTTTTTAAAGCTTTTATTGGTATTCAACAAACAATAATAATGTAATCAGAGCGATCAAATCCTCAAGTACTGTCAAATTATTTCTGGGAGATGAAAGCATGAAATGTTCTGTGCTCCTGGCAGTCTGTGCTGCAGAACCTGAGCAAACCGGAGAGCTCAGAATCATTCATGGCACTGGTTTTAAGAGGAGCTGCCTGGAATGCCCGTTTCCCTGCCACAGGAGCACTGGGGCTCTGCTGTCCTTTGATGTGTTGGGGTTTTCTCTGCCGTGTCTGCCCAGCACTGCAGCCCTGGCACAGAGCCCTGCCCATCCCCAGCAGGGCAGCAGCTCCTCCTGGTCCTGCCTGGGGCAGCCTGAGCCTCACCCACTGCCTGGGCAGGCACAGAACTGCCCCTCAGGGTGGCACCTGGGAGAGCTGAGGGACAGGAACTGCCCCTCAGGGCGGCACCTGGGAGAGCTGAGGGACAGGAACTGCCCCTCAGGGCGGCACCTGGGAGAGCTGAGGGACAGGAACTGCCCCTCAGGGCGGCACCTGGGAGAGCTGAGGGACAGGAACTGCCCCTCAGGGCGGCACCTGGGAGAGCTGAGGGACAGGAACTGCCCCTCAGGGCGGCACCTGGGAGAGCTGAGGGACAGGAACTGCCCCTCAGGGCGGCACCTGGGAGAGCTGAGGGACAGGAACTGCCCCTCAGGGCGGCACCTGGGAGAGCTGAGGGACAGGAACTGCCCCTCAGGGCGGCACCTGGGAGAGCTGAGGGACAGGAACTGCCCCTCAGGGCGGCACCTGGGAGAGCTGAGGGACAGGAACTGCCCCTCAGGGCGGCACCTGGGAGAGCTGAGGGACAGGAACTGCCCCTCAGGGTGGCACCTGGGTGATCTCAGTGACAGGAACTGCCCCTCAGGGTGGCACCTCAGAGCCCTCAGTGACAGGAACTGCCCCTCAGGGTGGCATCTCAGAGCCCTCAGTGACAGGAACTGCCCCTCAGGGTGGCATCTGAGAGCTGAGTGACAGGAACTGCCCCTCAGGGTGGCACCTGGGAGCCCTCAGTGACAGGAACTGCCCCTCAGGGTGGCACCTGGGAGCCCTCAGTGACAGGAACTGCCTCTCAGGGTGGCACCTGAGAGCCCTCAGTGACAGGAACTGCCCCTCAGGGTGGCACCTCAGGGATTCAGGGAACCAAACCCCTCTGTGGTTAACTGTTTGGGTATTTTTACACTGAGTTTTCTCCAAAAACCCCAGGAAGAACCTTAAGGAGACCAAGAAGAAGCCCATCCAAAGGCCAGAAGAGCCCACGGAAGGCTGAGGCCCCCCCGGGACCCTCCCCCCAGTGTCTCGAGGGTCACAACAGGAGACCCAGGCCCTCATTGCCAAGAAGGATTCCCGTGGCAGATGGAATTGTCACCTGCCAGCAGGACCCTCTGGAATTGATTCCCTTTTCCCTTCAGGACTTCTCTTGTCGATTGGGCTTTGCCTGCATTGAAACACTTCTTTTTTCCTTCAACTTTCATCTGCTCAAAAATATCCTAAAAAGAAAGGGAGCTGGTTTTTTTCCTCTCCACTAGAATGGCACTGCCAGCAGTTGCTCAGGGTATTTTTAAATGAAACAGCAGAGGAATTTTGTAACAGGAAGGGAGGATTCAGTCATTATTAGTCCTCCTTAGAGCCGAGCCCAGAGCAGGCAGATCCCCGTGCCCAGCTGTTCCATCTGCAGAGGGAAGCAACGAGGCTGCCACGCCAGGCACGGGGCTGGTTTGGGCTTTGGTTTTTTGTTGTAAAGCTTCTGTCCTCAATTTGCAGTGCTCAGCTCTAGGGAATCCAGTGTTTGAGGTCAATCAGGAGTCCCTGCTGAGCAGTAATTGTGATTCTTGCAGTGGTTTTAAGGGTATTTCCTAAAAAAAAAAAAAAAATTAAAGAAGCAGTATTTTTTTTTTAAATCACAGAATCAGAGAATGGTTTGGGCTGGAATGGGCCTTAGACATCATCACATTCCAGCCCCTTAAATCCCACCCAGTGCCACCCCTGCCATGGCAGGGACACCTTCACCTGCCCCAGGTGCTCCAGCCCCAGTGTCCAGCCTGGCCTTGGGCACTGCCAGGGATCCAGGGGCAGCCCCAGCTGCTCTGGGCACCCTGTGCCAGCCCTGCCCACCCTCACAGGGAACAATTCCCAATTCCCAATCTCCCATCCATCCCTGCCCTGTGGCAGTGGAGCCATTCCCTGTGTCCTGTCCCTCCATCCTTGTCCCCAGTCCCTCTCCAGCTCTCCTGGAGCCCCTCCAGGCCCTGGCAGGGCTCTGAGCTCTCCTGGAGCTGCTCTGCATGCTCCAAGTCCCTTCTCCTGCTGGCTGAGCTCAGCCCCTGTGCACATTTTGTGTGCCCTCCTGCCCTGGCTCTGCCCAGTCCACAGCTCCGGAGCAGGGGCTGGGATGTGTTTGTTTGCAGGGGAGCTTCGTGTGCTCCCCAATTCCCCAGGGCATGGCTGAGCACTGCCAGGGGAGTGCCCGTGTCCCTGTGCTGTCCCTGTGCCATCCCTGTGCTGTCCCCATGCTGTCCCCATGTCCCCGTTCTGTCCCTGTGCTGCGGCTCACCCTGGATCTCCCCAGCCCCTGGAAAGGAGTGTCCCCGTGCTGTCCCTGTGCTGCAGCTCACCCTGGATCTCCCCAGCCCCAGGAAAGCTCTGGATCACGGCAGTCCAAGGGCAGCTCCCAGCCTGGGCTGCAGGAGAGGTCTGGGCTGGGGACAGGGCAGGAGATCTCCTGCAGAGGGTGACCAGGCAGGGACAGGGCTGGGGACAGGAAATCTCCTGCAGAGGGTGACCGGGCAGGGACAGGGCTGGGGACAGGACAGGAGATCTCCTGCAGAGGGTGACCGGGCAGGCAGGGACGGGCAGCTCCATCCCGGGAGTCCCTGTGGGATCAGAGCAGAGCCCATCTCAGCTGAGTGGCTGTGCAGCCACTCCAGCCTTTAGTGCCAGGGAAATGAGACAGGAAGGGCTCAGGATGGAATAATTGCCTCTTGGTGGCTCGTTTTGCATCCTGACACTGCCATGGCCAGGCTCGGCTCCCGCAGTGCTTCTGGAGGAAGCGTGCTGTGATTTGGGGCCTGTCTCCAGCCCTGAACCCGCAGTAATGGTGGTGTTACTTAAGAGCAATAATCTGGGAAGGGAAATAATTAGGAAACAAAAGTGTATTAAAGTTACTGCAAAGAGGATAAAGCCCATAAAACTGTAATTGCTCGGCTGATAAAGTGAAGTTTAAAACTTGCAATCAGCTTTGACATAATTGTGTTAATGTGGGGAGGTAAAACCACCTAATTAAGGAGCCAAAGCCATGTGTTTTACCTTGGGATAATGAATGAGATGCAGGGGTGGGGACAATTTCCCCCTGTGAGACACCAGTGCCCAGAATCCTCCCCCTGCACCCATGGGTGGAACTCCTGGGGCTGGGCTGGGATCCTGGGGCAGCTCTGGAGGGGCTGGAGTGGGGTACCTGGAGGTGGCACTCAGAGCTCTGGGCTGGGGACAGGGTGGGGATGGAGCAGTGACAGGGTGGGTTTTGGGGGCTGGGCTGGGGACAAGGTGGGAATTGGTGACTTGGTGATCCTGGACGGCTTTTCCAGCCTCAGGGATTCCAGAACTGTGACAACAGGACCATCCCTCAAGGACCCAGGTGTCACCTGGAGGTGGCACTCAGAGCTCTGGGCTGGGGACAAGGTGGGGATGGAGCAGTGACAGGGTGGATTTTGGGGGCTGGGCTGGGGACAAGGTGGGAATTGGTGACTTGGTGATCCTGGAGGGCTTTTCCAGCCTCAGGGATTCCAGAACTGTGTTAACAGGACCATCCCTCAAGGATCTGCAGTCCCTGTCCATGCTGGGAACAGCAGGAGGTCTGGAGCTCCTCACACAAATGTTCTGCTGAAGATCATGAAAGAGTTAATTTCCAGACGAGTTATTTGGAGCGAACTCATTGATCTGGCTCCACTGAGAAGCTGCAAGGCTCAGAGTTTCTTCCTTAGCTCCCTGAGGTTCCTGGAATGCTTATGAGGTGAGTGGTGGTGCAGAGGAGCAGCTCTCCAGGCTGGCAGGGATGGCTGAGGAATGGGAATGAGGGGAGCACCCCTGGAAACAGCCGGGCTGAGGCAGCTGCAGAGCAGCTCCGCCAAGCCTTGGTGCCTCTCCTGTGTCTTGGAGGGCCACAAGTGCAAGTCTGAGAGCGTGTGTGTCTGCAGAGTCTCCTTGGAGATGCACAGAGCCCTCCAGACAGCTGCTGCTCTGGCACGTGGGAGGGAAGCAGGAGATTTGTCTCTTTGTGCTGTGGTCAGCAGAGACTCTCCCACTGACAGCAGAAGGGTTGGCCCTGGGACGTGGGAGCAGCCCCAGGGCAGCAGATCCACAGAATGAGGGAGCCCCAGCCTGGTTTGGGTGGGAGGGACCCCAAACCCCACCCATCCCACCCCTGCCATGGCAGGGACACCTTCCCCTGTCCCAGGTGCTCCAGCCCCAGTGTCCAGCCTGGCCTTGGGCACTGCCAGGGATCCAGGGGCAGCCACAGCTGCTCTGGATGTGCCAGGGTGGCTGGCATCAGCAATGCCAGTGCTGGAGGGAGGCCCCCCTCTCCCTGGCACCTCCCCGGGCACCACCAGGTGAATTTTGTGATGCTGGAGTTCCGTGGAGGCTGGGTTGAGCCATCCTCCCCCTTTTCCTGCATGTAGAGGGCAGCTGAGTTGCTGCTGATTGCTCAGCCCCCAGCTGAGCATGAAAACTTTTTTGGAGGCTTTTAAATGGATGCCTGGATCCAAGAGAGCTGAGTGTGCTCTCAGGAGGGCTCTGGCACAAAGGGGGCAGAGGCAGATATCTTGATCCTGCTTTTCTTTCATCTCTCTGCTGCTGTGGAGTGGCAGTGGGGCTGGCTCCCCACAAGGGTTAAATCCCTGCACTGGAGGTGTATTCCAGGGAGCTGGTACAAAGCGAACCCTCCCACACTGACTGTGCTCTTTATTCTCCAATTCACAAAGAGAATGTTTCCAGCCTCTCCTCTCATGCACACACAAAAGATGCCTTTTTCTTTATTTTTTTTAGGTGTTTCTCTTGGTTTGAATGTTTTCTGTTTCTTCTCACAGCTGCCCAAAGTGATCCTTCTGTGTGCAAACCCTGCCGAGCCTTACCCTGCACCTGGGCTGCTGCCAAGGGAGAAAAGTGTCTTCAGCTTCTGCATCCAGCGGGCTTAGGAGGAGCTGAGCATCTGAGTGAATGGATTCAGGTGTCACCCAAAGAGGCTGCGGCTGCCCTGCATCCCCGGAGTGCCCAAGGCCAGGCTGGACACTGGGGCTGGGAGCACTGGGACAGGGAAGGCGTCCCTGCTGGGATTTGGGGTCCCTCCACCCCAAACCAATCTGGGATTCTGAATCTGCCTGTGCCCTCTTGCCCTGCTTTCATCTGACCAGGAACTGAAGGGCAGTGAGCCCTCGTGTGTTTTTCCTTCCTAAATTACCAGAGTTTGAAGTTTTGGTATCAATAACTCTGATTTATGGATAAAACCAGCTTGTGAATATTGTATAAATACCAGAAAACAAATTGATTGAGTCCAGTAGAAAGGAAACTGATATTCTACAGAGGGAATTTTGCAGGAGGAATGCTGCTGAATCCTTTTTCACCCAGTCTGCAGAGGTCACCTCCTGCCGAGAGCTGGGAGAGCCTCCGGAGGAGCCCAAGGCAGTTCCCACCATCCCAGGGAGGAGACAGGGCTCCTGGGAGGCTGAGGTCCTGCCCACGCAGGTATTCCTGCCGGGATCCTCACGGCACTGGAGCCACGCTTCATTTGCCTCCTCTTTTCCTGATTCCTCTTAATGGGGCTGTAACGAGGCTCGCGGAAATCAATGGAATTCAGCAAAAATCGCATCAAAGAGCGGGTATCTCACGTGCCGGGGGCCGAAACAAGGGGTCATTTTCTGTCGGTCTTTGATCTGACGTGTTTGCCTGGGGCTCTGCTCAGCGGAGGCTGGAGCTGTGCTCGGAGCAGCGCTGGGAGCTGCTGCAGCACCCACCACAGACCCCTCAGCAGCCAGGGAACCTCGCTGGAACCGTGAGATCCCACGGGAGCCCCGAAATGCCATGGGAATCCTGAAATGACATGAGAACCCCGAAATGCCATGGGAGCCACGAAACTGCATGGAAGCCTCGAAATCCCATGGGATGCCTGAAATGCCATGGGAGCTCTGAAATGCCATGGGATCCCCGAAAATCCCCTGGGAGCCCCGAAATGCCACAGGAGCCTCGAAATCCCCAGGGAGCCCTGCAATGCCATGGGAACCCTGAAATGCCATGGGAGTCCCGAAATCCCACTGGAGCCCCGAAATGCCACAGGACCCTGCTGTGGTTTGGGATTCGGGGGTTAATCCCACAAGAGGGAATTGATGCGAGGCTCCAAGGCCGAGGCGCACAGGAGAGCAGCAGCAGGGCCGCGCTGGCTGGGAGCGGTGGGCACAGGGAATTGCCGGCCCCGGGCTCCTTCCCCTGATGCCAGGCACAGCCGGGGCAGCGCGGCGGTGTTTGCCGCTGGGATCCCCCTCCTCGGCGCTGCCGGAGCCAGCCAGCGGGGCAGGGATCGGGACTGGCCCGGCCGGGCTGGGAGCTGCCCGCAGGGATGCCCCCGGCGCTGTGCCCGGCTGGAACAGAGCTCCTGGCATGGGATCGGGGTGCCCCGGGGGCAGGCTGGGTGTGCCCACCCTTCCTCTGCCCGCCAGCATCGGGAGGAGAGGCCGGGCCCCGCTGCTGCCCCGGGACCCTGAGCAGGCAAACAGGCAGGGGTTTGTCCACTGGGATGGGCAGGGGTTTGTTCATTGGAATGGGCAGGGGTTTATTCACTGGGATCGGCAGGGGTTTGTCCACTGGAATGGGCAGGTTTTTTATCCACTGGAATCAGCAGGGATTTATCCACTGGAATCGGCAGGGGTTTATCCACTGGGATCGGCAGGGATTTACTCACTGGGATCGGCAGGGATTTACTCACTGGGATCGGCAGGGATTTACTCACTGGGATCGGCAGGGATTTACTCACTGGGATCGGCAGGGATTTACTCACTGGGATCGGCAGGGGTTTGTCCACTGGGATGGGCAGGGATTTGTTCACTGTAAGCGGCAGGGATTTGTTCACTGTAAGGATAGGGATGTATTCACTGGGATCGGCAGGGATTCACACACTGTAAGCGCCAGGTTTTCATTCACTGGGAGCGGCTGGGCGCGGGGTTGTGCCAGGGTTCCGGGGGCGCTGGCACCTCCGGAGGCTCAGGCGGGTGCCTCAGGGAGGGCTGCGGGCCCCGGGCTGTCTGCGGCCAGCTCTCCGAACGAGAGGGATCCCCGGGGATGCTGCTGATGCACAGCGCCCCTGCCCTGAGCCATTGGTGCAGCACCAATGGAGAGTTTGGTCATTACCCGATATTGTCTCACCAGATAGCCCCGGCAGGAGCAAAGTGGTGAAGAATGTCCTCAGGGACAGAAATCCATAATGTAGATATTAACAAAAGGCATGTCTCTTTGGAGTGCCCTGACTCATTTTTCAGACTTAAAAAATGAAGATGATGGGTCTAAACCTTTTATTTCAGCTAAATTGGCTTTTTGGCTGCCTGAAGTGCTCTTTGCAGTATTCAGGGGCCAAGGTGTGCACCACAGGTGAGTGACACTGATCTTTTCCCACACTGCATCCAAACCCAGCTCCTCCAGCACTGCATTTCATAGCAAACTCTTTTTTCTGTTTGTTGCTTTTTTTTTGCTGTTGATTTTGTCATTGAGCTTCCGTTCCGCTCAGCCCCAATTACCAGGATGTGGTTTTGAGTTTTACAAACAGCCACACACTAAAGCATTTAGCAGTGATCCTCTGTTCATCTGATTTCTGTCATTTTGCGCATTACTCCAATCTCCACCTCCCAGTGTCTCTCAGGGTAATTAGAAGCAATGTATTTTCCTGATCTCGTCTTTAGCCTCAGATCATCACAATTTGATTCCAGAACTTCTAGGGTATTACCTTTACCAAGGTTATGTGCTGCCATGGGAATCAAACTCCTCTGCAACAATTTCAGCCCGTGAAGCTGAAGCATTTGTGTGTTGTGTGAATTCAGGCTTGGCCCATTTTGCCGTTATTCATTCCTTTAATTTTTTGCTGGAGCTGCTGGAAGCTGTGATGCCGTCAGCAGAGGCTTGCTCAGCTCCTTCATTTCACAGCAGGGAGGGGAAACAAACCCAGGGGCTGGGAGGGACAAACCCAGGGATTGTGAGGGATAAACTCATGGGCTGGAAGGGACAAGCACACAGGTAGTAAGGGACAAACCCACAGGTTGTGAGGGAACACTGATGGCTCTGGGGAGCTCAGCCTGGAATCACCTGGGCTGGGCAGGACAGGGAGCGGCTCTCGGGCAGCAGCAGCAGCACCAGGCTCCTCTCCACTTGTCTGCCAGGAAATTCATAGGATCCCAGACTGGAGTGGCTTGGAAAGGACCCCAAAGCATCTCGGGCAGCAGCAGCAGCACCAGGCTCCTCTCCACTTGTCTGCCAGGAAATTCATAGGATCCCAGACTGGAGTGGGTTGGAAAGGACCCCAAATCCCACCCATTCCCACTCCTGCCATGGCAGGGACACCTTCCACTGTCCCAGCTGCTCCAGCCCCAGTGTCCAGCCTGGCCTTGGGCACTGCCAGGGACCCAGGGGCAGCCACAGCTGCTCTGGGCATCGTCCCCCCACTCCCAGGGAAGAATTTCCTCCCAAAATCCCACCCAACCCTGTCCTCTGGCAGTTTCAATCCATGCTATTTTCCCTGCCGACGGAAGGGTCTCGGCTGAGGGGCAGCCGTGGGATACCTGGGATACCTGAACTCGCCGATGCCGTGGCACTCGCACGGCCTGGGGAAGGGGGAGATCGGGGTGCCGGGAAGATTTGGGGGCTGAGGCTTCTGGGGATATCCAGGAGCTTGAGGATCTCCGGGGCTCGGAGGTGTTGGGGGGTCTGGGGGATTTTAATGCCGAGGGGGGCTCCGGGAACCTGGGGGTGTCGGGGTTGCCGGCGCGGCGCAGCCTCCTCTGCCATCCCCCGGGGCCGGGGCTGGCCCCAAAACCCCGCTTGCTCCTGACCGAGCCGTGCGGAGCCGCACTCCCAGCGGGGCTGCACGGCGGCCGGCGCCCCCTCCCTCCTTCCTTCCCTCTGTCTGTCCGTCCGTCCGTCCCTCCCGCGTCCCTCCCCCTCCCCGGGGCGGCCCCGCCGCGCCCCCCGAGCCCCCGCTGCTGCCGCTGCTGCCCGCGGCCGCCGAGCCGCTCCTGCACGGCCAGGTAAGGGCGGGGCCGCCGTGCGGGGACACAACTTTCCCGGAGCCGCTGCCCGGCGCCAGCGCCGGCACCGAGACCCCCGCCCGCGGGGTGGGGGCGGCGGCGGGACAGACCCCGCGGGGCGGCGGGGGCTCCCCGAGCTCTGCATTCCTCCTTTTCCGAGCCCTGCATCCTCCGCTTCCCGAGCTCTGCATCCCTCCTTCCGCGGGCGCTGCATCCCTCTTTTCCCGGGTTCTACAGCTCCTTTTCCATGGGCTCTGCATCTCCCCAAGCTCGGCATCCCCCTTTCTCTGGGCTGGACTCTGCATTTCCCCTTCCCCGGGCTCTGCATCCCTCTTTCCCTGGGTTTTTCATCCCCCTCCCTCGGGGCGCTGCATTCCCCCCTTCTCAAGCTCTGCATTCCCTGTCCCCTGGGTTCTACATCCCCTTCCCCAGCTCTGCATTCCCCTTTCCCTGGGTTCTATATCCCCCCTTCTCAAGCTCTGCATTCCCTGTTCCCTGGGTCCTTCCCCAGCTCTGCATTCCCCTTTCCCCAGCTCTGCACCCCCTTCCCCAGCTCTGCACCCCATTTCCCAGCTCTGCATTCCCCTTTCCCCGGGTTCTGCACCCCGTTCCCGGCGCTGTGCGCCCCGCGGGCTCGGTCGCGGCCCCGCGTGTGTCGGAGCGCGGCGCTTCCAGCGGCTCTGGGAACGTGCGGCGGGGATTTCTCCGGGAGCAGAGGGGCTGCCAGGGGGCTGCGGGTCCCTCCGGCGGGGCTGGGCTCCCCGGCGGCTGCAGGATGCGCTTTCCGCAGAGGCAGCCGGACCGGGAGCGATGCTCCCGGCGCGCTCCGGCAGCCGGGGCAGCATCGCCGCCGAGCGTTCTGTGAATATTTATAAAGACGAAAGTTTTGAGCCGTGTCACTGGAACCGGCGTGTCGCGCCAGTGCTTTCCCTGATGAATATTTCAATTATTAATTGCTGCCGGGAGGCTGCTCGCGGAGCGGAGCCCTCAGCCGGGCGCTCGCCCCTCTCAGCGGAGGGCTCGGAGCCGTGCGCGCAGTTTCGCCTCGGCTTTATGTTTTTTGGAAGACAGAAGTAAAAATAAACGCGAGCCGCGAGCGCCGTGGCGTCCGCTCGATTCCGTGTGATGATTTCCAGCCTTTTCGAGCTCGAGCGTCTCTTGTGGTTCGGGAGAAAACAGTCGGTGCTGCTCTAATGAAACGGGAACATCAATTATTCCCCAGCGGGAGACCGCTCGACGAACCTGCAGAGGTGGTTTTGCTGTGGGAGCCCATCTGCCAGGCGAATTTCAGTTGGGAAAAAATACATTTGTGCCGTTCCCTTTGGCTCTCCCGGGGCACGTTCGGGCTCTCGCCGGCTCGGTGTGAGCGGAGGAGCCCTCGCTGCAGCCCTGTGCCCGCTGCTGGCTGTGCTCTGCGCTTCCCGAGCCGCTCCGTGCCCGCACCCTGCCGTGCCAGCCCGACGCAAACCCTGGCCGGGCTGGAGGGACATTGCTGACATCTTCCGTGCTATCTGCGCCTCATTAGGAAATCACGGAAAGCATCCGGTAAAATCCTTTTGTTAACTCCTCCTCTCGTGTTTGTTTGGTTTTTTGTCCCCTCCGAAGTGGATATTTGGAGCTCACTCGCCGGTGGTGGGATTCTCCCCCTCTTCCAGCGTGGAATTGGTGCCGGTGCTCCCGCCCGTGTACAGCGCCGCGGTGCCGCCGCACGCCGGGAAGGGCTGGCTTGATAAAAGGCTGCCCAGCTGCAAAGTAAGTGCGAGCCTGGCGTGCCGAGGCGTTTTTAGGGCTTTTTACTGGGAATTCATCAAGTGCACGGGTTGAAGAGGGGTGTGGGCTCAGGGGTGTGAGAGGTCGGTGTTTGTCAGGAGGACCCTGCGGAGGGGAATGTGAGGCGTTTTTAGGGCTTTTTACTGGGAATTCATCAAGTGCACGGGTTGAAGAGGGGTGTGGGCTCAGGGGTGTGAGAGGTCAGGAGGACCCTGCGGAGGGGAATGCTGGAAGGGGCAGGTGATGGAGCAGCAGGTGCAGCTTCACTGCTCCCGGGTTTTAATAGGACTAAAATGTCGCTAATATTTATTCCTTTCAGTAGAATGTCCTCATTTTCCGCCCAGATGTCATTATGGGGGTTTTCCATCTTCCCTTTCTCCCTGGTTTTCCCACTGTTTGTCCTAAAGGAGTGCCACAGCCCAGTGCTGGCACAGCGGTGTCACCATGGGCACTGCCACATCCCTGGTGCCAGCGTGGCCCTCGGGGTCCTGTGTCCCCATCCCACCTCTGTTCCCCACATCTGCCCCTCTGCCAGCTGAGTACCTGGCTTTGTGCTTTGTGCCCTGTCCCTCAGCTGGTTTTGTGCTCTGTGCCCCTGTCCCTCATCCCCGTGTCCCCCAGGGAGGTGGCCGCAGTGCCCGGTGCTGGTGGGGTCACTCGGGGTGGCTGTGTCAGGACCAGCAGTGGCTGTGTCAGGTCAATGCTGCCGCCAGGGATGCCCTGCCTCCCGTGCAGCTGCAGCAGCTGATCTGTCACGTCAAAGCCAGTTAAATTTGAAGTGGTCACTTCACTTCAGCCTCACACTGAGGGACCCTGGCTTGGGCAGTTTGTCCCCAGCTGAGGCTCTGCCTGTTGAAATAGCGAGTTAGAGATGCTTTGTTCTCATTTGTATTTCTGAGTTTGGGACCTCAAACTGTAACGTTTTTCTCTCTTTCTGTTGGACAGATCTACTTGAACAATGCCTTTGCCCTGGACTCGGCCTGGGTCCAGCCCGAGGAGTCCAGGCTGTTCCAGGGGGCTGAGAAGCCTCTGCTGCTGAGCAATCAAGTAGCCATGGCTGTAGCCAGGCCAGCTGCTGCCTCCAGACCACTGCCCACGCTCGTGCTGGCCCCTCAGCTGATCCCAGGTCAGGAAATAAGCACGTCAATAATTGAGTATTGCCTGTTTCTCGGTGGTTTTCCCGTAATGCATCCCCCAGAGAGCCAAAGCTGCTCTCTAAAGCAGAGATTCGCTCCCATTCAGCTGCAAGCCCTTGCTTGAGCAGAGCCTTGATGGCCGAGTGCAGCTCACCCTCTGAATGACTGAGAGGAAGAAAGGGCTGTGTGTAATTACAGCAGATTGTGCCAGGCTGTTCTGGAGCTGCCTGGTGACCTCTGCCAGGAAGGGAGCAACCACTCCCCACCCACCGAGTTTATTTTTCAATCAGAAATCACTGTCAGCCACAATGATTCCGTGGCTCTGTGGCACAGCCTGTGCAGGGTTCTGCTGGCTGCTCGTTTGCAGGGTTTGGTGGGGTCTGTGTAGACAGGCAGCAGGAGAGGAGCAGTGGATCCATCATCTCACTGAGGCTCAGCCATTTGTGAAATAAATTCCATTAATCTGCATAACTGAACTGAACAACTAAAAGTTATAAATATTAGCTGTTCAAATATTCTGTGGTGCTTTAGGTAACTGATATTTACAGCTGGTAAAGAGCCTTTATCCTTGGACAAGAGCAGACCGTGCATCCCAGCAGGGCTGCATCTCTGTTTTGTGGCTGCAGGAGTAAATTAAAATAGCACTTCTATACAGAGGGCTGAGGAGAAAAGTGCCACTGATGTTTCAGCGCCTACATACACTCCTAAACTGGGAACTGGAATGACTGGCGTGCTGCCAGTTGCTCCTGCCCTCCTCAGAGCAAAGGTGCTGTCCCTGGGGCCGAGCGCCCAGCTCCCCTTCCTGTGGACTCTCCCCAAAAGCGGTTTGTATTTCAGAGCTGTGCAGCACCCAGGACGTGGTGTTTGCCATCAGGGCTGAGGTTCAGAGTGTGCTGGAGGAAATCCTGGCTCCTGGGCTCATTACCAGCCTCATTAATTAGCAGGGCACGTGTTGGCCCCTCCCTGGGTCAGTATTTTGGTGTTTGAGCAGAGCTGTGGCTCAGCCTCCTCTCCTCCTGCCAGCACTGCCCAGGGCTCAGCTGCAGGAGTCAGTGCTGTGGGGAAGCCCTGGAATGAATGAATTTCTCTTTATTTTGAGGATTTTTTTGTATTTATTCCACACAAGAGCAGCGGCATGCCTGGGCAATCACAGGGTGGGTGTGCTGCTGAGGGAGGGGTCTGGGAGCCACAGCCCCTCCTGTTTCTGCACCTTTTAAAGCCTTCAGTGTTTTACAATAGTTCAGTATTTTAAATGTGCACAAGTGTATTTTATCACATGCAGAATGGCAGACATAGGGCAAGAGCATTCCTGGGAGCAGCGCAGGGGCAGTGCAGGCAGAACAGGGACACTGCCAGCCTGGTGCCACCTCACTGCCAGCCTGGTGCCACCTCTGGGGGCTGCAGGGAGCCCCGCGAGGGAAGGGTTTCCTCCCCCTGGCCAGTGCCTGTGGCTGTCTGCTCAGGAGCCCTGCAGCTGGAGCCTGCTCCTCCTGCAGCAGCAGGCTGTGCTGGCTGCCAGCTGAGCTCCCCGGGGTGGGACAGGGGCAGGGGGGAGCTCAACCCCCCCCAGCCATCTCTGTAAATAACGGGATCACAGAATCCTGGAACGGTTTGGGTGGGAGGGACCCCAAATTTGGCCCAGCCCCAGTGCCCAGCCTGGCCTTGGGCACTGCCAGGGATCCAGGGGCAGCCACAGCTGCTCTGGGCACCTGTGCCAGGGCAGTCAGGAATTCCTTCCCATCCTTGTTGAGCTGTTGCTGTGGTCAGTGCCATTCCCTGTCGCAGGCAGGGTGGGGCTCCAGAGCTGGTGAGGGGGCTGTGGCCCTTCCTGCAGGGTGGCCCCATCCCTGTCCTGCGGGCAGAGCAGGAGCTGCTGCCCCAGGAGCTGTGGCAGCACTGGAAGTGTTTCCTGTGCAGTATCTGCCCTTAATGTGAGGAGTAATGAAGATCCTGGAGCAGTTCAGTGGGATGAGGGGAACTGGTCAGGTTTTGTGCGGGATTCACTCCGGAGCAGCTCTGCCCTCCCCAGTTATCAGCAATGATAGAATTGTTTTCTCAATGGAGCTGCAGCTTCCTCAGCTCCAGGAGCACGCAGCCTGGCAAGGGTAATGTGCATAATTTAACAGCTGCAGCCCCAGCTACTCCAAGGTGCTATTAGCTGTGAGAAGCAGCAGTTATTGCTCTCTTCCCAAGTGCAACCCATGAATTATGTGCTCTTGTGTGTTTCTGAGGAGAAGGGTGCCCTTTGCCCCTGGCAGTGACGCCTGGCTCTGTCGCTCTGGGGAGGAAGGCAGCATTTAATGTTTCTGCAAAGACAGCACTGGCATTTCTGGGAGGGAAGGACTCGTGTTTGTGTCTCCTGCGCTGTGTGGGTGAGGTCAGGGCTGGCCAGGTGCCCTGTGCACTGTGCCAGCTGGTTCCTGCACATCCCTGGCAGCTGGGTGGCTGCTGGACGGGCTGAGGGAGCGCTGGCACCCCCGTGGTGGGTTCAACACTCCTTAGGTGGAGCTGCAGCCCTGGGCACAGGACATTGACTGGGTCACTGGGAGGTGTGCTGGGGCAGGCTGGCACTCCTGGTGTCAGGACCAGTGCTCCCTGCCCGAGGGGGTGTTCTCCTGTCTGTATCTGGGGAGGTTTTCATGGAATCGTGGAATGGCTGGGGCTGGAACGGACCTCAAAGCTCATCTCCACGTGTTCCCTGCGTGGAGATGAGGATGTCGTGTGGGGCACCCCAAGGAAATTACATTTTGATCCTTCTCATTCGCATCTTTCCTTTCTCCTGCTGGCAGTACCCTTTACAGAACCAAACAGTGTCAGCATGCAGATACACATCCAAACACAGGCCCGGCTTGCTAGGTAATTCCATTTCCAGGTTCTGGATGAAATAGGGCTGCTCTCTCTGAAATCTGGGCTCTGTTTTCTCATGAAATACACCACCCAGGACCTCTGACCTCCTGTATTGCCTGAGCACAGCTCTGTGTTTGAAGCACATCTCCGTTTACAAGCACTCAGGTTTTGGCTTTGCAAATTGGATTATCTTGTATTTAAGCGCGTGCTGGGGCTCCCTGTTTGGGGACAGAGAATAGCACAGCAGGACCCCATTCGTGTCCCTGAAAAGCCATCAAACCTCTCTTTGTTTGTGGAGCATTCAAGCACTGCCAGCCAAGTGCTTTATTAGGTCTGGGAATGCTTGGCTTTAACCACAGCCTTCACAAAGTTTTTGTTTTGCTCATTAAGTTTATGGTTTTTCGGTGCTTTTCCCGTTATCTCCCCAAATCAAGAGAAACTTGGAGTGAAGTTTGTTTTCCCACTTAAATGACAGCAATAACCCCCCGAGCAAAGTGTTTATGGGCAAGGCTGCTGTTCTGACCTTTCCAGAGCACCATCCCCACTGACCCCAGAGCTCCGTGCGAGCGAATCCAGCTCTCGGCGCCGGCAGGGCAGGAGCAGCCGGGGGTTCTATCACTGCACACCCGCAGGAAACCGAGCGGGGTTACTGGCACTCACTGGGCTTACAGGGGCAGTGCAGCTGCTGCTTCCCCCTTGGGGAGCAGGGATGCCGGGGAGCAGGGATGTCAGAGGGCAGGGATGTCGGGGAGCAGGGATGTCAGAGGGCAGGGATGTCGGGGAGCAGGGATGTCAGAGGGCAGGGATGTCAGAGAGCAGGGATGTCAGAGAGCAGGGATGTCAGAGAGCAGGGATGTCAGAGGGCAGGGATGTCAGAGGGCAGGGATGCCGGGGAGCAGGGATGTCAGAGAGCAGGGATGCCAGAGAGCAGGGACATCCCTGGCTTTGTTTGTTTCCCTTTGCAGGGCTATCGTTGTGTTTGTTTGTGTTTGTTTGTGTTTGTTTGTGTTTGCAGGGATATCCCTCTGTTTCCCTTTGCAGGGCTATTGCTGTGTTTGTTTGTGTTTGCAGGGATATCCCTGTGTTTGTTTATGTTTGCAGTGGGATATCCCTGTGTGTGTTCCCATGCAGGGATATCCCTCTGTTTATTCCCTTTGCAGTGGGATATCCCTCTGTTTCTTCCCTTTGCAGTGGGATATCCCTCTGTTTATTCCCTTTGCAGGGATATCCCTCTGTTTATTCCCTTTGCAGGGATATCCCTCTGTTTCCCTTTGCAGGGATATCAGGGTTTTCAGAGTTTTTTAGGAGCTCTAAACACAGGCACAGGGTCAGGTTGAGGAGGAGCCTTTTGTTCCACATGAGGTGAAAGTTTTGCACAAATCTGAATTTATCCCCTGCAATGTCCACCCCCCCTCCTGTCTCACCCGTTTTCACATCCCCTCCCTGCTGCAGAATCCTTCCCCCTCACACGTGTCCCTGTGCTCCCCTGGGCCCTTCTGGGGTCTCTGGTGCTGTTTGGGGAGGTGCCCCCCACTCAGCTCTCGGCAGGCTCAGCCCAGGTCAGTGCCAGGAGGAGCTGCCACGTCCCCTCGGGCTGTTGCCCAGCAGCTTGTACAGCTCAGAAGCGTTCAGCAAACTGAGCAGCACCTGTCTGACACAGCTGGGAACATCTGTCTGCACCCAGAGGGGGCTGGGGGTGACAGTGGCACCATCGGGCTCCGTCTGCAGCTGAGGGCAAAGGAAGGGACAGCGAATTCTGCCTCAAGTCCTGGAGCTTAAAAATGCAGAGAATCCTACTTAAAAATAGTGAAAATACTGCCTAAAGACTCAGAGCTTAAAGATGAAGAGAATCCGACTTAAAAATACTGAAAATTCTGCTTAAAGCCATCAGAGCTGGAAGATGAGGAGAATCCTTCTTACAAATACTGAAAATTCTGCTTAAAGCCATTATCTGAGCTGGGGGCTGTGAGGGACTGGGGGCTGTGAGGGGCTGGGGGCTGTGAGGGCTGAGCTGGGGGCTGTGAGGGGCTGCAGAGCTGGAAGATGAGGAGAATCCTTCTTAAAAATACTGAAAATTCTGCTTAAAGCCATCATCTGGGCTGGGGGCTGTGAGGGGCTGGGTTGGGGGCTGTGGGGCTGGGGGCTGTGAGGGCTGGGCTGGGGGCTGTGAGGGGCTGGGCTGGGGGCTGTGAGGGGCTGGGCTGGGGGCTGTGAGGGGCTGGGGGCTGTGAGGGCTGGGCTGCCTGCAGCACAGCACTGGGGGCTCCTGTTACAGCAGGGCTGCTGCTCAGGATGGTTTTGGGGGCAGGAGCACTGCCAGTGCCCAGGGAGGGTTGCAGTGCCCACCCCTGCAGGTGTCCCCTGGAGGTGGCACTCAGAGCTCTGGGCTGGGGACACGGTGGGGATGGGCACAGCTGGGACTCGTGATCCTGGAGGGCTTTTCCAGCCCCAGGGACTCTGGGAATCGGAGGAGAAGTTGGCACCTCAGTGCCAGGGTGTACCATGACCTGGGGAAACACCATTGCTGGAAGAAATCCTGCATTTTCCCCTCCCTGCAATACCAGTGATGGTGTTTGACTCCTCTTTCCTGGAAATTCCCCCTGTGAGCGTGGGCTGATCGATGGGAACTCTGAAACCCTTTCAAAGCCGCTTTGCAAAGAACTCCCAGCAAGGGCTGCTTTGTTTGTGAGGAGGGTTCCTCAGGTGGTGCCCCCAGCTCGGGGGCAGTCCTGGCCCAGCTGGCAGTGCCTTTGGCAGGGCTGGGCTGTGTTTGGGGGGCTGACTGGGGGATGCTGCTGGGCTGAGGCACAGCAGGACCCCGCTGAGCCCCAGGGATGGCCCTTCCTGCACGGAGTTATTCACCAGGAGAGAGAGCTCCATCAGAGGAGGGGAAAGCACCCAAGCTCCTCTTGCAGCTGAGCAATGCAACTTTGATGAGGGGATGGATGCAGGTTTAATGAGGCACCCGGCTCAGCACAGGCTGTGCCTGCCCGGCTCACATCACTCTCCTGTTCTCTGCCCTCTTTGGGGAAATCACATCCTCCTCTCCACAAGAAAAGAATCAAATGAGAAGTAAACAACCTGCCCTGCAGGAAGGCACAGCAAAGTCGTGTTTGCAGGCAGCATTAGCTTTCACAGGAGCTGCAGGAGAGGTTTTGTGGGTTTCTCCCAGCAGCAGGCAGCTGGAATTGGGAATGAGCACAGGCTCTTGGAGGGCAGGTGTTTGACCCCACTGAAGGATTGTTCCGCTTCCCAGGTGAATGAGCAATGAGCTTGTGTTTAACACTTGGATTGGTTGGACACTGATGGGTTTTTTTTGTGTATTTTTAATTTCTACTGTACGTCTGGCAGGAAAATCTGTTTTCATTTCTCCATTGCTAAATGATCAAAACTTAAATATTTGTGGGGTTTGTTTGGCCCGCGTGCCTGTTACTGAGTGCATCTGCAGGTGTTCCTTGGCATGGAGGAATAATGACTGTGGAAATAATGAACATTTTTGGCGACACTAAAAACACTAAACTTCGGTTTTGCTAACGTAGGGCTTATTTGTTGGGAAGTAATTGTTTGTAAAGGGGCAAAGCTGGGATACCTGGGGTGCTCACCTGGAGAGGAGCAGCTCCAGGGAGAGCTCAGAGCCCTGCCAGGGCCTGAAGGGGCTCCAGGAGAGCTGGAGAGGGACTGGGGACAAGGATGGAGGGACAGGACACAGGGAATGGCTCCACTGCCAGAGGGCAGGGCTGGATGGGAGATTGGGAATTGGGAATTGTTCCCTGTGAGGGTGGGCAGGGCTGGCACAGGGTGCCCAGAGCAGCTGGGGCTGCCCCTGGATCCCTGGCAGTGCCCAAGGCCAGGCTGGACACTGGGGCTGGAGCACCTGGGACAGGGGAAGGTGTCCCTGCTATGGCAGGGGGGGAATGGGTGGGATCTGGGGTCCCTCCCAACCCATTCCCTGATCCTGTGATCTCACCCAGGTCCCTGCTGGGATTCTCCTGCCTGGAGCTGTTTAGGGGCTGCATCCCCCACCCCACAGCCATCCCCTGTTCTGCTGGGATGCACACAAAGGGAGCCTCAGGGCGAGGGAAGGCCTGCCCTGGGTCAGGGGGGATTTGTGGAGCCCCAGTTGTCTCCCAGTGCCTGCAGGGGTTGTGCCCGGGCTGAGCTTTGCTGGATGCCACGAGAAGCTGATGATTGCTTAATTTCTGCGTGTGAGCTCGGGTGGAGGGAGGAACAGCTGCTGTTTGTCAGATTGGCTCTGCTCCTCAAGAGTTTTACCACTCCTGCTCTTGTTTACTGAACATAATTAGCTGAGTTTGAGCTCTGAAGGTCTTCCCTGGCACTGTCAGGCTGGGGGGTGAATGGTGCAGGGGCTGAAGGGTGGTCAAGGCTTTATTTGGGACATTCCTGGGTTCCATCGGCAGGGGCTGCTCAGGGGGGTTGGAGTGCCCATCCCTGGAGGTATCCAAGGAATTCCTGGAGGTGGCACTCAGAGCTGGGGCTGGGGACAAGGTGGGGATGGGGCACAGCTGGGACTCTGTGGGCTGGGAGGGCTTTTCCAGCCTCAGGGATTCCATGAAGTGTCCTGCTGAGTTTTTGGGATGAAGGAGGTGAGATGCAGAGCTTGTCAAACTCAGGGATTTGTGTGCAGGACACAGCAGAGAAGCCAGGCAGGCGAGGGAGCAGTGGGTGCCTAATATAGCAAGGAATAAATTCAGATTTGGCATCAGAGAGTTACACTTCAGAAAGCTGAGAATGACTGTGTTCCCTGTGTTCAAATATTTGACTTTTTTATTAAGTTTTTTTCATTTAAATGTAATAACTCTGCACAGTTTGTGTGTGAGTCACTGCTGCCTTGTCCCTGTGGGCTATGGTGATGTGCTCACATCTGTGGGGTTCAATGGCAGAAAATGCTCCAGCCACGAGCTAGGTTTTGGAATCACCATCAAAAAAGGGGCTCTGGAGGGCCGGGTGGGACGTGCAGCATCCTGTTCCATGCCGTGTCCAAGCTCAGCGTGCAGAGCGCTGTGCCAGCCCCTGCTCTCCCTGCAGCTCTCACTCGTGTCTCTCTCTCCACAGGTGGTTGCCAGAACAGCCTTAAAGCCGTGGGTGGCACTCAGGGCCTGGCGCTGGTGGCCCTGGAGCCCGAGGCGCCCCAGGCCCCGCCGGGGCCCAGCCTGCAGCCCTGCCACCTCCTCACCTTGTCCCCCATCAGGGTCCCGCTCCTGGCCTCGCCCTTCCCAGGTAAGGGCCCTGCTGGGCCGCAGGAGAGCTCTGGGCACACAGGGGGGCTGGGGGATTGAGAATGCTGGGCACGGGTGGCACTGCAGGGGTTAAACTGGGGTTCTGGAGCAGCTTGGGGGTGTTCTCTGGGCTGTGTGTCAGGAGTGGGTCACAGCTCCGGGCTGTGTGTCAGGAGTGGGTCAGGAGTGGGTCACAGCTCCGGGCTGTGTGTCAGGAGTGGGTCAGGAGTGGGTCACAGCTCTGGGCTGTGTGTCAGGAGTGGGTCAGGAGTGGCTCAGAGCTCTGGGCTGTGTGTCAGGAGTGGGTCACAGCTCTGGGCTGTGTGTCAGGAGTGGGTCAGGAGTGGCTCAGAGCTCTGGGCTGTGTGTGGCTGTGTGTCAGGAGTGGCTCACAGCTCTGGGCTGTTTGTCATGGATGTGTCTCTGGGTCACTTAGGGCCAGCTGAGCTGGTTCTCCCCCATCTCAGGGGTTCTGTTGGCACACCCCAGAGCCCCAGCACAGGCTCAGTTTGGTGGTGTGTTCACAGCCGAGCTGAAACGTTCGCCTTCTCAGCTGGACTGGCCCTCACGAGGTGCCTGCACCAGGTGGGGCAGCACTCACTGAAGTCCCAGCAGATTCTCTGGGTGGTTTTAGTTACAAACCTGCTGGGAGAGCTCAGCCTGGCTCCTTTCCCAGAGCTGAGGTGAGGCTGGTACCTGGAAAAGTGTCTCTTTTCTGTGTGCTGGGTGGAACCTTTCTGCAGCTGAGGGGACATCCCTGCCTGGCTGGGCAGGCCTGGTGACAGCAGCCTTTAGGGCAGGGTTTGTAACTGCACTGGGCTGCCTGGGGCTGTGTCTGGAACACTTATCTGCCTATGGAGGGAAAAATGTACATGAGGCTGCTCACCCACTGCTGGGGCAGTGCTGGGGCCAGCTCTGATGGGACCAGGGGATGCTGTGAACTGCATCCATTAGATGGAGATGGGAAGGAATTCCTCCCTGGGTTTGTCCTGATCCACCTGCCACCTAAAAGTGACCCTGGGGTTAAGGAGCTGACCCCGGGGTTAATGACCTGTGACCTTTGGGTTAATGACCTGTGACCCCGGGGTTAATGAGCTGTGACCTCTGGGTTAATGACCTTCCCACATCCCCCTTGTCTAAAGCTTAAGAAAGGCCAGGGCTGCAGTAGCAATGAACTTTAAAACCCCCAAATTAGATCATTTCCAGCTTAAATCTCCATGTTTCTTGGTGCCTGGAAGGCTGAGCATTGTGTGTGTGGTTAGCCCAGTTGGTTGATTATCCCCTGTTAATTGATTCTGTTAGAGAGCAGTGTCCTGCTCCTGCCTTGTGTGGTCCTGTGTCTCCAATCACACAGATTTGCTCAATTTGATCAATAGTCTTAGAAGTGAGTATTTATTTTTTAGACCTTTGATTGTGGTTTGTTTTGCAGCCTTACAGTTAACTCCTGGCAGCCTAATTAATAGCTTTGGGAATTAATAGCAGGTTGTTAATACAAGGTGGGAGGTGTGGGAAGGGCACGGGGCAGGTGGGGATACAGGCTCTGCTGCTTTTCCGTCCTCACAGAGGAAATTCCTTGGAATTCCCTCAAAGCAAATCACCAGGAATTATGGGGAACTGTGTGCGCACAATGCAGTGCGGTCATTTTTTAAAATTCACTTTTAATGCAATTTATTTTACATTTTGGGAAGGAAAATCAGAAGCAGAGCTATGAGAGAGCAGAGGATATTTAAGGAATTCAAAGGCATGTGCAGCCTCTTCCTGCAGGAGGCTGTGAGGGATCCCAGCTGGATCCCTGGGAATGGGGCTGAGCACACAGGGCTGCGAGGTGCTGCCTGCTGCAGGTTGCTGTGCCTTGGCTCTGCAGTCAGTGGTGCTCTTGGGGATTGTTCTGTCACTGTGCTGAGCCTAGAAAAACTTGAAATGATGAAATAAACGTGTGGGAGAGAAGCGGCATAAAAATCCTGGGTTTAACAGCAACATAAAATACTGTTTTATATGGGATAAAATATTGAAGCTTGAGGAGCCTGTCCCTGGAGTGATCTGTGGCTGGAGAGGCTCCAGCTCAGGCTCTGGGCAGTGAGAGGGGCCTTGGCCCCACCTTGCTGTGCTCTCTGCTCCCACACCAGGGAGGCGAACAGAGAAGGTTCCAGCAATGCAATTGCAGCCCCATTTTGCGTTGGGATTGCTTTTATTTCCTTTCTTCATTTTGCATCTACTGGTGGTGCTGCTCGTGCATCTCGCAGGCAAATGTTCCCTTAAATATTTCATGGCAGCCTGGCTGTGAGTGTGGATTTTGTGCCAGGTTTAACATAAAGACTAAACAGGAGCTTGTGGAGATGCAGCTCCTCACTGTGCTGCATCTTCCTGGGCTCTGCTGGGGGAGGAAACTGCATTTCCCAGCACTGCCACGCCAAGGCTCTGAAATCTGGCTCAAAGAAACCCTAAATGCATTAAATTTGCAAGCACCAGCACTTACCTGCAGTAATTAAGGAATGGGGTGTGTGGTGATCTCTAATACCCCTGCAGCTCCTGCATAAAGAAGTGGGTGTTTATTTTCCTCACATGCAGGTTTTTAATGGCAGCAGTGAAGAAGGTAAGAGATGAGCCTGTGCTTATGGACTCTGTAAATTAGCAGTGAGCACAAATATTAAAAAAGGCACCATCTGCCATGGAATCCATTTGCCACCTGTTCCCTGGCTCTCAGCATTATTTAAGGGTTTAAATGTGGTGGTTTAGGCTGCCACGGAGCAGCTGGGAAGTGACTGAGCCTTTTCCTCTCAGCACCTCAATGCTGTGTGCCAAGGCCAGCTCTCGGTGCCAGCTCTGTGTCTGAGCTCTGTCCGTGGCTGTCAGTCCCTCCTCAGCAGGGCTGCTGCCTGAGCCAGGCTCAGAGCTGGCTCGTGGGCTGGGCAGGGAGCTGCTGCTCCTCCCAGCAGGGCACAGACTGTCCCAGCATGGCCTGGGAGGGCTCCAGTGCTGGGGAAGGCGATGGGGATGGTCCCACTGAACCCCTGAGCTCAGCCCGAGGTGCCCAGGAAATCCCAGCAGCCCAGGATGGACTGGTTTGGAGGGACTCAGAGCCCACCCAGAGCCACCCTGCCGTGGCAGGGACACCTTCCCCTGTCCCAGGTGCTCCAGCCCCAGTGTCCAGCCTGGCCTTGATGTTCCAGCATTTCCCAGATGTTTCCTGGCCAACGTCTTCCTTCCCAGCTCCTTACTGGGAGAGCTGGGCTGAGCCACGTGCCAGCCTCTGTGCACACCTTGTGTTGATTAGATTAATTCACAGCTGCAGCCCAGTGAGTCCATGCTGGGAAGCCCCTGCAGCTCTGGCTCTGCTGGGCTCTCTCCCACCCTCGGGGATCCTCTCTGGGAATTCTCCTTGAGCAGTTCTCAGCCCACACCAGCCCAGCCCTCCCTGCACAGGAACTCCACGGCATTAGGTGAGCACAAATGAACGATTTTGGGAGAACAGCTGAAGCTCCAGGCAGGAATGTGTTCCCCTCCTGGCGAAGCCTCTCTGGCCTCGCTGGGTGTGCCCTGTGTGTGGCACGGGCACGGGCTGGCCTGGCAGTGCTGGGTGGCTCTAACGAGCTCGCTGTAAATGATGTGCTGCTCTAATGCTGGCTAACGAAGCAGGTAAATGAATGTTTATAGTTATTAAAGTGATCACTTCCTGCCTGGGCTGGTATTCAGCACAAAGGCATGTTTTGGTTCCCTGTCTGTGTTGGCACACAGGGAAGGTGAGCTGGGACAGGGGCTCAAATCATGCCCAGAGCCCACAGAGTGGTACCAATTCCCTCCTCCCTGCTCAGCGAGTCCCTGCTGGCAGCTGGAGCTGCCCAGTCAGCACCCTGTAAGGATAGGCTGATGGCTCTGGGTGAAAATTCAGCTTGCTTGGGTTGCCAAGGCCAGGTGCAGGAGGAGGTCGGGCACAGCTCTGTGGTACTGCACATTTGGCACCATCCAAAGCCAGTCATGGGAGTTTATTGGTGCAGATCCATGGGGGGCCTGACTGGGGTTATGGATCACAGTGCACCTCGTGCCACCAGGGAGTGCCAAGGCTTTGGGATGTCGGGGAGCAGGGGCAGGACCTGAGGGTCAGGCTGGACATAGGAAAAGGCCACACCTCAGTCCTGCTCAGGCCAGGCTCATGGTTAAGCAGCTGCTCCCACGGGGTGCTCCAGGAGAGGTTCTCAGTGCTTGGGATGTAATAGCAAGGTATTGACAAAAGGGAAAATATCAATACTCCAGTGGCAGTTACAAAAGACAAACAACCCAAATCCTCTCAGTCGTGCCCAGCTCTCGGTAAATGTCATGAAAGTCAGAGTTAATTTAGTGTGTCTGTAACTGCTTGTTGGAGCACCGAGCTGGGTTAGCTGTGGGAGGTGCCGTGCTGGGCAGTGCTTCCATCAGGCTGCACTCCAGGAGCAGCAGTTCCTCTGCCAGCTGGGGCTGGGGCTGCAGCACTGCTGGGGCTCAGGGCCACACTCAGTTTGTCCTTTCCCCTGGCTCCCTCTGAGGAGCTTGGGCTGCACGGGGCAGGCTGGGCTCTTCTTCTTTCTGTTAGAGACTCAAATTAATCGAGATTTGTGTAGCTTCAAAAACCCTCACTAAACTGGGTCTATTTCTTGTAAATGGAGCAGAAGTCTTAGAAGGAAACCCAAAGTGAGTGAGGGAAAGGAATGAGCCTTGGAAGGACAATGGATCGTTCCACAGGAACCCTTGCTTGCCCCTCTCCAGAAGAGGAATGGATGAGAATTCCTGTGAGCATCCCGTGAGTTTTAAATCACAGCTGAGGGAACACCTTGTTTTGGTGGCTGCTGCTGCATCCTGAAATTTATTGATACAATTAAAGCATTCAGAGTGCTGCAGGTGTGGCCAAGGCTTGGTGGAATGGTGCTGGGATGCAAAACAATCCCCAGGGGAGGCTCAGGCCCAGCAGGAATACTGGGGGACTTGGAGAGGGGAACAAGGCAGCAACTCCTGCTGAGCCCCACTAAAAGATGGGAGTGATGTCACTTTGTGTGCTTTTGTCCTGCTTATTAGTGAGGGGGAAAAAGCATTTTTTAGACATTATTTTTTATGTGTTCAATGTTATTGTTCAGCTATCTGGGGACTGGTTTTGATGCTGTAAAATGAAGCCACAGAGTGGATTTCAGCTAATATATTCCCAATGTTTGGCCTGAATCAGGGCTGGATGTGGGGTAAACTCAGTGCAAAACTAAACCTGGTGGAGGAGGAAATCCCACAATCCCAGTGGATTCATCTCCACTTTCAGGATTTGCATCTGCAGGGTCTTGCACCTCCTGGTGCAATTCTCAGTGAGGTGTGTTAGGCGGGGGATAATCTCAGCATTCCCTGGAAGAGAAGGGGCCCCTGGAATGCCCCAGACATTCTGTCCAGTGGGATTGAGAGCTGAGCAAACCCTGTGCCACAAACCGTCCTGTGAACCATTCAAACTGCTGCTGCACTTCATCTTGGAAACTAAAATTAACATAGAAATACCTGACTGGGAGTTTCTTATGAGGGAATAGAAATTCCAGGGCACCATGGCACGATGTGGGGGTCTGTGAGGCTGAGAGCTCAGGGTTTGTATTATTGTTATTATTATTATTGTTATTGTTATTATTATTATTTATTAGTCATGTTCAGCCCCCTGGATGGTGGGAACCAAGTCCGCAGGGATATTCCTGGTGTCTGTGCCCAGTTTTGCTTTGGAGCTGTGGATGTTTCCTGGGTGACTCCCCCGTTCCTCAGTCAGGCCCCACTAAAGTGTAGAGAAATGTAACGAGGTAAAATGAATCTTCCTTCCTGGCCAGAATATAAATAAGGGAACTTAATTACATTTCCCAATTTTAAGTGTGCCACAGGAGCTTCCCCAGGGTACTAAATGGAATTTCATGGATTTTATTGCACTTGCAGCTCTGTTGGCACAGGCAGGACGTGGGGATGGTGGAAGGGAAAAGGAGCAGGGCTTGGGGACAGTGGGAGGTGTCCCTGCCCTGGCAGGGGTGGCATGGATGGGCTCTAAGGGCCTTCCAACACAAAGCAGGCTGGGATTCTGTCATCCCCAGAACATCCCTCCTGCCAGCCCCTGTTCCACACTGGGCTCCCTCTGTGGTGTCAAGAACCTGGGACCTTAAACCTGACTCAGAAACCACCAAAAAATGGAGCAGGAGAGTCACATTCCTGGTTTCTGCCTGGCTGGGCTCAAAATTCCAAACCTAATTTGTGACTGAAACCCTCCCAGAAATGAGTGCTTGAAGATTTCACTCTGAAGCACAAAGGATTGGTTCATGCAGAAATAATTACAGTGCTGTGACAGGAGCAAGGGGAGGTTCTGGGGGTCTGATGCTGCATAATTCAGTGTATTCTCTCACAACTACATCCTGTCCAGAGGGCAGAAGGAAACTTGCTGCTGGAGTTTGTGTGAGGCTGAAAAAGGACCATCAAAGTTAGGGAAATGGAGCTGGACAGAGCAGTGAGAAGAGCTCACAGCTGTGGGAGATGAAGGCTGTGGGGTGATCATCACCATCACCATCCTCATCACCCCCTTTCCTCCTGCTGTAGGCAGAGGCTCTCTGGGCTACAGGGTGGTCCCACCTCCCCTCCCTGGGCTTGGAGAAGCTCTGTCCAGCCCAGGAGAGCCCCAGTCCCTCCAGCCACACCCAGCACCAATCCCTGCTGTGCCTTTGGGCCCCTCCAGCCTTATTTTCCAATTTTCCGTGATGGCTGCATGAATAATTCAGGAGGAGTCTTAGATCCGGGCTGGCTGCCCTGCCCTGCTGGGAGGGCAGGGAGGTCACCCAAGGCAGGAGCTGCTGCTCTCAGGAGCTGCCCAAAAATCCAATACAGCTTTTTTTCCCACTTTGGAGGCTCTTGTCTCTGAATTATTCCCTCAGGGTTTGGGTTCTTGTCTCTGAATTATTCCCTCAGGGTTTGGGTTCTTGTCTCTGAATTATTCCCTCAGGGTTTGGGTTCTTGTCTCTGAATTATTCCCTCAGGGTTTGGGTTCCTGTCTCTGAATTCCCTCAGGGTTTGGGTTCTTGTCTCTGCATTCCCTCAGGGTTTGGGTTCTTGTCTCTGAATTCCCTCAGGGTTTGGGTTCTTGTCTCTGCATTCCCTCAGGGTTTGGGTTCTTTGGGTTTCTGTCTCTGAATTCCCTCAGTCTTTGGGTCCCTTTCTCTGAATTCCCTCAGTCTTTCGGTCCCTGTCTCTGAATTCCCTCAGTTTCTGGGTCCTGTCTCTGACTTCCCTCAGGGTTTGCTGTCCAGAGGAGCATTGCTGGGCTGCGGGAGGTGCAGAGGCTTGGGAAGGACAGAGCTCACTGACCTGTGGCTTGGGGGAGCCACAGCCGTGGTATCTCCTGTGCAGGGTTCCAGGGAATTAATGAATTGTTTAATCAATTATGTGGTGATGATCTCATCCTGTGTGTGGAGGTAATGCAGGGAGGGAGGCAGGGGCCTTGGTCTGACCCCTGTGCCAGCCTGCAGACCCAGGAGACGTCCAGGCTCTCCCCACTCCTGGTGGCACCTCGGGGACATGGTGGGCTGTGCCCTGCTGAGGAGGATTCTCCCTGCTGGAGACTTTCCATCGTTTTCCCTCTTCCTTTCTGTCTTTTCTCGTGCCTTTGTGCTCTCCAGCCCCGTTCAGCCGGGGAAGGTTTCCGTGGTTTTTGTTTCAGTACTGCTCAGAGTGTGTAAAATGTCACTGTCACTTGGGAACAGGGTCTCTCAAGTGGAGAGAAGAGATTTGTCTCATTTTTGGGCACAGTTCTGCCAAGACTTCTTTTTAATGAGTAAAGCCAGCTGGGTTCCTCAATCTGAGTGCTGAATTTTGAAAACCAGGGGAATGTTCACTCGAGAGGCGTTGGTGCAAGAGGAGCAGCAGATCTGAGACAGATAAAGGGTGATAACAGGTTTGTCCTGGGAGGTGAGGGATCCCGTTGCAGGAGTGCCATTCCCACCTTGCCAGAGCAGCTCAGTAACTCTGAGCACCTTGTCATAACTCCAGATAATGCCCACAGAAGTGTCCCTAAGGGAATGGTTTGTGCTCCCAATAGAATTCTGGTGCCTTTTGCTGTCCAGTCCCTCTTGGCACAAAGCAAGCCCAGGAGAAGCCATCCCTGGGGCTCTGCTTTGCCTGGGCAGAGCAGGAGGGGTCTCACACTCAGCTCCATAGCAGAGCAGTCAGAAATAGGTGAGAAAAGGTGATTTTCACCTGGGATCACAGCACACCCTAAGCTGGAGGGTGCAGCCCAGCTCCTGGGCTGGCACAGGCGCCCAGCAATGCCTGAGAGCCCTGTCCAAGCACTCCCTGACTGCTCCCCCTCCAGAGCAGGAGCAGGGAGGGAAAGCCTCCAGCAGGAGTTGTGTTTCCAGCCTGAAGCTGAGGATCTGAGCCCAGCAGGGTCTGGAGCAGGGCTCAGCTCAGCAGTCACCCAGGGACACGAGCTGAGCCTGTGAGGATTTGCATCATTTGCTTTTCTAAGCAAGGCTTGAATGGGGTTTAATAATCCTGCTCTTTTTGTTATTAAATGTGTCGGGTTCAATTCTGTCATGGTGAGTCCTGCTCTTACAGCTCCTGTGATGAGAAATCTCATTAAAAGTTGGGGAATGCTTTCTGTTAGCTTCTGCTGCTCACAGACTTCTTGTTTCAGTTTGAACTTCTTTTTTTCCAGTTGAAGCCAATGTTGGGATTTGGCACAAAGGGGGAAATTCCTGCCTGGAATCACAAGGGCAGCACCAGAGGAGGTCAGGGCTGGGCAAGGGCTTTGCTGGGATGGGCACAGGGCCTTGAGCAACCATTCCCCCAAAAAAGAGAGGAAATGGGGGTGATAAACCCTGTTTGAAATGATTCCTCTGAGGAATTTTTAAACTGGGACTCCCCAGGTGTCCCAAGTGCTGCAGCAGGGCTTTGAGGGGTGATCAGAGCTGTGGCTTCCCAGGATTATCCCTTCACAGGGACACTTCACAGGGCTTGGTGGACACCTCATGCCCCTGAACCCAGCAGGTTTGGGGTGTGGGGCTCTGCTGTTGCTGTCACTCTCATGGAATCACAGAATAATTTGGTTTTGAGGGGCCTTCAAAGGCCATCCTGTCCCACCCCCTGCAGTGTCCCCCTCCCTCAGGGAGGAGCGTTGCCCTGGCTGCTTTTTACAGGGGATATTTCAAACACCGATAGTACAGGACAGGCCTGTAAGCAATGGCTGAATGTGACACTCCAGCTTTTGGGGGGGTTGATTGGCTTTGATTTCACTTTGCTTTTGAAGCCGCTGTGCCTTCCCTCGTTTCACTGCTCATTTGGTGGAAATTGCAAAAAACCAGGTTGTTAAAGGAGGAGAAATTGGAGAGGGAAATGTTCCCCAGCACAGCTCACTGCAGAAGGTGCTCATTGCCACTTAGGCCTGACTCTGCAGATTTTCAGGAATTCTTGCTGACTTTCTTCCCTTCCCGCTCCAATAAGCAATTTACTCCAGCATTCACCAGCTCCTGAAGTGGTTATGGCAATGCATATTGAAATGAAGGCTCCAGATGATCCTGCAGAAACAAAAGTGCAGCTCCTGCTCTGCTGGGGAGGGCTGGGGTCGGGCTGGGGCCAGCAGGGGTTGGGATCTGCTGGAGATCCAGACATGGAATGGGTTGGGATGGGTGAAATCCCACCCAGTGCCATGGCAGGGACAGCTCCCACTGCCCCAGGCTGCCCCAGCCCTGCCCAGCCTGGCCTTGGGCACTGCCAGGGGCGGAAGCATCCCATGGGACACACTGGAGATGTCTCTCCATATTTGTGCTCTGCTGCACACTGATTTATCTGTGCATAAATCTCTCTCCAGCTGTACTTCTGTGCCTCATGCTTTTATTTTTCACTTTACCAGAGACAGAAGACCCTTCACTCATTTTCTGACCTCCTTCCAGGGCAATTTATTCACCTGATGGAATCCATTGGGGTGACTTGGCTTCTATACCATCAATTTTAAGCTAAAAAAACCCAAAGTATTTCTGTGCCAAAATCCTGCTTGTCCCAGTCCCTGTGATGGCCTCAAGTGCCCTGTGCCAGTGCCAGGCTGTGCCATGCCTGCTCTGCCTTGCCAAACATCCCTGCTGCTGTCACCCCTCACCTTCCAGCTCCTTGTCATTCCCCAGGTCATGAGAGGATTCTTTTTGTCATGCCCAGCGCAGCAGAGAAGGAGCTCTTCAGCAGAAATTTCAGTATCCTTTTTTCTGTTTGAAAATGGGAAAACCCAAACAAGCATAAAGCACAGGTGGATGAAGGAGAGCAGAGCAGTTTGGGTCATTCTGCCAAAACAGCAATGCTGGTTCTGAGGGCTGCTTCTGCCTGGGTAGGAGAAAAGGCTGATTTATAAAATTCTCCTCCTTTTCCCTCACTGATGATGGAAGCGGCCCCTGGGCTGTGTGGGGACTCACCCGGATCCTGGCAGCACCTGGGACAGTGGGAGGTGTCCCTGGGTGTCCCTGGGGGGGATTTAGGGTCCCTGCAGCCCACAGCAGCCTGGCGCTCGGCGTTGTGTACATTCTGTGTGTGCCCCCCTCTCCCAGCCCAGCCCTGTGTGCCCCTGGCTGCTGCGTTTGCAGTTTCTGTGCCAGCTGGACTGAGGGGCAGAGCTGTGCCATCCGTCCCCGTGCCCTGTGACCCTGGGCTGGCTCCAGCACAAAGGGCAAGCCATTGGGGATGGCCATTCCCAGCCCCACTGGGGGGGTTTGGCTCCCAAAGCACTGCAGGGGCTGGGGGCTCTGCCCATCACCCAGGGAGCTCCAGCTCACCCTGGGGCAGGGCAGCTGTGCCGTGCCAGCTGTGCCAGCTGTGCTGGGGTGTTCTCCCAGCAGCCCTGTGCCTGTGCAGGCAGCCAAGGGCAGCTGCTGCTCAGGAAACTCCACACGTTCCCCGGGCTGAGGCACAGGGAAGGGCATAATCACATTCAGAAAGTGCTGAATGGTTTTAATGAACGTGGCTGGGCCTTACAAAGGAGCAGAGGAAGGAAGGGAAATTTCTCAGGGGTGCTCCTGGGCAGCCTCGTGTTTCCCCAGCAGGAGCTGCCTTGAGCAGGAGCGTGGTGTGTCCTTGAGGGGAAGGGGGAGCAGAGCTCGGGGCCTGCATGGAGCTGGAGGATGCTGCCTGCTTGGGAAAAAGTCGATTTTTTTTAATTGCTGCTCAATTCTTCCTTTTTTCAAGCAAAGAGTATTCTCTTGTCCTTTGCAGATAGGCAGGACTGCCCCAGATTATCTCATCAGGATGGACTGTGCTTCTAAATGAAGCAAGTCCCTGGGCCCTGACCTCCAGCACCTTCTGGGGTCAGGAGGTGAGAGCAGCTCTAATAAAAATGACTGGGTGCATTTCTGGGCCTGCCTGTCAGACAGTGCCTGCAGTTACTGATTTCCCTGCTCCTTCCCATTAGCCTGCCTGCTGGTGTCCCAGGATGTCACAAGTGCTCCTGCCTGTGCCTGGGGACAGTGGGGTACAGCAGGGTGAGTGCTGGGGGCTCCTCAAGGGCAGGCAGCCACAGCAGGGCAGCTTAGAGCAGAAATGAGGGGAGGTTTTCATGGGAGGGCTGCAAAGCACTGGAACAGGGAGTGGTGGAGTCCCCAGGGTGTCAGAGTGGATGTGGCACCTGGGGACATGGCTTAATGGTGACCATGGTGGTGCTGCTGGCTGGACTTGAGGGTCTTGAAGGTCCTTTCCAGCCGTAGTGACTGTGGCATTTCCTGATCCCAGCTGGGCTGCTGTCCCCACGTGGGGCTGGGAGTGGGCCAGCTCCTCCCCTGTGATGTCCCAGAAGTGCCAGAATTGGCTGAGATACGGATTTATCCTGATCCCCCTCCCTGCAGCCCGCTCTGCTCTGCCTGGACCATCCCTCAGCGCAGCAGGCTGGGCTTTGTGGGCTGCCTCACCTGGGCCAGGGCTCTGTGCTGGTGCCTCACCCTCGTCTCAGTGCTCAGGGCTCTGCTCCTCTCTGGCAGCAGCTCTGAACTCTGCCCTGGATTTTTGTCTCGCTCGAGCCCAGCTCGCAGAGGCTGCAGGAGGGAGGGAGGTCCGTGGGAAGTGCTGGCACTGCTGGCGTGAGGAGCTGTGCTCTCCTGCAGCACCGGGCAGGGGATGCTGGCTCCTGGAGCTGGCTCCTGGTACAGGCACTGCTCACATCCCACGGGCTGGGGAAGGATCCAGCCCCGAATCCCAGACAGCCACTGCCAGGAGCTCAGTGCCAGCCGTGCCCAGGGAGGGGCTGGGGAGGATCTCAGCCATGCCACTGCCAGGAGCTCAGTGCCAGCTGGGCCTGGCAAACAGGGCAGGCACCAGAGAGAACAGGGGATAAATCTGTGTTGGGCATGGAGCAGCCTGCCCTCCTTCCCACCCCCTCCTGTCCCTGTCACCCTGTCCCTGTCACCTCTGCCTCCCTGCTCACCCTGTCCGTGTCACCTGCTCCTGTCCTTGCTCACCTTGTCCCTCTCACCTCCTCCTGTCCCTGCTCACCCTGTCCATGTCACCTGCTCCTGTCCCTGTCACTTCCTCCTGTCCCTGTCACCCTGTCCCTCTCACCTCTGCCTGTCCCTGCTCACCTTGTCCCTGTCACCTCCTCCTATCCCTGCTCACCTTGTCCCTGTCCCTGCTCACCTTGTCCATGTCACCTTCTCCTGTCCCTCCTCACCTCCTCCTGTCCCTGCTCACCCTGTCCCTGTCACCTCCTCCTATCCCTGCTCACCCTGTCCCTGTCACCTCCTCCTGTCCCTGCTCACCTTGTCCGTGTCACCTCCTCCTGTCCCTCCTCACCTGCTCTTGTCCCTGCTCACCCTGTCCCTGTCACCCTGTCCCCTCCTTCTCCTCTGCCCTGGCCCCCTGTCCTGCAGCAGCCCATGGAAGAGGGGTGGCTGTGTGTGAAGGTGCTGAGATGGCTGCAAGGATCCAGGAATGGGCAGATGTTCTCCAGAGGCACCTCTGGCTCACCAGCCTGCCCTGGCTCTGCAAGCACCCAAAACTTCCCAGGAGCACTTTGCTCCTCCCTCCCCCTCCTCAGGATTGTCTTAGAGCAACATTGGCCTAAATGTAATCATAAAGCACGGAGTGTGGGCTCACACCCAGGTGTAATTCCAGCCCAGGTTATGTTCAGTTCAGAGCAGAGGCTGCGATTGCATCGTGACATTCAACTCCATCAGGCTGGATTTGTATTCCAAAGCCATCCATTGCAAAGACTGCTCTTCATGAGCACAAAGAGCTCCAAAGCATAAATATTTATTCCTTAAAGGTTAAGATTGCCTTAAATCATTCCAGCTTATTTGGTGAGCAGCAGTTATAATTAAAATAAGCAGTTGAACTCCATCTGCATGTATGAAATGCATATATATGTGTATATAAATATATATTTATATCTACTTGACTCTGGTGCGGATGGAAGCCGTGGCATAATTGCTTCCATCACATCAAAAGATGCACTGATATTGTTCCTGGATTGGGCAATAAATCAAGAGAAAGAAGCAGCTGAAATTATATAATGGCACGTCACGTTTGAGCAGGCGGCAGAAGCCGAGCTGGGGAGCGAGCAGAGCTCGTCTCCAGTGCTGGTGGAATTGCAGGGATAATTATGCAAGTTATGGAAATCATTCCAGTTGTGGGTGTAGAGAATTCAGAGAACCCAAGGATGGGGCTTGGAGCAGCCTGGGAGAGGGGAAGGTGTCACTGGGGTAGCACTGGGTGGGATTTGGGGTCCCTCCAGCCCACACCAGGCTGGGATTCCACGTTCTGTGTTGGAATATTGTGCTGTGGCACCTGCAATTGTGGGAACACAGATCCATGAGAGCGTTCAGAGTGTGTGAGTGGGCTTTTGCAACACGCTGAAGGGTTCAGAAGGGATCCATCTTCTTCCAGAATGTGCACAGGCTGGGATGGGAGCTGTTTGTGCCTGCTGAGAGGAGCTGCAGGAAATCCTGCAGCTTGGACTGTGCTGGGAGCTGTGGTGTTCCCAGTCTGCCCTGAAGCAGGGATGGCATGTACAGCTGTGAATATACAGCCAGTGGCTCTGGTGGCTGGGAAATGGGAGCTGGGCACTGCTCTGGGACACCTGGCTCTGCCCTGCCAGGGCATGGGCTCGGGTGGCTCTTGTGTGGCTCAGCTCCTGAGAAACTTCCCAGTTTTGTAAAAATATGGGAAAAATAAAAAAGGTTAGGAATGAGTGCTCCAGGCTGGACCTCCCCTGTGGCAGCAGGCAGGAATTCTTCTGCAGGACTGGGGAGCCTGGTTTAACTGGCCTGCCTCCAGCAGCAGCCCTGGGTTACTGGCTCCTCATGAATGATGCACGTGAGCAAACCAGAGAGTTTCTGCTTGGGCCGTGGCCCAGCAGACTGTGAGGCCCTGATAAAGCTGCACTTTTAAACTATTGGCAAAATAATTTCCCATGGATAGAGTGGGACACCAAGAAGTTGTGATGAGTAGCAGTGGAAACCAGAGGGGTGTTGTTTAAAATGAGAACACTGATCCTGCTGTGACCTGCTGGGAGGGCATTGATCTATCCTGGCAAATTCTTACTTGGAGGGCCACATGTTCATTAATTTAAAATTTCTGGCGCTGTTTATTGGCTGAAGATCCATGGGCATCGTGGCCAGGAATCGAGCTGAACACAAACCTTGTTTTAACCCTGCACTGAGGGCAGGAGATGTGCTCAGCAGATGAGTTCCCTGAGTCACTGAGGCTGGAAAAGCTCCCTGAGATCCTGAGAGCAGCTGCCAGAGCAGCACCCAGCGGGTGCCCAGCGCTGCCCACGGCCTCAGTGCCAGGGCTGGGCAAAAAGCTGAGGTTTTAAAGGGAATTGTTACTTACCAGGGAAAATTCCCCTCTGCCTTGTGTCTGCTCGCAGGTTCTGCCTCCAGGCTGGACAGTGCCGTGGGGCCCCTGGTGCCAGCACAGGTCACCCGTGTCACCGCGCTGGCCGCGCCCGTCACCCTCATGGCCACCAACCTGCTGGAGCAGGCACGAGCAGGTGGGTGCTGTGCCCGTGGCTGGAAGGGCAGGGATGCCGTGCTCCGTGTCCTCGCAGGCAGGCTGAGCCCCGTGCTGCAGGCGTGGGACCCCCAGACGTGCTGGGCTGTGCTGGGCTGCTGCCCCCCCTGCCTGACCTGTGCCACTCTGCCCAGGAGGGGCTGCCACTGCCACCCTGGGGGCACCACGGGGCCCTGAGGGCACCTGCCCAGAGCTGTTCTGGGGGAAAAAGGTGTTTATCAGGAATTCCTCGGGATCAGTTCAGACATAACCCCCGACCCTCCACGCCAGGGGAGCTGTGGCTGCCCCAGCCCTGCGAGGGTCCAGGGCCAGGCTGGGCAGGACTTGGAGCAGCCTGGGACAGTGCAAGGGTGGGACTGGATAGGCTTTAAGGTCCCTCCCAACAAAAACCAGGCTGTGGTTCATGATTTCCAGGGCAGTGGCAAAGAGCAGCTCTTGGGCAGGGTGGCTGTGTGCCTGGGAAATCCAGCAATGGAATGAGCTTGTCACCAAAACACAGAGTTTGTCTGGGTTCCTCTCCTGTTCCTCCTCCAAATCCCCTGAGCAATGACAGGGAGGGTGGGCACTGTTTGCTGCAGGGGGAGAAAAGCTCAGCTCAAGATTTGTTCAGAGAGGGGAAAGGAGCACTTGGAGGGCACAGCAGGAGTGCTCAGAGAATTAAAGGGGAAAGCAGCGTGGGCAGGGAGGAGCTGTGTCCCTGGACTGGGACAGGACCTGGCTGGTGGGAGCAGAGCTGGGATCCCAGTGCCTGGAGCTGGGATCCCAGTGCCTGGTGGGAGCAGAGCTGGGATCCCAGTGCCTGGATGGGAGCAGGACCTGCCTGGTGGGAGCAGAACTGGGATCCCACACTTGGATTGAGTAGGAGCCAGCAGAGGAGGAGCTGGGGATCAGTCAGGGAAGGTTTTGGGTGGTCTCAAACACCAGAGCCGTGAGGTTGTGGGGACAGGCAGAGCTGGCCTGTGGAGGTTCTGGGGGAGGATAAACCCCACAGTGTGGGATGTGCGTGTTTAATAAATCCAGTTCTTGGGAACCCTTAAGAGTCAAACTGTTAAACTTTTTTGAGATTAATGGAGGTTTGGCCTCTGCATATTTTTACAAAACAAATTTAGACTATGCCTTGTCCACAGCTCCTCATGGCATGAATCCATCTTCCCTCTTCCCCTTCCTCTCTAATTCTGCTTTTAACGAGATGTGAGATGTTTGTGATCACACCCAACATCCTGTGTGCTATACCCAAGGCAGTTTTGCAGCTTCACCTTTGCTTGCCATGCTGTGAATTATTCATGTCCCTGTGCTGGTGAGAAGCCTCTTTAATCAGGAGCCTTTATCTCCAGCTCCCCTCATCCTCCAGCAGGAGCAGAACTCAGCAGTGCTGGCTGTGCCGCTGACTTTGGGGTGAAAAAGGAGCTGGAAATGTCTCATGCTGGCTCCACTGTCAGGCTGCAGCTCGGTTTGGGCACTGAGGATGGGGGACAGTCAATGCATGGGGAGAGTGAAGATGTGCTCGGGGTCCCTCCCAGCGTGGGCACAGGAGGGGAGCTCTCCGGGCATGGGGACACTGACAGTGCCCCTTGGGAAGCAGGGGGCCCTGGGCTCCTCCCTGGCACAGCCAGCCCCACTGCAGGGGATCCCCGAGCCAGGAGGGAGGAACAACCTCGGATTGTTTTCCTGTTCCCCTTGCACTGAGGGCAAACACTCAGTGCTCAACTGCAGGTGTCAAACTGCATGGCTCCTGCTGTGCACAGCCTTCAGGGCTTCCCTTTGTTATTCATTTTACTGCTTGTTTGCTTTTCCTTTTTTTATTTTTATTTTTTATTCCCATCTTCTTTCCTCGGTGCTGATGCCCAGAGTGCTGTGGCAGCGTGTTCCACACGGGAATGCCCAAGGAGCTGCAGGCTGCAGAGCTCCCCATGGCTGCAGCACCCAGGGGCTCCCTGGGCTGTGCTGGGAGGGAGCTGCCGGGGGGAAAGGAAAGGGGGATTCCCAGGAGGGAAAGGAGAGGGAGATCACAGGAGGGAAAGGAAAGGGGGATCACAGGAGGGAAAGGAGAGGGGGATTCACAGGAGGGAAAGGAAAGGGGGATTCACAGGAGGGAAAGGAGAGGGAGATCACAGGAGGGAAAGGAGAAGGAGATTCCCAGGAGGAAAAGGAGAGGGAGATGTCCCAGGAGGGTGCAGAGGCTGCCTGGCTGCTGCTCCTGTCGCCTCAGGAGTAGAGGGGCTCTGTGCCCACAGCAGCACCTCCCTGCTCTGAGCAGGGGGGGATGGATGGGATTTAAGGTCCCTTCCAACCCATGCCATGATCTGTATCAGAGCTTCCAAAGGCAGGGAATGTTTCCTGTCTGAGGAGCCCACGTGCCTGTGGGGTGAAATTCACCCTGGATTTCACAGGGATGGAATGCATGGCTGCTTCCAAATCACTGGAGAGTGCAGAAGTACCACTGTGGCCCTGGCCATTGCTCGTGCCCTCTCAGGGCTCCCTGGGGCACTGCTGGTCCCCTGGCAGGGGCCCTGTGCCACCCTCTGTGCCACGCCTCGCTCAGGCTGTCCTTCCCCTCCCAGCAGGAGGGGGCACTGACACCAGTGTCACCTCCTGTGTCCAGAGCACCAAAGTGCCTGGGAAGGCTTTGATTCCCAATTACCAGATACCCAGGGAGGGAAGATGAATTTTGAGCCCTTTTGATGTGTATCAGCAGCTCCCTGCTCCTGGCTCCTTTAATGTGGAAATTAATGGCTCTGGTTTGTAAATCTTCTTTTTTTGCTCCCATAAAGCCATCTTCGGAGCAAAATGTCACGGATTTCATGTTGTATTATTCTCAGATATTCCGAGGGAAGCAGGTTGAAATGGGGGCCTGTTCTGTACCCGGAGGAATTTTGAAATGACTAGAGTAGCATTTTGAGGTGAATCTGCCCCATGGAATCCAGAGTGGTTTGGGCTGGAATCCCATCCCTCTATCCCATCCCATTATCCCATGCCATTATCTCATCCATTCCCACCCCAGCCATGGCAGGGACACCTCCCCCTGTCCCAGCTGCTCCCAGCCCCAGTGTCCAGCCTGGCCTGGGACACCCAGGGACAGCCAGGGACACGTGGGAAGGGGCAGGGGACACCCCGGGAGTGGGGACTGTACAGAGGGGTCACACACCCTGTCCCTCCCCCCTGCTGCAGGAGGGATGGACCAGCCCACCTCAGCTCAGACCCCAAATAAGTGTTTGAAGAGGACAAGCACCCCCAAATGAAGACAATCCCATATTTCTCAATGCCTTCCTGTGCAGCCTCCTTTGCTGGGATGTTGGCTCTGTCCCACCCCTGCTGCCCCCCTGCCTTCCCTGCTGTCCCCTCTGCCATCACACGGGTTCTGCAGGCAGCAGACAGCTCAGGTTTGGGATTTCAGGCTGGACACAGCCCTCTGTAAAGAGAGGAAATGTTATTTCCTGCTTGCAGGGGCAATCGGTGCAGCACTCCCTGGGCACTCCCACAGAGGTTACCAAGCACTGCAGGACCTCCAGGCTGGGAACAGGGGGTGCCCGGGGCGACGAGAGAATTGGGAATGCTTCAGGTTGGGAAACCCCCCTGAGATCCTGGAGGCCAGCCACGAGCCAGCCCTGCCCAGCCGGGGGGGACGTGTCCCTGGGGATGTCCCCTGGGGGCTCAGGACAGCAGGCAGGGCAGTGCAGAGCTCTGGGCATGTGTCCTGGGTTGTGTCCTGGGTGGTGTCCTGGGTTGTGTCCCTGGGGTTGTGTCCTGGGGATGTGTCCTGGGTTGTGTCCTGGGGATGTGTCCTGGGGTTGTGTCCTGGGGATGTGTCCTGGGGTTGTGTCCCACTGAAATGGGGGCTCTGGAGAGCAGATGCACGCTGGGCACAGGGATGTGACTAAAGGGGACGAGTGGCAGTCTGGGGCTCAGAGCCACGGGCAGCAGTCTGGGGCTCTTCAGCAGCTTTGCTGTTGTGAGTTTATTTATTAAAAGAGCTCCTGTCCCTCACAGAGCGTGGCAAGGACCCGAGCAGAGCCGCCTGCCCCCCGACGCTGATCCTGCACACGGAGAGGAAGAGTGTCCCCACGGGCAGTGACAGTGACAAGGTGTGTCCTGGAGCCCCTTCCAGAGCCCCGGGAGCCCTGAGCTGCACAGAGCCGGGTCAGGGCTGGGCTGGACACTTGGGATCCTCCCCTGTGTGGAGTTTAAAGAGCCATGGATATCATTTACCCTGGAGCTGAGCACAGCTCTGGCACTGTCAGGGGACACTCAGGGCTGGTTTGGTCCCCACGGAGTCCCGGAGCACTTTGGGTGGGAAGGGACCCCAAACCCCCCCCAGTGCCACCCTGCCATGGCAGGGACACCTTCCCCTGTCCCAGGTGCTCCAGCCCCAGTGTCCAGCCTGGCCTTGGGCACTGCCAGGGATCCAGGGGCAGCCCCAGCTGCTCTGGGCACCCTGTGCCAGCCCTGCCCACCCTGCCAGGGAACAATTCCCAATTCCCAATCTCCCATCCAGCCCTGCCCTCTGGCACTGGGAGCCATTCCCTGTGTCCTGTCCCTCCATCCTTGTCCCCAGTCCCTCTGCAGCTCTCCTGGAGCCCCTTCAGGCCCTGGCAGGGCTCTGAGCTCTCCCTGGAGCTGCTCCTCTCCAGGTGAGCCCCCCAGGTGTGCCAGCCTGGCTCCAGCCCTGGGATCACTTGGTGCCCCCTCTGGGCTCCCTCCAGCAGTGTTTCTGCTGTGTGCTGGGGACAGTCACTCCCTCTTGCCATGCTCCAGACATGTTTCTGCTGTGTGCTGGGGACAGAGGAGCAGCTGGGGGAAAATCACTCCCTCCTGCCACGGTGATGTCCCTGAGCAGTCCCAGAGGAGCTGCTGGAAGGAGCAGGGCTGGCACAGGCCCCCCGGCCCTGGGGAGCACCCCATGCTCCGGGCTGGTTCCTGCCCTGGGGTGCCACCCTCGGGGCTGTCCCTCACCCACCGTGCCATGGGAGCTGCTGGCATGGACAGAGCTGCTTGGCTGCTTTTTCCCACGTGCTGCTCTAAGTGGGGAGGCGTTTTTGCAATCCCCATTTCTCTGGGCTCTCCAGAGGCAGCTGGCTGTCCACAAACCCTCTCCTGCAGTTCTGGCCGCAGCATGACCCCCTGCAGCCTGAGGGGCATTTGTACCCCAGGAGCAGCTCTGGGCACTGCTGTGTTTGCTGCCTCATCCCTCTGTGTCCCCAGGATCACTCCTTCAAGCTGCTGAGCCAGGCTGACAGCGCTTCCAGCGGGAACAAGCCCGTGGCATCGGCGCCAGTGCCAGGATCGCCGTGGTGAGCAGCTGCCAGGGCCCTTCCCCTGTGCCAGCCCTCCCCAGGAGCTCCCTGGGCTGGCACAGGGGCACAGCACTGCCAGGGCCTTCAGCAGCGTGGCTGGCAGAGCTTTCCCATGCCCCGTGGCCTGGGGAGGGTGAGGGAGGGAGCAGCAGCCAAACCGGGCCCTGCAGGGCAGCTCAGCTGGCACTGGGCTGGGGCACAGGGAACAGCAGCACAGCTTCCAGTAAACGCTGCTGCTTGCCAGGGCCAGTTCCTGCCTGTGCCAGCTCCTTGGTGGCACTGCGTGACCCTGCCTGGTGCAGGGAGTGTCTGGGGTATGCCCAGGGTGTCCTTGGGGTGTCCCTGGGTGTGCTCAGAATGTCCCTGGGGTGTCCTTGGGATGTGTCTGGGGTATGCCCAGGGTGTCCCTGGGTGTGCTCAGGATTGTCCCCGGGTATCCCTGGTGTGTGCCCAGGGTGTCCCCGGATGTCCCCAGGTGTCCCAGGGGGTCCCCAGGTATCCCTGGGGTATGTCTTGGGTGTGTTCAGGGTGTCCCAGGGTGTGCCTAGGGTGTCCCTGGGGTGTCCCCTGGTATCCCTGGGGTGTCCCAGGGTGTCCCCGGATGTCCCCAGAGTGTCCTAGGGTGTCCCCAGGTATCCCTGGTGTGTGCCCAGGATGTCTTTGGGGTGTCCCTGGTGTGTGCCCAGGATGTCTTTCAGGTGTCCCTGGGGTGTCCCCAGGTATCCCTGGTGTGTCCCCGGGTGTCCCCAGGTGTCCCAGGGTGTCCCCGGGTGTCCCCGGGCTGCGGTGCCCCGCGGTGGGCACGCTGCTGGTCCCTGGCCGGGCTCTGAGGCTGGTGTGTCGCCCGGAGCAGGTGTGTGGTGTGGACTGGAGATGACCGGGCGTTCTTCTTCAACCCCAGCATGCAGCTGTCGGTGTGGGAGCGGCCGCTGGACCTGCGGCACCGCGGGGACATCAAGCGGCTGCTCGAGGACCCCCCGCACAAGCGCAAGCTGGAGGCTGCAGCAAGTAACCAAAGCTGGCCTTGTTCCCCTCCCTGAGCACCGGGAGCCCCTGGAGCCGGGTGTGCTCCTGGAGGTGTGAGGCCCGGAGACAGAGGGCTGGCCCGGGGGCATTCCCGGTGGAGGGAAAATCGATGTTCCTCACACGTTCCTTGTTTTCCCTGGAATGCTGGGCTGGGGACTGGGCCTCCTCCTTGTCCAGAAATCTGTTTCAGTGGCAGAGAAGCAGCAGTGGCCTCGTGCAGGGGCTGGATCTCTGCTGGGGCAGTCCCTGCCCGAGGTCAGGGTGGGCACTGCCATCACTCCCTGCTCCCTGCAGGCAGTCCCTGCCCGAGGTCAGGGTGGGCACTGCCATCACTCCCTGCTCCCAAAGCACTGCGGATCACCCAGCCCAGCTGTGCAGGGGGAAATCCCAGCAGGGAGCTTTGGGGAAAGGCTCCCCTGCTCCTGGGAGCTGCTGTGTCCCGTGCCAGGGCTCCTGAGACTCCACACTGCCCGTTCTGGAGGGGTGTCCCTTGCTGGGGCCATCAGCCGTGGCAGCCCTTGGAACTGCTCCTGGCCGTGGCTGGCTGCTCGGGATTCTTGAATATTCTGGTTTCGGAGGTGAAAGAACAGCCACCTCCTCCAGCTGCTGCTCCTTCCTTAGAGGGGAGGGAGAAAAGCCGAGGGGAAAGAAGCAGGACTGTTGTGGCTGTTTCCAGGTGCTGTATTTGATAACTGAATCGGGCTGGTGGCACTGCCAGGCTGCTGTGGGACCTGCCCTGTGCCCCCTGGGCAGCAGGGATGGGCACTGGCTCTGGTCCAGGGGGACAGCTGCCAGTGAACCCCTGCAAACCCCAAATAACTGTTATAAACCTCAATGAACCCCTGCAAACCCCAAAGAAACTCTGCAAACCCCAAATAACTGCTATAAACCCCAAAAAACTGCTATAAACCCCAAATAACTGCTATAAACCCCAAAGAAGCCCTGTAAACCCAAATAACCCCTGAAAACCCCAAAGAACCCCTGCAAACCCCCCAGAACCCCTGCAAGCCCCCCAGAACCCCTGCAAGCCCCGCAGAGCCCCCAGCCCTGTGCCTGCAGGGAGACAGAAGTGAGCCATTTTCAGCTTCTCTGTCAGCAGAAGAGCAGCTCCAGGGAGGGTTCTCTGTGTCCTCCAGCTGACACAGCCTGTAATTCCATTTTTCTCTCAGAATTTCCACAGCAGGTGCTTGTGTATACATTTCTGTATAATATTTGTGTGTGGCTTGAAGAGCTTTAGCTGTGGATGAAATTCCTCCAGAGCCTGTCTGCTGAAATTCATTCTTCAGGAGGAAAACAGAGCTTTTAATTGCAGGATCTGCTGCAAGCTCAGTGAATTCCTGCCAAGGGATGGCCAGACACAAAGCTGAGGGTCATTGTTCTGGTCTCTATCATTGTTCCTGCTCTGTAATTAATTAACAGAAGAGTCTTAACTCAGGGCTGATAGGTGCCACTTCAAAAATCTATTTTTTGCTGTGCTCCATCCTTTCCATTTATTATCTCTACCACAAAGATTTGATTCATGCTCCTGGTTTTTTATGGCCATGGCTTCCATTGTTGTTAAATAGTCTTAATCCTCCCTGCTATAATTGGGCCCTGTGGTTGCTCAGGGTTGGAGCAGTTCATAATTAGTATAGATTAGCTCTGAGGTGAAGGGGATTATTTGTTACCTCTTCTCTTAGCTTGTAATCTCCAGTAAATAAATAACACAAACGAGCTGAGTGTTCCCAACAACGCTTCCCACATTTATTTAACTGAGTGGCTGCTGCTGAGATTTAATTAGAATTTCCAAATCAAACATCTTAAAAAAAAAAAAAAATATGTCAAGCAAAGTTATTCACGGGATGCTCGGGATTGTCTCTGCTGAAGGATCAAGTGCTTCTTAAATTGGGGCATAAATGAGAAATTGCTCATTTCTCAGTGACTGCTCCTCCACCAAGTGTTTGTTCCAGGAGATTGATGTGGCTGCTCCCAAATGGGGCAACTTCAGGCCATCCCATGGATGGGGGAGCGGGGGCAGCTCCTGCAGGGCCCGTAGCATTGATCTGCTGGGATCTGTTCCTCAGCTATTCCAGAGCATTGATCAGCTGGGATCTCTTCCTCAGCTGCTCAGGGTCTGCCTGGCTGCTCGGGCTGAGGGATTTTCCAGCTAATTCATAGAAAATGAGCACTATGGAGTCACCAAATCACAGAATGGTTGGGCTGGGAGGGACCCCAAATCCCCCCCAGTGCCACCCCAGCCTGGCAGGGACACCTTCCCCTGTGCCAGGTGCTCCCAGTGCCCAGCCTGGCCCTGGGCACAGTTGGTAGAACTCCTGTTGACACCAGTCCTGGTGTCACTTACTGAGTTCCCCCAGGAATTTTGGGCCCTTTGGCACTCAGCCAAGAGTCTGAAGCCCATCCCTGGATCCAGCACATGGATATTTGCCAGCCCACGTGCTGGGGACCCTCCAGTGCAGGCACTGCAGGGACTGACTTCTGTGTCCTTTGGGGTTTTGGTGAGAGCTGCAGCTGGTAGAGGTGAACAGAAAAGGTTTCAGAATTCAGACTTGTTTCCCTTGTGCCTGAAAATCCAAGCTCTGAGTGCCTCAAGGACCTGTGTCCAGGCCTGACCAGGGGGTGACCTGGCCCTGGAGCTGCTCTGCAGCCTCAGGAGCCTGGGGGTTCTTGGACCTTCCCAGCCCTGCCAGGTGCTGCTGGAGTTCCTGGGAATGCAGCCTGAGACTGGCTGATCCCAGGAGGAGAAATGGGGCAGGAGAATCACCTCCAGGGAATCCTTCAGGCTGCCAGCACGGAAATGACTTTGCAGGAATGTCTTCAGTTGCATTTTGAAGGGAAGGGAGGAGGGAGGATCAGGTGAAATAATAATAAGATTTAAAGCAATCATGTCATGAATGAAAAATGAGGAATTTTGCTGACTGGAAATGGTCACTTTATTGCTGTTGCTTCCATTTGGATGAAGGCAATTCCGAGGATGTTATAAAATACTTGTTATTTCTAGAACCCTCTGTGGGGGGTGAAAGCCAGGAAATCCCTGAGCAGCAGAGACAGGGAAGAGAAGTCAATCTGAGGAATTTGTATCCCCATTTATCTCATTCAGATCTGATAATGACTTCTTTCTTTTCAGCAGACAAGTGTGTTAGCTCTTGTCCAGGGGATGAAAATGATGATCTGAGCATCAAAACCAAGAGAAATAAGTAAGTTCTACAGTTCCCATGTCTCTGTCTAACGGTGGCAAGGGCTGGTACAAGAAGGGCAAGTTAAAGCACTTTTGGTTCTGTGTGGGTGAATGATGGGAGAATTCTGTGTCCAGTCCTCACAGAGCCAGGACTCTCTGCAGCCTTTCTCCTGGACATTACCTGGTTTTGTGTGGGAAACTCTTCCCTTATCAAATGGTTACAGACAAGGCCGTGGGTTATTCCAGAGGCACTGGATAAAGCTTTCCCTCCCTCAAATGCAGCAGGCTTTCCCTGCTCTCAGGCTCAGAAGCAGCCCCAGGTGTGCCTCACCCTCTCCTGAAGGCAGCTCTGAGCTGTGCAGGGTGCCCAGCTCCAGCCAGGTCCTTCTGAGAGGGCAGGCACAGCCTTTGTGCTGCTGATCCCATGTGCAGGCTGCCCTGGAACAGAGTCAGGGCAGAGCTCCAGAGTAAAGCAGGGATTTACTCAAAGGATCTCCTCCATGGATGCCCCTTGGGCAGCACCAGAGCCCAGCCAGGGCTGCCCCCAGGATGAACCCAAATGGCCCCAAAATGCACGAGCGCTGCCGGGGTCTCTCCCTGGGCTCAGCTCTGCTCCATGTGCACATTGCAGTGCAGTGTCCAACCCCACTGCAGCCCCTGCACTCCCATCCTTGTTTTTCTCTCTGCAGCCCACGGGCTTTGTGCTCCTGGGCTGGGATTGGGATCATTTGTCCTTGGTGCCCAGCTGGAGCAGGAATTGTTTTGTCTCCCTGCTCTGTGCAGAGCTCAGCATCCCCTGATGTGAACCCAGCCCCACACACTAAAGCAGCACAGAATGTGGAAAATAGAAAAGCCAAACCTGAGGCTTCAGTGGATTATTACAGCTGTGCTGAACTGGATCTTTTATTGTGATTTTTGCAATGAAAAAATGCCCCCTTTAAGGTCCCCCTCCTTGGCAAGGGCTGTAGGAAGCTGTCACTTTGCTGCACCTTGAGTTTGGGTGTCACATCCCTCTGGTGGCCCCGAGCTGCTGCAGCCCCTCCAGCCCCAGGGGTGGTGCCCAGCTGGGAGCTGCTGGGATGTCCCAGGGAGGATTCAAGGAGCCAAGGATGCAATCCCGAGCAGGTGAGCTGACCCTGTCTGTGTTGCCCTGTCCAGAACAGAGGAGTGCCAGGCTGCGGGCCCGGCTGGCGCTGAGGAGGAGCAGCCAGGGGAGGAAGGCTCGGCCCCGCGGGTCTCGCCGCCCCTGGAGGAGAGGATCACTCACTTCAGGGACATGCTGCTGGAGAGGGGGGTAAGGAGCAGCCCTTCCTGGGACTCAGCAGGCCCCTGGAGCCGTGCCCTGGCCCAGCAGCCACAGGGAATCAGCACGGGGGTCCTGTCCCCAGGCTGGTGACACTGTCGGTGTCCCCACTGCCACCCCTGGGAGCTGGGCCCCTTTCCAGACACGTCCCCAGGGATGTGCAGAGGCAGCAGCTCTCCCAGCAGGGCAGGGGCTCAGAGGGACGCGGGGCTGTGGGCACTGCCCTGTCCTCAGCTCTGGGGTGCCCAGCCCCACAAACTGCAGGGATTCCAGCACTGGGCAGCCAGTTTCACCCACTGGCCATCCAAAATCGTGGGATCATAAATGGTTTGGGTTGGAAAGGACCTCAAATCCCCCCCAGTGGCACCCCTGTCCCTGGGTGGACATAGCAGGGACACCTTCCCCTGTCCCAGGTGCTCCAGCCCCAGTGTCCAGCCTGGCCTGGGGCACTGCCAGGGATCCAGGGGCAGCCCCAGCTGCTCTGGGCACCCTGTGCCAGGGCTGCCCACCCTGCCAGGGAACAATTCCTGCCCCAAATCCCATCTGACCCCACCTCCTGGCAGCATAAAGCCCCTAATGCTTATCCAGGTCCTTGGGGAAGGATGTTCTGGAGATGGTTCCAGCTGTGCTGAGCTGCAGGAGCAGGGAATGCTCTGGGTTTGGGCTCAGGGGGACAGGGAGGTGTCAAATGAGCAGTGGGTGCAGGTTCCCTGCCTCCCCCACTCTGCCACGTGCACCCCATAAAGGGAATGTCACTCCTGTAGGAAATACAGCCCAAGGTGGCTCTTGTCAGGCACTAAAGCCTATAAAATTTATCCTAGCAATCAGCAGGCTTTAAAGGGGGATAATTAGAGCTTCAGCAGCTCAGCAATGAATTATCCCCACGCCAGAGCTGCTTTATTAATACAGCTTGTTATTTATGCTGCAGAAATGCAGGGGGGCCATGAAGGAGCCCTGGGTGGAGGCTTTGCTGGCAGATTGGAACTCGGGGGGCAACAAGTCAGAATTTGGAAGGATTAGGGCTGTTCTAGAACAGGATTCTCAGGTGTTTCTATGGAAGATTTGCTCCTAAAATAAAGAAATTTGGGAAGTTGACTGTTTGGATTCACTGATGTTTAAAAATGGGGAGAGAAGAGGTTACTTTGCTTTTACCCTGAACATTTTCCAACTGTCCAGCTCAGCAGCAGCTGCCTGGCGTGGCTGAAGCACAGGGAGACCATTAATGCCACTTAAATCTGAATTATTTAATGACCATCCCTTGCCCTGTCCTCCTGAAGGAGTTGCTGGATGGAATCACAAAGAGCTCGAAGCAGATGGAGTTTGCCAGTGAGTTCTGCAGCTTCCCACAGAAATTATGTCAAGAGAAGAATATTTATTGTAGCATTTTAAAAATAGAGGGGGTTTGGGGGAGCTCCAAGACACAGGCACTCTTTATTCTGAAGTCTGGGGTGAGTTTTCCTCTGTCAAAATGTAATCTGCATATTCTTCTGGAAGTTTCAAAGTTTCCACAAAATTCTAAGAGGAAGAGGAAAATTTAAGGTTCCTCCTGGCTCCCTCTCCCACCCAGCATCAAAATATCCATGTTCTATGCCAGCATTTCCAGGAAGGTCTTCTCCCTGCTGGGTGCTCTCAGGGCTTCTGAAAGGATTCCAGGGGGTGTTTTTCCTCAAGGTTCTCCCTTCTTCATCCTGGGGAGAGAGGGGGATTTGTGTGTGCAGTGTACCTGGAATGAAATCAGAAACACCAGGTTATTTTAGGTGATGTTTGCCAAATGTGCAGTGTAATAATTGCTAAGCACAAAATCATCAGCTGGAATGATTATGTGACGAACTAATCTGAGCTTAATTAGCCTTAGCTCAGAGGGGGATTTGTGCTGGGAACAAAGCTGATGTCCAGGAGAGTGTGAAAGACACCAGGAAAAGAGGAGACACCAGGACAAGGGGCCACAGGGAGGGCAGCTCGGGCTGTGGGAAGGGGGTGCTGGGGGCACCTGGCCTCAGATCCCAAAGCAGCCTGAATTTAGGATTTTCCAATGGCCCCAAATCCCAAAAGCAGCCTGGGCTCTGGGTATCCCGATGGTCTCAAATCCCCAAAGGCACCCTGAGCTTTGGATTTTCCAATGGCCTCAGATCCCAAAGGCAGCCTGGGCTCTGGGTATTCCAATGATCTTACATCCCCAAAGGCAGCCTGAGCTTTGGGTTTTCCAATCTCAAGCTGCTCTGAGAGGAAAAGGAGTCCACTTAAAGCCACTTTGCTTCATCAGAGCTTTCCTGCTGGAGTGTTAATTACTGTTTAATTATACTTCACATCCTATTTTTTTTTTTTTTTAGTGAATTCACTCTTTTGTAATTAGTTGGAGTGATTAGAATATTTCATTTCCTTCAGATTTTTCTGTCGCCAGTGCATTAGCAGGGATGTTGTAGAAGCTTTGAACTGGTGGAACTGTCCCTGCCCAGGCAGGGGATGGATCTGGGTGGTCTCTGAGGTCCCTTCCAGCCCAAAGTGCCCCGTGATTCCATGGCTCCACGAGGCTGGGAGCAGCCCTGCAGGATGGCACATCCCATCGCAGTCACTGGCAGCGTGCTGCTTTAGGGTGCTCACTGCCAGCTTCCCCGTGTGCCTCAGCTGCTCACAGCTCTGGAGTTGGAGCTGGAATTGTCCCTTTGGGGCGTTGGTGCCTGTGCAGCTCAAGCAGCAGCACAAGATGCATTTCCTGCCTGCTGCAGGCTCCTGCAGCATGTGGGCAGGGAGCAGCTCCCGAGCCCCGCTGAGCAGCAAACCATCCTGGCCCCGAGGGCCCCAGAGCGCTGCCCGAGACCAAAGGCCGCTTCAGGCACGCCAAGAACGCTGCCCAGGGCTGCCCAGGCCGGGACACCCCCGGCCCCTGCCCAGCCTCCTCTGTCCGTGCCCCAGGTGTCGGCGTTCTCCACCTGGGAGAAGGAGCTGCACAAGATCGTGTTCGACCCGCGCTACCTGCTGCTCAGCCCCGAGGAGAGGAGGCCGGTGAGTGCGCCGTGCCCGCCCGCCTGCAGCGCGGCCTGGCTCCGAGCCCTGTCCCGGGAGGGCGACACAAGCCCGCAAAATCAGCGGGGATTTCCGTGGGGAGACACAGGTGGGCTCTGCCCATCGGGGGTGCTCACAGGGTGGGGTCTGGGAGCTGGGAGCTGGACTGTGGGGTTTGGGGGTCTGGGAGCTGGACTGTGGGCTCTGGGGGTCTGGGAGCTGGACTCTTGTGGGGTCTGGGGTCTGGGAGCTGGACTGTGGGGTTTGGGGGTCTGGGAGCTGGACTGTGGGGTTTGGGGGTCTGGACTCTGTGGGGTTTGGGGGTCTGGGAGTTGGACTCTGTGGGGTTTTGGGGTCTGGGAGTTGTGAGTCCCTTCCCACTCAGGACATTCTGTGGTTCCCAGGGCTCTCTCCTTGGACAAGAAGGTGCTCCAAGGTTTGATCACAGGGACCCTGGGGGTGCAGGAACAGCTCCGGAGCCTGGGAATCCTGAGAATAGGGACCTGGGGATAGGAAACCTGGGAGTAGGGACCTGGCTGTGGGAGGGAAATGGCCCAAGGGAACAGTTCTACCCTGGATTATTGGGATAGTGCAGAGACACTGCTGGATTCCCATTGTTCAGGACCTTTCCCAGGGGCCTGGCAGGGTTTGGTGCTGACCCCACTGGGCAGAGCACTGGGGGCTGGCCAGGGGCTCTCTGCAAGGGCTGTTTTTTCTGGGGAGCTCCAAAGGGATGGAGGGTTCTGCTGCCTTGGTAATTTGGGCATTAATTATCACTGGGGGTCCCAAAGTCTGCAGATGAGGCTACAGAATTCAGGAGAGATGCAGGGATTTGCAGAGAAGGTGAATGCTGCTGTTCTGTGGTTATTTCTCTCCCCTAAAAGTCTTTTGTCATCCTGTAAAAGGAATAATTTTGAATATGGAATTATCCATTTTTTAAATAAACAGGATGAAAAATGAACTTATTCCATATTGTCCCGTGGTTCTCCAGAGAGCTTCCTGTAGGTATTTACCACAGGACTGGGCACATACATCTTCATTTGCTCCCTTTCCAATATCTCCTTTCCTAAGGAAAAAAAAGTGAAACAAAACCAGTGAGGAAACACAGGAATGAAAATGTATGAGGAGCTGCCAGGATGGAAAGAGCTGCTAAAGAGCCTGAGCAGGGAGTTTGGGATTTATTTCAGGGAATGGGCAAGGACAGCTTCTGGACATGATGAGTCAATCAAGAGACATTCCTTGGAGCCATGGAATCATTTTATCAGCCTTGGAGCAGCCTGGCCATGGCAGGGCTGGCCCTGGCTGGGCTTTAAGGTCCTTCCTACCCAAACCAGTCTGGGCTCCTGGGATCCATATCAACACTGCTGCCCTTTAATTAATGCCCAGTTGCAGCCAGGGCAGAGGGCCAGTCCTTGGAGGTGATGGAATAAAACTCCTGGGGAGGCAGATGAGGACTGCAGGCCCTGGGCTTGCCAAAACCCCCGAGGGCTCTGTCCATAACTCCTTGTCCTGGGTCCCTTCCCTGGCCAGATTTTCGAGCAGTTTGTCAAGACCCGGGTCAGGGAGGAGTACAAGGAGAAGAAGAACAAGCTGCTGTTGGCCAAGGAAGAATTCAAGAAGCTTCTGGAAGAATCCAAGCTGTCTCCAAGGTGGGTGTTGCCTTAGGAAGGGTTGGGAAGCTTGGCTTTGTCATTTAGGCTGAGCTTTTCAGCCCAAAATTCTTCCTAGCAAGAGGAAGATGCCTGTTCCAATGCTGGGGTGGCATTTCTTCCCTGATATTTTCCAGTATTTGGTTATATTCCTGGGAGAGGAAATATTCCATCTGCCTCTCCCTCTGTCTGTCCCTTCCCCTCTCCCCCTCAGAATGTGCCACACTTTGCACAGCACATTTATTTTATATTCCTGTATATGCAGTGATTACAGAACACACATTACTTATGGAAAATCAGTACCACAATGTTCAGTCTCATCCATATTACACATGCAGGTGTAATTACTCAGAAATTGCATTTAGTCTTGGTGTTTGGTGGAAGAGAAATATAATTTCTCAAAGTTCCTGTTAATGCCACGCCATTAAATTCATGGAATGTGTCCCTGCCCATGGCAGGGGATTGGAACAGGATGAATCTGTGAGGTCTCTCCCAACCCAAACCCTCCTGTGACTCTACAATTCTGTGATTAAATTAAAATACAGTGTGCAAGGGACAATTTCTGTTTTACTTTGTTTTTCTGGCGATGGATCCAGACTCACACAGTGGCAGTGGCAGTGCTTAGGGCAGTGCTTTCTCATTTGTAAATTACATGGAAATAAAGAGGGTTGTGTTATAAATATTGTGAAATTGCTGGAACAAAGAAATGACTGTTTTCTCTGATAAAACATGCAGATAATTATTCAGCACGACCTGCGTGGGCACACGGATCCAAACAGCACGTGGGGCCTGTAGTAATTGTAATTACAAGGAACATTTTACAACAAAATTAGGGATATTCTGGGCTGAAGCCCCACCCAAAGTCTGCTTCCAGCACTGATATTCCCAGTGCCCAGGGGAAAAGCTGTGCTGGCCCAGAGGCCAGGAGCATTTCACCCCTGGAGGGCTTTGGGGGCTGACTGTGACAACAAAGCACTGAGGAAGCTCCTTTCCCTGCCTTGATTTAGGCACACAATGAGAGGAATAAATCCCAAATATTTCCAATAAAAAGCAAAGAGTCACCTTGGGGAAAGGAGCCGGGCGTGCAGCCTGAAAGGCAATGAAGGTAGCAAACCCTGCTAGGAGAGAGCTCGCCTTGGAAATACAGAACATGCAGGAGCTGAAACAAAACCTCCTTGTGAGCGTGGCATTAATGGCTCAGCAGCCTCCTGCCAGCCAGCAGCCCATCTGAAATCCCATTCAATCCTTGCCCGCTGCCCCGGGTGCCCAGAGCCCTGGCGTGGGCTCACCCCTGCATCCCAGACCCTCCATCCCTCTCCTGTCACACCCTGCCTTGCTGTGGCTGCAGGGGCAGCAGCCCGGGGTGGCAGGCACAGCCCAGCCTCCCCAGGTGCCCTTTTTGGGGTGGCAGGCACAGCCCAGCCTCCCCAGGCCCCCTTTTCGGGGTGGCAGGCACAGCCCAGCCTCCCCAGGTCCCCTTTTTGGGGTGGCAGGCACAGCCCAGCCTCCCCAGGTGCCCTTTTTGGGGTGGCAGGCACAGCCCAGCCTCCCCAGGCCCCCTTTTCGGGGTGGCAGGCACAGCCCAGCCTCCCCAGGTGCCCTTTTTGGGGTGGCAGGCACAGCCCAGCCTCCCCAGGTGCCCTTTTCGGGGTGGCAGGCACAGCCCAGCCTCCCCAGTTCCCCTTTTTGGGGTGGCAGGCACAGCCCAGCCTCCCCAGGTCCCTTTCCCACAGGACAACCTTCAAGGAGTTTGCCGAGAAGCACGGCCGGGACCAGCGCTTCCGCCTCGTGCCGAAGAAGAAGGACCAGGAGCATTTCTTCAACCAGTTCATCCTCATCCTCAAAAAGAGGGACAAGGAGAACAGGATAAGGCTACGGAAAATGAGATAAGAGCGACTGAGGCTGGCAATAAAGACGCGAGCCCGGGCTGGGCTGCGGAAGGGATTCCAAGGAAGGAGGAAACGCTGGGGTCCCGCAGCAGCAGGAGTGGGAGGCCCCAGGGAAAGCTGCCTCTGAGGGGAGTTTGGGCAGTGCCCGCTGCTTTGGGGAAGGCTGTTCTGCAGGAATGGGAAGGATGGTTCGTTCTCAAAGAATTAATGTTTCATATTGAAGCTCTCTTTTGTACAACATCCAGAGTTTGATGCATTTCTGATTGCCATGATATGTCGATCCCTTAATTGTTTTAATTATGCAAATTACTTGTAATATACACAAGTTATGACTCCGATGCAGATTTATAATTAAGCAGAAGCAGATGCCATCCAGAGCAATCTCAAGGCATTTCCATCATTTAGGGGAATTATCTCAAGCAATCTTTTGGCAACTCTGCATTTCCACCAAGCGTGTGGGGTCTGGTGGTCTGCAGGACCCGCTCCCGCCGCTCATCCGTCTCTGTCCAGTCCTCTGAGTAGTAGTAATCAGCTATTAATTGTTAATCTTGGTGAAGAGTGTGGAAGTCCTGGCACATGTTCCATAGGAGAACTCTCCGACCCAGAACTTGCCGTGGGCAGGGTTCCCCTCAGCCTTCCAACCCCAGTTCTGTGGTGAAGCCATCCCAGTCGGATTTGGGTTCTGTTCCTGTGTGTGAAGAGTCTGCATGAGATTTTTCTCATCATATTTGTATAAATAAATATTTAACTTTTGTAATTAAGAAGCATTTCCAGCCTGATTTCAGGGGTGAAACTTTCTGAAGAGGTTTTTTTGCCAGAGCTCAAGTGGAAAATGCTGTCAGGGACGGGGTGGGGGTTGTTGGGGTGTCTGTGCAGGGCCAGGGGTTGGACTGGATCCTTGTGGCTCCCTTCCAGCCCAGGACACTCTGGGATTCCAGGAAATAATGGAGGAAATAACACAGGGCTGGTGATTTTTCCTGGAGAGATGGAAAACCAGAGGGGGCTCCTGCCAGTCAAGATTTGTGAGCAAGTTCAGTGAGATCCATCAGAAATCTGAGAATATTGGGAACAAAAGAGTCACTGTGGCTGCACAGGGAGGATGTGGCTGGAGGAACATCAGGACATCTCTGTGCTGCTCCAAAGATGCTCTGATTGTGATTTTTTTTCCCTCAGGAGACCTACATTTTAAGTTATTGCTCCTTAAATCCGTAGACTTCTGTTTGCTTGGAGTGAGGGGGATATTTTCTCTAACTCACAGTAATTTTTATTTAGGTGTGTGCTGGATATTTTTATAATCAAGGGGATAAAGGAACTGCTGCCTTGGAAAAATGAACTTAGAATATTTCAGAGTGCCAGGACAAGGGGGAACGGCTTCCCAGTGCCAGAGGGCAGGGTTGGTGGGACACTGGGAAGGGATTCCTGGCTGTGGGGTGGGCAGGGACCAGGGAAAGGGCTGCGCCACCTGCCACAGGTGCTGCTTTCCCTGTCCCCTGCTGCATTCCAGCTGCTCGTGGGTTCACATCCCTGAGGGGTCTCCTGGGTGTGCTCCTGCTCAGGGGAGTGCCCTGGGGCCTCTGGATATCTGCATTTTGTTCCATTTTCAAGGTGGAAAAACATGGCAAGGAGTGGAATGGATTTAATTGTTTTTAGTGGTTTTTTAAGATTTTTAGTGGTTTTTAAAGTTTTTGAGTGCTTTTTAATGGTTTTCAGTCCACCAAGAGCACTGGGAGACAGCCCTGGCAGCTCCCCAGCCAGCCGGGCCAGGGCATGGAGAGAGCTTCATCTGGGGCTGGTTGGGTCCCTGGGGAGGAGAGTGAGCCCAGGGTGTCTCCAGAAGGAGCTCAGGGTCTGCCTCCCCCAGGACAAGGCACTGAACACTGGGAAATTGTCATTAAGAGCTAAATCAAGGTGAAGCAGGCTGCCAAGGGCTCGAGCTTGCTCATTTTGGCTTCATGTGCCAATGAAATGCTAATAATGGCTTTGCTTGGATAATGTGAGGAGCAGTTTGTGTGCTGACATCCTTGGCTGCCTTGTATTGGTCTGAGCCCAAGATAAATAGGAGGAAAAATCAAAGGTGATAATGTTGTGTGGCTTTTCTTTATTTAGGTAAAATGCAAAATCCTGAGGGAACAAACTCTGCACAATGTGGGCAATGTGAACACGTGCAAAGGATGATTTTGGGAGGTTTCAGTGAGTTTGGGATTGTTTTTTTCTCTGCTTATCAGCCTCCCAACAAGGTTACAGATGTTTTAGTGGCTGAGCAAGAGTTAAAGCCATTTTGGTTCTCTTTTTGAAGTACTTTGTGACTTTGTGGGGTTTTTTAACTTCGTTCTTCATATTTTGATTTCTTTGCTCGGGTTTACTTTGGTAAATATTGCTTTCATGCCACTCCCCTGGGAGCAGGTTTCCCTGTTGCTGTGATCATTGCTGGGAGAGCTAATCCCGAGCAGAAATGAAGAGAAGTCAGAGAAATGAGAACAAATGATGGCAGGGCTCCCAGGAGACCCTGAATTTACTCCTCTGGATTCACAGCGAGATGCTCTGGGCTTGCTGCTGTGAGCAATTCCAGCTGATTTATGCTCAGGTGCCACTGGAGTGCCCACCCTTTGTGTTTCCCAGCAGTGCTGGGCACTGCTGCCTCGCCGAGTTCTCTTTCCTCAGAGCTCTCCTGGATCCAGGCACTTCTCCATGGGCTCCTTCCACCCGAGGCTGTTGTGTTTAAAGTCTCCACACTGGGAAGGGAAATGGGAGAAACTGGGAATGCAGGAATGATGTTTTTCCTTGGAAAGGGGATGGAGTTTTCCCTTTCCGAGGAAAAACATCATTCCTGCATTTCCAGCATTCCCAGTTTCCCTTCCCAGAGAGAGACCTGGAGCTGCCTTGGAGCTTTTAGGAGTGGTGAGAAGTTCCTCTCAGTCAGGGAACTGGGTTCAGCCCTGACTGGATGCTTCACATTTGGCAAAATTGCTCTAAACTTGAACTTTTGTCCCTCCTCTCCTGCTTTTTAATCAGCTGTATTTCCTTATCCAGGTGCTCAGCAGGGCTTGGCTTTGGGAGAGAAGCAAGGATTTATTTTTTGTTCTTTTTTTAAAATAATGAACAGAGAGCTGATCCCGTGCTCTCATCTTCACTGCAAACCTCAACCCCATCCCCTTCCCTTCTCCTTCTTTAATATAAGTGAATAATTTGCCAATATTTAACTCTGAGGATAATTTTCAAGGTAAATCATTGAAGGGTCTGGCTTGGAAGGGACCTTAAAGATCATTTCCTTCCCCCAGTGCCTTCTGCAGCTGATCATTTTGGAGTTAGCTGCTGATAAAATGAAGGGTTTGATTTATAAAAAGGCAGAGAAATCTTTACCAATTCACTGAGCATTCTCTGAACACTCCTCTTCTTGCTCAGCTTGTTATTTATTTAGAGAGAAAAAAACCCTGTCTTTGTAAATTCTCCTGCTTGCTCGAGCTGCACTTTCCAGGCAGCTTTTCAAGGACGTGGGGTCTCCAGCTCTGCTGGGACATTTCTGAGCTGCAAGGACTCACTGAAAGCTTTCCCAATGAACTTTTGCACGTTTGCCTGTTGGAATCAACGTGGCCATCGCTGGGTTTGAGCCAGGCGGGGATTAACCACCAAAATTCCCAGAGCAGCTGGGGCTGCCCCTGGATCCCGGGCAGTGCCCAAGGCCAGGCTGGACACTGGGGCTGGAGCACCTGGGACAGGGGAAGGTGTCCCTGCCATGGCAGTGGTGGGATTTGGGGTCCCTCCAACCCAAACCAGTCAGTTCTTAGACCAGGCTTTACCCCATGAAACAAAATATATTTTTTTATATCTATTTCTCCTGCTTCTCCTTTGAAGAGAAAAGCCTTTCCCCAGAATCACAGCAAAGCTGTGCTTCTGCTTGGAACAGGCACTGCCTGCAAAACAAGAATTCATTTAACTTTAAAGAGCATTTTTAATAAAGACCTTCTCCATCTGAGTGGGCTGTGAGTGTAGGCATGGTAAGCTGAGACTTTCAAGGACCGTGTTTTGTTTGTATTAAAAATAATTTTCCCCTCAGATGTGATGTTTTTCCTCCTAAAAGAATAAAATATTGATTTAATAATTCAGACACAGTCAGCTGGAGGTTGATGTGTCTGGATCTTCTGCACAGATCTCCTTACAAATTGCAGCCGTGTGTTTTTATGGCTTTATTGTGAAACAAACACTGCTCCTAGATTTCCAAAATATCTCAGTGTAGCTGAGATGTTACCAAGGCAGGGAAAATCCTCCTCCTGCTGGGCAGAGTTGCAGAATAAAGCAGGGATTGATTTATCCCAGGCCCTCCCAGGACACACCTTGGGCAGTGACACCTGAGAGCTCCCTGGGGCAGGGCTGGGCAGTTCCAGAATAAAGCAGGGATTGGTTAAAATGAAATAATTCCCTCCCAGGACACACCTTGGGCAGTGACACCCGAGAGCTCCCTGGGGCAGGGCTGGGCAGCTCCAGAATAAAGCAGGGATTGATTTATCCCAGGCCCTCCCAGGACACCCCTTGGGCAGTGACACCCGAGAGCTCCCTGGGGCAGGGCTGGGCAGCTCCAGAATAAAGCAGGGATTGATTTATCCCAGGCCCTCCCAGGACACCCCTTGGGCAGTGACACCTGAGAGCTCCCTGGTGCCTGGGGACCCTTCCCCTGCTGCAGCCTGGGCAGGTCTGGGTGCTGCCACTGGGGCTGCTGCTCTGGGCATACAGGGGCTCTGGGAATAGAGGGGTTCTGGGAATAAAGAGAATTTCTGGACATACAGGGGTTTCTGGGCATAAAGGAGTTTCTGGGAATAAAGGGGATTGCTGGACATAAAGGGGGTTTCTGGACATAAAGAGAATTTCTGGAAGTAAAGGGGATTTCTGGAAGTAAAGGGGGTTTCTGGGAGCAAAGGGGATTTCTGGGAAGAAAGGAGATTTCTGAACATAAAGAGGATTTCTGGACGTAAAGGGGTTTCTGGGAATAAAGGGGTTTCTGGGAATAAAGGGGATTGCTGGGCTAAAGGGGGTGTCTGGACATGAAGAGGATTTCTGGACGTAAAGGGGTTTCTGGGAATAAAGGGGTTTCTGGAAATAAAGGCAGTTTCTGGGAATAAAGGGGATTGCTGGGCATAAAGGGGGTTTCTGGACATGAAGAGGATTTCTGGACGTAAAGGGGCACTGCAGTCCCTGGGTGGCTGTGGGCTCGGTCAGGGATGAGTGGCTGTGGTTGAAGAGGCAGGAGAGGTCTCAGCACAGCAGAATTGATGTTCTCTCTTCTCTGGCACTGACAGGAGAGGAGCCCAGGTGAGGCACTGATGGACTTTGGCTTCTCACTAATTAAAAATGAGTAAATCTTTCAAATCGCTGCCACTGCTTTCTGTTGCTGAGGTCTCAGCAGTGAACAGAGAGAGTTTGCTCCATGTCAGTTCTGAAATTGCTACACCAAAAACTCCATTGCCCTGGGATGCTCTGGGGAAAGCAGAACAGTGAACTGCTTAAAAATTAACGTCTTTGCTTTGGGCAGTTTCTGAAAAAAAATTCCATTTTGACTTTTAATTTAAAAAAGCCAAAGGAAACTACAAATTCCAGTGCAGAAATGAAGAGCTGGAGTGTCCTGCTCGCTGCTTCCACGAGCTGCATGGTTTCTCTGTAAATTATTCTGTTTATTGGGAGTGCTGACTGCAGAGCTGAGCTCCAACATCAGAAGGACGTGGGGCTGCTTGGAGAGAGAAAGGCAGCCCTTTCCTCCCAGCTAGGCTGTGTCTTTAAGCATTCCACACCTGTCCTCTGCCTGGAGAAGAGTTCTGCCCAAGGGGGGATCCTGGGCAAAGGCAAACCAAACAGCCTGGGAATGGCAGGGGAGGTGATGCAGAGCCAGGACAGAGCTCAGGGAGGGAATGTTATCCCCAGCCCAGCCCCAAACCCAATCCCAGCCCCTCCTGGGGCCCCTCAGCCCTCCCGGGGCTCTGGCAGGGATTCTCTGCACAGGGCCCCCTTCCAGACCCCTGCCCAGGCTGCTCCCTGCCCGTGCTCCTGGTGGGTCCTGCCATGGCAGGAGGAAGGATTCCTTCCCCTCGGGGGTGCCAGCTGCTGCTGGGCTGTGCCAGGAGCTGGGATGATCTGTGCCTGCTGACAAAGCCTTTGTGTTCCCACCTGGAGCTGGCTGGGGCTGGGCAGCACAAGGGTTTTTCTCTAATATGTTTATTTTGAAGCAGCAGACAGGGTGAGGAGTGTTCCTCCACTCCAGAGCTCTCAGGAGCACCAGGCTTTACATTTCTAATCTCCCCTCTTTCCTCCCAGGGCTCCTCACTAAGCTGCCCATTTTCAGAAGGAAGTGTCACTGTAGAAGTTTCTTTTTAGCAGGAGAAAATGTTCTTCCCTGATTGAGTGTGTGGCTAAGCCCAGCCCAGGAAGGGAGCAGGTGATGCTCTATGGAAGTAACTTCTTTAATCCTGTGGCTGCTTGAAGGCTGCAGTGTGTGCAGTGAGGATCACAGGGAGCTGCTTTAGCTCTGCTGGCATTGCTGACCTGCTCGATGGAAACCCCAGTGCCTTTTCCTGGAGACCCATGTCCCCATTGATCTTCTAAGGAGCTTCAGGCAGAAAGGAGCTCAAGGCTGGGCTTTCCCTTTTGGAGTCTGGGATTTGTGTTCTGCCCTCTCCACGCAGGGCAGCGGGGCCTGGCCTCCTTCCCCTGCTGCTCCCAGAGCTCCAGCTGCTCTCCAGGGCCTTCCATCAGGAAAAACCTCTGTTTCAGTGCCCAGCAGCACAGAGGGCTCTGCCAGCCTGGCTGGGCCGGGAGCTCTGCATTCCCAGGGCTGGGAGCCAGCAGAGAGGGGCTCAGGGGGCTTCTGGGCAGCCTGAGCCTGCTCCAAGCCCATCCAGCCTGGCCTTGGGCACTGCCAGGGATCCAGGGGGAGCCACAGCCTCTCTGGGCACCCTGTGCCACAGCTTATAAATGAAATACAGAATTTATTATATTACATTTTATAATCTTCAATTATTTGTATTTTATTTTATTATTACATATAAATTTCTATTATTATTCTATTCTAGTCTAGTCTAGTCTATTCCATTCCATTCCATTCCATTCCTGTAAATAAGCAAATGGGAAATAGGTTGGATTCCCCTCCCCATTCCGGAGCTAAGGACAGTGCCTGTCTGAAGGGTCAGTAGCAGTCTGGCAATAAACCAGGTTAAGAGGTCCCACTAGCAGCTGGACTAGATGATTATTATTACATATAAATTTATATTATTATTCTATTCTATTCTATTCTATTCTATTCTATTCTATTCTATTCTATTCTATTCTATTCTATTCTATTCTATTCTATTCCATTCCATTCCATTCCATTCCATTCCATTCCATTCCTGTAAATAAGCAAATGGGAAATAGGTTGGATTCCCCTCCCCATTCCGGAGCTAAGGACAGTGCCTGTCTGAAGGGTCAGTAGCAGTCTGGCAATAAACCAGGTTATCCTGGAGCAGCAAAGGGGAGTCAGCAGGGTCTGTGCTCCCGCAGCTCAGCAGATTGTTTAATTGATGCCACCATTGATTGGTCTCAGCTAATGAGAAGTGTGCCTTCCTTGCCCTCCTGTCCTCGTGGAGAGTGTGCTGGTGGTGCCTTGAGAGGGCTGACCCAGAGCAGAGGCTGGGCAGAGCTCCAGAGTAAAGCAGGGATTTACTCAAAGGATCTCCTCCATGGATGCCCCTTGGGCCGCAGCAGAGCCCAGCCAGGGCTGCCCCCAGGATGAACCCAAATGGCCCCAAAATGCACGAGCGCTGCCGGGGTCTCTCCCTGGGCTCAGCTCTGCTCCATGTGCACATTGCAGTTCAGTGTCCAACCCCACTGCAGCCCCTGCAGCCCCTCCCTTGTTTTTCCCTCTCCGAGCTGAGGCTCCCTGGGACAGTCTGCTCAAGGTGGGTGCAGGCCAGGAGGAACCACGAGCAAAGTGGGCAGGTGAGCAGAGCAGAGCTGCAGCTCTGGGCAGGCTCTGGGGGAGCTCTGAGGATGGGCAGGGGCTCATTTTCAGGGGGGCTGAGTCAGGAGCCATCAAAGCCCCTCCACCCCTCATTTGTGTCTTCATTCACTCTTTCCATGCTGCTTCTCCATGCTGACTCAGAGCTCTACCTGCCTCTCCTTGCAATCAGCAGCATTAATTAGTTAATTCATGCCCAAAGTGAAAGGTTACAGGAATTTGTTCAGGAAATTGATTTTGGCTATGATCAGGAGATTGATCCAAGCCCCCGTGCAGGGAGCTGCTCCTGCCCCGTGATTGCAGCAATCTGTCCCCAGATGGGTAATCAGGAGTGGCACCAGGAGACAAACGAGCAGGGCTGGGGACGGCAGGCAGGCTCGCAGCTGATTAACATAAATATTCCATCCTGCCGAGTGGGGCTGCACTATGGAATCGTTTATTCCGTGGCTGTAATGGGGAGAAAAATGACATCATAAGCAGAATGGAATAAACAGCAGAGTGTAATGTAATGATGGCTAGCTCATTCTAACCCCTGCACTGGAGTCTGGGGCATGGGCACTGAGCTGGGTTTCACGTGCTTCTGGCTGAGAGGGAATCGTTTTCCAAGGATTGGGTAAAGGAGTGAGGCAGGATGCTGCCAGGTGTCCTGGGGGATGTTCCCCCTTCCTGAACTCAGCAGGGCTTTCCCCATGGAAAGAGGTGATGCCTCAGGTTTGGCTTTTCTGTTTTCCACATTCTGTGCTGCTTTAGTGTGTGGGGCTGGGTTCACATCAGGGGATGCTGAGCTCTGCACAGAGCAGGGAGACAAAACAATTCATGGAGGAGATGCTTTTAATAAATCCCTGCTTTATTCTGGAACTCTGCCCAGCCTCTGCTCTGGGTCAGCCCTCTCAAGGCATCACATCACTTGGTTTTTTGTTTTGGTTTGTTCTTTTTTTGTGTTTTTCTGGGGTTTTTTCCTTTTTTTTTTTTTTTTGGGGGGGGGGGGGGGGGTTGTGTTTGGTTGGGGTTTTTTTGTTGTTAGTTTGTTTTGGGGTTTTTTTTATTTGTTTGTTTGTGGTTTTTGTTGGTTTTTTGTTTGTTTTTTTGGGTTTGTTTTTTTGTTTTGTTTTTTAATCAGGGTGCTCAGGCCTTGGCAGGGGCTGCCCAGGAAGGTTTGGAGTGCCCATCCCTGGGGGTGCCCAAGGAAGGAGCTGCAGTTTCCTGCCCCCTTGGTGGGGAGGGAGGATGTGGCAGATGCTGCTGACACCTCTCAGGTAAAATCTGCTCAAAGCAGAACCTTTTGGTTATCCTTCTCACCTTGTGATGCCCCTGGGACTCCCCTGAACATGGAGCTCCTAAACCTGCTGGGTTTACAGCAGCCCAGCCAAGCTCCTCCTGGCAAACTTCCAGGGGCCTGACTTGTACATGAGCGTGGTGATCTCTGATCATCACTCAGCTGTGGTGAAGAAAAGCCTCTTAGCTGGGATTACTCCTCCCAAACCCAATGAGTTAATCATGGAATTAGAGTGTGGCACTGAAGTCTGTGGGCTCTGCTTAACCCAGAGCTGCAGCATGTAACAGCTTTTACTTGTTCCACCTTGTGCAGCCCCACGGCGCCCTGCTCCACAGCATCCCTGGGAGCAGGCCAGGCAGTTCCCAGGAGGGCAGAGGCTGCAGGCAGGAGCTCCATCCCCTGCGGGCTCCCAGGAAGGTCTGGCAGCTCTTCTTTCCAGGGATATCTCCCTGCAGGATGCTGCTTTACTCCATGGAAGGCTGTGTCATCACTGAAACAAAGTAAGTGAGAAGGAAAATTAGTTCTGGGTTAGAGATTGGTGTTTTATACCCAGCACGAGATATCAAGCACCAGGTTTGATGTCTCTTGCTCTTCTCTTTGTAATTCCATCAATCTCTACAGGATCCCCTCTGATTTATTTCCTCTTGAATAGAGCTAGCCAATTTTCTCATTTTTCATCTCCTTTTTTATCTCCTGACTGATCATGGCAACTTTCTGCCTGCCCAGCTCCTCTGAGGCAGTGAGAAACTCTCAGTGCATTCTCCAAGTGAGGCCACTCCGATTTTAAAATACAGACTTCGTTTGGGACAAAGATCCTGCAGCAGATCAGATGCAGCCCTTGGTGTTTGCAACCAGCAATGCCACAAAGAGAACAAACCTGCAGCCTGGGGGTGATTCCCAGATCGTCCCTACAAGAAATCTCCCAGAATTTCTGCCAGTGTGTCCTTGGCAGGCTGGGCTCCTCCAGCTCCATCCTCCCAGCTGACCTGGCTGCTCTGCCCCCTCTGAATGGCCTGAGTCTGCTTTTGCTGACCTCTGCCAGCTCTCAGGGCATTCAGCACTTCCCTCACCCTGTCACTCAGCAAAAGGCACGAATTGAAACCATGGGAAACCCTGGCTCTTCCTGCCTTGCCCTCGATGTGAGGGGAGCCTGGAGTTTCTGCTGAAACCCTGGGGAATCTCCTGAGATCTCTGGGGGCTCAGGGCAGAGGGGGCAGCCCTGCTCCTGTCTGCCTGGAATCCCCACCTGCAGGACAGGCGAGCAGCAGTGCCAGCAGGGAGCCAGGCAGTGCCCAGGTGTGCTGAGCAACCCCCAGGGCACAGAGGGCACCCAGGGCAGTGTGTGAACACCAGGGATAAAAGGCTGGGTGCAGAACAGGAAAGGCAGATGCCTGAAGCCTCCTGCCATGTCTGTGTTACTGTGCACGGGGTGCAGCTCTGAAATGGTGTGGTGACACTCGGTGTGTTGTGGCCATCTCAGCTGTGACATGTGCTGTGACACTTTAGGATGCTGGGAGGCCTGGAGCATCTCTGTGCCCAGGAAGGGCTCAGGGGGCTGGGGCTGCTCAGCCTGGAGAGGGACCCGAGCCCTGGGTGTCCCTGGGTGTCCCTGGGTGTCCTGGGGTGCAGGGAGGGGCAGAGCAGGGCCCAGCAATGCTCCCAGGGCCATGGGCAGGGACTGTTCCCAGCAATTCCCCTGCACAGGAGGCAGAATTTCTGCCCTGAGCGAGGACTGAGCTGGAGCAGAGCCCAGAGAGGGCTGGAGTCTCCTCCCAGGATATTCCAGAGCCACAGGGACATATGGCTGTGTCCTGTGCCCTGGGCTGGCCCTGCTGGAGCCCCCTGGGGTCCCTTCCAGCCCAGCCAGGCTGGGACCCTGGCACCATCAGGAGCAGCCTCGTGGTTTTGCATACAAAGAGGAGCCCCCAGCATCCTCCCTGGGCTGGTGCCAGCCTGAGCCCTGCCCTCACTGGTGGCAGGTCCCTCCCCACAGTCCCCAGCCCACCCTTGGGCAGTTTTGGTGCCCAAGGAGGAGCTGCCCCAGCCTGGTTCTCACACAGCCCTGTGGAATTTACAGTACAAGGCAAGCAGAAAGCTCAGGCACTGAGCTCTGTGCTCTGCCAGGTTCCCAAACTCATAAACACCAGGATTCAATAATGTCTTAATTCAGGAAAACTAATTTCCCAAGCCATTAAATAGTGTTTAGCAAATTAGCTCAAATTTATTTCTCCAAACCTGGAATTAAAGTTGCAGTACATCTCGATCATGGTCTGCTCTCCCTTCTCTCTGTAACCAGATTTAGCCGTGCTGCCTCCCTCCATCCCAGTGCTGGAATTCAGCAGTGCTCCTCTCCATGGACTCACCAGGCTTCTCATTTAGCAGCCTGGAGTGTCCTGGGAGTGACTCCCAGCTCTGTGTGGAGCAGAATTCCACGTTTCAGAGCTGCTGCCTGAGCCAGTGCTCGGGTTTCTGAGCAGTTTTGTGATCTCTGCCTTTCCTGGGATGTGTGCTCAAACAGGAGCCGTGTGTGCTGCAGTGGGAGGAGTGCTGTGGATGCTCAGAGCTAACCCTAGGCTTTCTCCTGCCCTGCATTCCCACAGGAGCAGCTTTCTCCTGCCCTGCATTCCCACAGGAGCAGCTTTCTCCTGCCCTGCATTCCCACAGGAGCAGCTTTCTCCTGCCCTGCATTCCCAGAGGAGCAGCTTTCTCCTGCCCTGCATTCCCACAGGAGCAGCTTTCTCCTGCCCTGCATTCCCACAGGAGCAGCTTTCTCCTGCCCTGCATTCCCACAGGAGCACCAGGCCCATCTCCAGCCCCCTGGAGCTCCAGAGGAAAACTCCTCCCTTGCTGAGGATCCCTGCTGCAGCAGAAGCACAGCTGGCACTGCAGGAGGGCTGAGCCACCCTGGGATGGGATGTGCCACCACCCTGACCCTGTTCTGACTCTGTCAGTGGGCTTTTTTTGTACTATTGCATTTATATTTTAATTTTCCTATTGTAGAACTGCTATTCCTGATCCCATATCTTTGCCTCAGAGCCCCTTAATTTCAGAATTATAATAATTCAGAGGGAGGGGGTTTCCATTTTCCATTTCAGGGAGGCTCCTGTCTTCCTCAGCAGACTCCTGTCTGTTCAAACCAGGACAACACCTTTGCAGGAGTGCTCCCTCAGACACAGGCACACAGCTCAGGGTCCCATCCCCTTGTGGGAGCAGGGCAGGTTCACACCAGGAAATCAGGGACACAGAGCGGTTTGTTCACCAAAGCTGGTCCTTGTCACCAGCCCAGGGCTCTGGGGTCCCTCCCAGCCCCAGCCCTTGAGTGGTTCCATGATCCCGTTCTGCTTACACTGATTTCCATTAGGCTGTCACTGGGCTGTATAAATGACTCCAAATAAAAACTCAATACAAATTCTCAATGCCCTCAAAGCTCAGGAAATAAATCCATCACATTGAGCAGATGGAAATACGGGCAGCTCAGTGAAGGGCTGTGCAGCAACACGGGATATATTGGCTTATTCCAATTTTCTCCTTGTTATCAGAGGCTATTTTGACTGGAAAACTGCTGACCCTTGAGCAGAAGCTCCTCTCCCAGCAGTCAGAAATGTAACAGGATTCTCTTATCAGCCCCTGGGATGGGGGATGGCAGTGCCCCTCTCCCAGTGGCACTGGCAGATAGGCTCTTATCCACGCTGCAGCCAGAGGGGAAGGGCAGGAAGGAGCATCCTGTGGAGAATTCCTCTCCAGAGCCCTCCTCCCCTGGGCTCTGCTCTCAAGCAGTGCCTGCCACACGGAGAATCCTCAGCACCACGTCCTGCCTGGCTGCTGCGGCTGTTCTCTGGTACACTGCAGGGAAACCCAGCTGGGATTTGCCTCTGTTTCCTGAAATAAATGGGCAGGAGATCTTTCTCCTTTTTAATGCCTTTATTAAGAAGAATCAGCTCAGGTGGGGAGAAATCGACGGGTCGCGCCCACGCCGCCGCTGCTCCCAGACGTGGCACGGAGAAGGAGGGTGATGCAGCTTTGTCCGCTGGTCTGCAGGCAGAGCTGGGGATTCCTCCTCACTGGAGAGTAGCAGATTCCTGCTTTTTTTTGTCTAACATCCCGGGGCGTCTCTTTAATCAGCATCTTTTCAGGTTAGGGTGAGAAGCAAAAAGGATCCAAGCAGGTACTGGACTATGCTCCCATCCTTAGGCGTCACTTAGGTCACTTGTTGGCTCGTAATTTTAGGGGTAAAACTGTAAAAACTGTAAAACTGTAAAAATTCAGGGCGCAATGCATTTCTCATCTGCATAGTGGCTCTGATGTCACTCCTATTCTCTTCGTACCTGGAGGGTCTGTCCTGGTGTCCGTCCCTGGCAAGCGGCCAGCATCAGGGGGACAATGGTTAATCACCAGCCATTAACAGGTAATTGAAGAGCTTTTCTTTGGCAGTGAAACTAAAGAGGTCTGACTGGTCTGACTTGTTTTTAACTCTGAAACTTAAAAAAAAATACAACTTTCTATGCATAACATTTCCCAGTCAGAAACATCCAGGATGAGACAGCTGACCGATCCCATTTCCTCTCCACCGTGAAGGGCAGCAGGTGGAACTGGCCCAGCAGTGCAAGGTGGGCTCCCCCTCTGCCATGATGCCATCTCTGAGCACAGCAGGTGGTGTGGGCTGTGGGGTTTGGGCTGTGGCAGCAGGGAAAGGTGCCCACAGGGCTCTGGGCTGCCACGGGCACTCTGTGCCTTCCCTGAAGTGCTGCCAGGGGAGGGTTTGTCCTCCAGAAACTGCAAGAATTCTGCTGTAATCAGGGAGCACACGGAGTGCCAATCCCCACATGGAGAACACTTGATATCTGCTTTTTGCTCACGTGGTTGTTCTATCTGGTGATCTCCCCAGGCTCCAAACCTGCACTTATTTCATGTGTTTTCTGCCCTGAGCATTCACAGCCAAACTGCTCCAGAAAAGGAGCTTTGCTTCTGGAGAGGTTCAAACTGAGCAGGATGCGCCCAGTTCTCCCCCAAGGCACTGCAAACACCGACCCTGGTCCCAGAATCACAGAATCCTGGGATCCCTGGGGCTGGCACAGCCCTCCCAGCCCACGGAGTCCCAGCTGTGCCCATCCCCACCTTTCCCCAGCTCTGAGTGCCACCTCCAGGTGACACCCACAGGGATGGGCACTCCAACCCTCCCTGGGCAGTGGCAAGGCCTGAGCCCCCTTTCCATGGGGAAATCAAATATTAAATCTTTCTGAATTAGCTGAGTCCAACATTCCCAGCAACATCAAACAGGCTCTCTAAAAAAAGAAGATTGTTTCACTTTAGTCCATGGAGATGAGAGGGAATGGGAATGAAATGGAAAATTATCAATCACCAGAATTTCCTTCAGAGCCTGAGAGTGAAATATTCCACGATCACGTTCCCATCAGAGGGAAGTCACGGGTTTAACCTGGCCAGAACCAGGCCCAGGTGGAGCTGCACTTTGATCAGGGGTTTCTTTGAAGATCCACTGCTTGGTTTGAGAATATCAGAGGGAATAAATAACAAGGGCAGGAGCTGAAAGAGAAACGTCAGAGGAGGCAGAGGCTGGAATTGAGAGGAGTGGGACTGCTTTGGGACAGCAGTGTGGAGAGGGACAATGGATGACAGGAGCCACCAACTTCATCTGTCACCAGGAGGCTGCTGTGGATTAACCCGCTCCTGGTGCCACTAATTACACACATTAACTGTGAGCATTAACCTGCTCTCGATGTCACTAATTACAGCCCTCACATTAAGGTGAGCATTAACCTGCTCCTGCCCACCCCCAATTACACCCTGAGGAGCAGCACCTCAGCAGGGCGGCCTCATGTCCTGGAGGAGGAGGAGGATGGAGCTTGGAGAAGGCAGCTTGAGGGGAATCTGGGAATGTTTTCTTTAGAACAAGCCCCTGAAACTCCCTGTGCGGGTTCCCCTGGAAAAGGGGACGTACAGGAGCACAAGGACAGCCAGGCAGCTGGATTTCTGTGGATCACACAGCTCCCCTCTTTAAGTAGATGAAAAGGCCTAATTGGTTTCCCTGGAAGAGAAGAGAGCTCAACAACAATTTGCTTTTCCTAGGGGACGTACAGGAGCACAAGGACAGCCAGGCAGCTGGATTTCTTTAAGTAGATGAAAATGCCTAATTGGTTTCCCTGGAAGAGAACAGAGCTCAATAACAATTTGCTTTTCCCGTTTTATTCAGGAGAACCCGATCCAAACGTTACAAGAGCACTTTCAGTCCCTGTTTATTCTCCTCATAAACAAGCCCAGTGCTGCTGCTTCGTCAGGCTCACTGCAGTGACACCATGGTAACACTGCTGTGACACTGCAGTGGAACTGAAATGGCACCACAGTGACACTACAGAGACACCACAGTGCCACCTCGTCCCTCCCCACTGCTGAGCCCAGGTGTGTCACTCCCAGTGACACTCAGCAATAACGGGATTTGCCTACACACAACATTGTTTTATTGCAGTGTTTATTTTCCCCCCTCTCCATTCCCTCAGCACTGCTCTGGTGGGGGCTGCTTCTGACTGCTCCTGCTTCTGACTGCTCCTGCTCCTGTTTCTGATAACGGGATTTGCCTACACACAACATTGTTTTATTGCAGTGTTTATTCTCCCCCCCCTCCACTCCCTCAGCACCGCTCTGGTGGGGGCTGCTCCTGACTGCTCCTGCTCCAGGTTCTGCTCCCAGCTCCAGGTTCTGCTCCCGGTTCTGCTCCCAGCTCCAGGTTCTGCTCCCAGCTCCAGGTTCTGCTCCTGGTTCTGTTCCCAGCTCCAGGTTCTGCTCCTGGTTCTGCTCCCAGCTCCAGGTTCTGCTCCTGGTTCTGTTCCCAGCTCCAGGTTCTGCTCCCAGCTCTGACTGGAAGCTGGTTGAGCCCTGGAGACCCCCAGAGCCCCAGGGGTGATGTGGGGTGTGAATTCCCATTCACAGCCCCTGTATGAGATCTGTGGGTGTCAGAGGTGTGCCAGGAGGAGCCATCCCGGGGAGCAGGGAAGGAGGGGACACAAAGCCCCTGGAGAGCCCTGCAGGGCGGTTTGCACCACAGATAAATCATCCTTTTGAGTGCTTGGCAGATCCCCGAGTGGCTGGAGTTCCAGTGCCTTTCACACAGCTGAATTTATTTCTCTTTCAAGATCCTGACAGCTCCAGGAGGCTGCTGCAGCCCCACATCAAAAGCCAGCCCAGGAGCTGGGGATGAGCTGGGGAAGGCCCAGCAGAGCAGGAACAAAGCCACCAGGTACCAGGAAGATGGAGGGGAGGTGTGGAGATAGAAATCCCTTCATTAACACTTCATTCCAGGGCAACACTTCATCCATTTTTTGTGATGCCAGCTGACTCCTGCAGCTCCCAAAATTCACATCAGATAAATCCAGGTCTTTCTTTCCTCAGCCGTTGCTGTCCTCGGGGCTCCTCAGAACTCTGGATTTTCACCATTTCTGAGTGCAGGATTTTAAAGGAATATTGACACACACCATGTTCTCCTTCATCCACCACGATGCTCTTTGAGGTGCCTTCACTTCTAGCAGGGTGATAAAATCTGTTCCAAGCAAAGGGAGGGATTCCTCTCCTCATCCCTGCCTTGTTATCCCAGCTGAGTGAAGGAAACCTCCTGGGTTTGTCTCCAGCCCTGAAACAGGAGGGCTGCACGTGGGGTTTTTCCTTCTGAGGATTAAAACCAGAAGGCTCATCCCTCTGGAATTTCCAGGTGAAAATCTGCCTGCTGGGACCTGTGGAACCTCCAGGGAATGCAGAGGTTGTTGTGGAGCTGCACAGCTGTCAGGTGCTTGTGGGGAACTCTCAGTGTGCACGGCCAGGAGCCTTCCCCTGGCTGCCTGCTTCCTGCACAAAGTTCAGATAAACAGGATTAAACGGGATTTTGGAAAGGAACATGGCATCCAGTGTTATTGCATTATAATAACCGATGTGGAATACCTTTTATTGCATTAACATGCAATTTGTGGTCAATGTCGGTAGCACAGGGGCAGTCCTTGCTGCAGCTCCTCTTCTGAGGCATCCAGAGGGCAGGGATGGGGGGGTTTGGGAAGGAATTGTTCCCTGGGAGGGCAGCAGGCCCTGGCTCCCTGGAGCTGTCCAAGCCAGGCTGGATGGGGCTTGGAGCACCCTGGGATAGTGGAAGGTGTCCCAAATTCAAAGGCACTTTGCCTGCAAGAGCTGAGAGATTAGAAAGGGAGAATTTCATTGAATGAATGGAGGGATAAAGCAATACATATTTTTATTTCTATCTATTTTAGTATATAGAACTGTATTTAGTTATATTGAAATTGATATAATGCATTTTTTTTCCACTCCAAGTCTCTTACAGGAGCTCATCCCACCTTTGTCTCTGGGCACAGCCTTACAGCAAGAAAATGATTCATCTGTCACACAGGAGACCAGAAGAAAATAGGTAAATCATTTTGCAAAAGAACATCTCACGTTTTCTGTATCTATTTTTTATATATTTCATATAAAATAACAGGTCTAAACACCCCAGTTTGCTGTGGAGCTTATTGAATATCACTGATTCTTTTTTCTACCACTTCCTAAAGCTTTAACCTCAGTCTTAGTTAAGTCCTGCCCTGAAATGTCAATTAGCCTTATCAAATATGACACAATTGTCTCACAGCCTGAATTTCCCCCTAACTTGCAGGGAATTATGGCCCCATTATCCCATTCCAGAGCCTCAGAAGTGGGCTGTCAGCTGAGGGATGCATCCAGGCAGTCAGAGCAGTTCTGTAATGTCATCAGAACTGTCAGGGATGTCAAGGAGCTCTTGCCAGGCACTTCTTGCTTTGCTGGGAATGGGGATTTTCCCCTCAGCCCTCCCTCTGCTGCCCTGCTGTGCTGATCAGAGAAGCCTGGGCTTTATGGCTGCCTCCTGCAGGGGCTCTGCTGCAGTGCCTTTATTCCATTTACTCACTCGGACTGGAAGCACAGGTCACTTCCAGTCAGAAGTGTCTCAGCCTGGCTGAGGAGAACTTCCCAAAGCTCTGTGGGCATGCCTGGTGAGATCATCTTTGGGAAGAGCCCTGGAGCTGGCACGTGGCATCCCCAGAAATCCTCATTAGGGCTCAGCCCTTTTATTCAGCCTCATCTGGGGAGTGTGCTTGTCATTGTCTCAGGCCTGATTTCCAGAATGTCTTGATTAATCTGCTGAAACAAGAACTGAGGAGACCCCCTGGGCCAGCTGGACCTGCAGACAAGGAGAGGACTCTGACCTCAGGGGTCACAGGATGCCTCTGCTTGGAAAAGCCCTCCGAGGCTTTGGTTCCAAAAGTCCCCGAGTGCCACATCCAGTGACACCTCCAGGGATGGGCACTCCAGCAGCCCTGCCAAGGCCTGAGCTCCCTTCCCGTGGGGAAATTAGTTAATGTTCTTTAAATCAAAATAACCCTTTCAAGGGCACCTCAGAACCAAACCCCGGGATATGTGAGCAGTGGATTTCTTAGTGCTTGAGTGGCATCTAAATCTCACTTTTGGGGTCTCTCCTGCTCTGGATGAGCTTTAGGAACCTCGTTGCCAAGGATCCCTGTGGATACTGGGTTTATTGCAGGTTCCCACCTGCAGTGCAGATGCCAAGGCCCTGTTTGGGTTCCTGCCCTGAGGATGATGCCATCTCTAGCTCATGAGCATGTCTTGCATGCAGGCAGAGATATCATCAAAGGCCTTCTAAAATATGGGTTAGGCCCTGCCACTGTGGCTAAGCCAACAGCCAGCTTGCAACTTCCCCTGTGAAAAATCATAGGAATGAAAGCAGTGAGCACAGCAAACTGTTCTGCTGAGAGAACTGCTTGTGCCTGTAAAAGCAAGAGCTCTGTCCCATGGGAACCAGTGAACAAAACATGGGAACTATCCAGGAACAGAGAGGTTTGATAAACGTGCAAAATGGCATTTACTGACCAGAGAACTGGACAGCAAGTTATGGACCAGTTAGAGTTATACACAAAGTCTTGGAAACTTTGGTATAAAAATGGGCTGTGACACTGAAAATTGGCTTTTCTGCATGGGGAAACTGAGTCCTGCCTGTTTATTGCTGCAACAAAGCTGCATGAGGCAGCTGAGCTGTGCCAGCTGTGCCAGCCATGCCCAGCATCCCCATGCCGGGATATTCCATGGAGCTCCTGCTGGGCCAAACCTGCTGCTGTGGGGTGGATTTTGGGCTCCAGAGGGGTTTTGTTGAGGCTGAAGCTCTGCCCCAGGAATCGACTGCATTTATCTGGAATTCCCAAGAAGGAGGAGGCCTGGAAGGCAAAGGGAGCTGTGGGGTTTGGATGCAGAGGCTGGGAGGGGCTCAGTCCCAGGGGAACAGCTCCTGAGGCACAGGGAATGGGGCTGTGCTCTGCAGGGGCTCCAGGGATCCACAGGAGGAAAGCTCAGGGGTGTTGTTGGAACCCACTGGATTCCAAGGTGGCTTGGGATGAGCTGCTGGGTGAGACCTGGGGGAGGCAGAGATGTGTCAGCAGCCTGGGAGGGGAAAAGGGACTGTCTGGCTTCAAACTGGTTTTCCCAATGGGCTTTAAGGTACCTCAGGTAAGGGGGGACTCTCCTGGGAATTCCTGCCCTGCTCTCAGCAGTGGGTTGGGCAGGAGTCAGAGTTATTTCAGCCCAAGCCAATAACAGCTCCTGAGATCTTTTTAAAGCACAAAATCTCCCTCAGTAGCCACATAAACACAAGCCAGAAACAGGGAAAGCCAAGGTGGTTGGTGCTTCCAGATTCTCACAGACCAAAGCATCCATCCTGTCCAACAGGCAGAGAAACAGCCTTGGACCTGTAGAACACTGGGATTTATTGACTGACAGGCTCCTAAGCAGCCCAAAGTTTAATTTGGAAGCTGTCAGGGAGCAGGGCTGAGTCCCTCAGCATCCATCAGACACAAACTGGCAGCTTGGCACGAGGCACAGGTTTCTTCTGAACGTTCCTTTTGGCTGCAGGGTCACAAACTCGGTGTCCCAAATGCCCCCTGGGCGTGGGCAGAGCCCTCCCCTGGGCTGTGCTCACACCCAGCTCCCTGTGGGATGGGATCCCTGGGCAGGGCTGGGTGGAACGGGGAGCCAAGCCCAGCCCATCTCCAGCTCTGAGCCCCTGGAGCTGTGACAAGGGGAGAGGTGGCTGTGGTGGCCCCTCTGTGTCCCCTCAAAGCCAGCACAGTGTCACCAAGGGCTTTGGATTGCATTCAAAACAAGCAATCCCTTTCATACTTCAGCTTTGCCTCTTTCCCGTCCCTTCTCCCACACCTTTTGGGCTTGTTAAGGAGGCCTGGGAGGAGTTTTTGGCTTTCTTTTCCCAGGCAAGGATATTTGATAGATACCAAAACGCTCCAGCTGCAGCAAAACCCAGGAGCATTAATGAGCAAAGGCCTCCAAGATCATGGAGTCCAGGGCAGCACTGGGATTTGGGAATGGCAGGAGGGCAGCACTGGGATTTGGGAATGGCAGCAGGGGCCTGTCCAAGGTAGCGCTGGGATTTGGGAATGGCAGCAGGGGACTGTCCAAGGCAGCGCTGGGATTTGGGAATGGCAGGAGGGCAGCACTGGGATTTGGGAATGGCAGGAGGGCAGCACTGGGATTTGGGAATGGCAGCAGGGGCCTGTCCAAGCTCTTGCCCTTGCCCAAGTTCTGGAGCAGCTGACCTTAGGAAAGGAGGAGATTCCTCCTCAGAAAGCTGCAGGGACTGTTGGCATAGAGCAGCTTTTACCTGCTACGAGCAATCCCATAAATCCTCTCCTGAAAATAATAAGACCCAGTAGAATAGCAGTGCAAGGCTTACAGCTCTGCCCAGGAGCTGTTTTCCATGTGAAAACACACAAAGCCCATCAAAGCCTCCATTCCAGCTTTTATGGGAAGGTTCAGTGTCGTTTAACAAAGGATAACAACAGCAAATCCATGGGGGGGGAGTGAGGCAAGTTTGCTGTGTAATATAAATTACCTCGTTGTTGAGGTAATTACCTAAATTACCTGTGCAATATAAATTACCTGGCATGAATGATGCCTTTTAGCCTAATGAATCCCCTTGGTTTACAGGAAATGTGGGATCTTTATTGAGTGGTGTCCCATCCGTCACTGCCAGGCTGGGGTGGAGCTGGGGGCTGCTCCCTGCTCAGGAAACTCTCCTGTCCCCCTGTGGGGTTGTTCTGTCACTCGGGGGACGTTCCCCTGCTGCTGTGGGTTTGTGTGGGGTGCGTGAGGGAATCAAACATCCTGCCCCACCCTTCCATCAGCAATTCATCCATTAATTAAATGGACAAGGCAATAAGGCAACACATATCTGTATTTCCATCTATTTTAGTATATAGAATTGCATTTATTTATATTGAAATTGATATAATGTATTTTTTATTCCACTCCAAGAGCTCATCCCACCTTTGTCTCTGGGCACATCCTTACAGGAGGAAAATGATTCATCTGACACGCAGGAGACCAGGAGAAAACAGGTAAATCATTTCGTAAAATAACATCTCACGTTTTCTGTATCTATTTTCTATATATTTCATATAAAATAACACAGGTCTAAACACCCCAGTTTGCTGTGGGGCTTACTGAATGTCACAGATTCTTTTCTCCAAGGCATATTTTAAACAGTTGGCACCAGCAGGGTCCCCTCAGCTCAGCCCCCTCTGCCAGGAGCTGGGTTCAGCTGCAGGTGGTGCCTTCATTAACCTCATTTCTTTAAAAAGGCCGGGAAAGAGGCAAAGGGAGCAGGGGTGAGAGGGGGTCCCTGCTGCTGCAGGGGTTTCACTGGGATCAGCGGGGTCTGGACCCAGTGGCAGGTCAGTCCATGTCACCCAGAGCTCTGGGCTTGCAGGAGCCCTGCACGGTCCCCAAGCCCAAGCTGAGCCTGGTCCCCAGCTGGCCACCAGCCCAGAGCCATGCCCAGTTTTCCCTGGACACAGCAGATGTTTTCCATGGAAGATGCAGGCAGTGTGGTGGGGCAGAGGGAAGGAGCCCCCGTCCATCCCTTGCTGTGGTTGTCTCTGCTGGCTGTGCTCAGCATGGAACAAACACTGCCAACGTGTTAATATTTAAAGGTGCTGTAAAATTATGTTTGCTTTGAAGGCAGATCATATTAGCAAAGGAAAAAAAAAACCAACTCCTGCTCCTTAAGCAGTTTCATCTTTATTGACTTTGGTTTTCTAAGTGAGCTGACAGCACGGGGAGTGACAGTGACAATTTGGGAACTGGTGGGGGGGGATCCAGTAGTGCCTGGGTTTTGAACGATTTGGGTAAACCAGCTGCTTTTTTGTTTTTCAGGGGCTGTGCCAGTTCACATTTTCAGCAGTGGGCTGAGGTCTGTGTCAGGGTGACACACGGTGCTGGCAGGCAGGTACAGAGCCCTTGGGCATTCTCAACATTACTCTCCTAAGGTGACAAAAACATTGCTTGATTTGGCATAAAAAGCCTCTCAGAGTTGTGGGAGGTGAAGTGCTATTCCCACAGGCAGGCTTTAAAAGCCCGAGGTACTTCCCCATTGTCCACTGGCTTCCCCTGTAAAACACCACTTATTTATTCTCATTTCCATTTATTCCAAGTGCAGCTTCTCCAGCTCGTGGGTGGGGATGTCAAGCTGCATCCTCGATGGGCACAGATAAATCACTTTTACTGCCCCTTCCCTGCTGCTGGCACTCAGGCAGCCGTTGGAATTCCAAACACATTCCGTGAAATTCTGTGCTGCTCTGCCAGCACGGAGCAGGGGGAGTTCCAGCTCCTGCTTCCCTTCACAACAAATCCACCCTCAGCCGGCTCGGGCTGGAACAGAAACCCTGTAATTATCAATAATGCCCTTTCAGAGAAGCCCACAGGCACTTGGTTTTCCTGTCTCACTGTAAGGCAGTTTTTGGGGGGAGCAGATACAGCAGGGCACAAAGGGAAGGGATTCCTCAGATGGGATAAGTGAGATAACTTCCTGGGCCTGATGGTTTTCTATTATTTGTGACTCCCTGGATGATTTCTTGGCGTGTTAAAGGGAATAAAAGCTGGCATCAGTCATCAGAGTGGAAGTGCAGTGGGGCAAGGCTTCTCTGCACTTCTGTACACCCATGCATCCAGGACAGTGTGCAGACTTCAAGATTCATATTTCCAGAGAGCATCCTGCTGGAAATGTGTGTCAAAAAGACAAATCAGAGCTTCTCCAGCCTCTGTCTATTCCTAGAGCAAGCTGTCAGGTTGCAGGCAGACAAACCTGCTTTCCTTGCATTCCTGGAGCTGCTCCTGTGAAACCTCCCAGCCCTGCAGCCTGCAGGTGGCACGGGGAGGGAAAACAACCCAGGCAGGCAATAACTGGGGATTTTTACCTCCTCCCTGCTGGGAAAGAGCCTGGAGAGCCAGCCCTGAGTTTGTGCCCAGGGGCTGCCAAGGCCGGGGCTCCAGGAGCTGGCAGGGATCACCCCCAGGAGCATGGAATGCTTTGGGTGGGAAAGGACCTTCAATCCCACCCAGTGCCACCTGTGCCATGGCAGGGACACCTTCCCCTGCCCCAGTGTCCAGCCTGGCCCTTCCCTGGGCTGGGGCAGGGGCAGCAGAGGTGTCCCTGGGCTGGGACATCAGGAGTGTCCCTGGCTGGGGAGATGCCCCTGCTGCCCCTGCTGGTTGCACCCAGCCCCTCCAGGGCCCCGAGTTCAGTTTTCTGCAGACTAAGAGTGCTTTAAGGATGCTGCCCATGGCAAACAGGGTCGTTGTTCTTCCTGCCCCGAGTGCTGCTGACCCTTCCCTGGGCTGGGGCAGGGGCAGCAGAGGGGTCCCTGGGCTGGGACATCAGGAGTGTCTCTGGGTGGGGAGGTGCCCCAGCTGTCCCTTCTGCTGCTCCTGGTTGCACCCAGCCCCTCCAGGGCCCCGAGTTCAGTTTTCTGCAGACTAAGACTGCTTTAAGGGGTCGTTGTTCTTCCTGCCCCAGTGCTGCTGACGGGCATTAATGGGGCTGAGCCGTTTCTCTGCTCATTTAAAATCCAGCTGGGGTTTAACCGGGGCAGTGAAAAGGCTGACACCCAATTGTGCTCATTGATCTCGGCCTCCCCACATCAACTCGAGTGGCTTTTGTGTCCCTGCAGGGCAGAGACACCTGGAATAGAGGTGGTGGAATCCCAGCCTGGGAGCATGGGAGCTGGGAAGGGCAGGGCAGGGGTCCAGAGGGCTCAGGGGGATGGATCTGTGCCCCCCTGCTCTGCCTGACTCTGCTGCTTGCAAGGAAACCTGCTGCTCATGGATTGTATTTAATTTCATTTGTCTGTTGCATGGAATAGATTGTATTATCATGTATAATAACAGAATACATTTGGTTGCATTTAATGGGAATATTTGGCTGCAAGCTGGAGCTCTCCTGAACACGCTGTCACTGCTCTGCCCTTCCCAAGGGAATCCTAAGGATGATAAAACTTGGGAAAATATAACCTGAAACATTATAAAGATGACAAATGTTTCCGTTGATTATGATGAAACTTTAAGGGATTTTTTTATCAGAAAAATCCTGGTGGTGTAATTTTAATTTTTCATAAACTCTACCCTGGGTGCAGCTTCCTAAACCAGCGTGTTCAAACCCCGCTGAGGTCTCTTTGTGTTCTGCAAGCTGTTGTGGGCAACAAATAATATTAAAATTAATATTACACTTCTTTTGTTTCCCCTCTCCTGAGGGAGAGAACACATTTCTTGTTTGCTCCTGCATCAAAAGCTGTAATGTGAAATATTTCAGCGTGTGTGTGATGAATGGATTCCAGCTCCCAGCCCAGGATCTGCCTTGGCACCATCTGGGCACGCTGTTCTTTGCAGGTGGAGGTTCCTGCTGCAGCAGGATGCCAGGGAACTGGAGTCTCCCTCCCTGCAAGGGCTCAGACCCCTGGGGTGAGGGGCCCGAGGCCAGGGCTCAGTGCTGGCAGCGTGGGGCTGGCTCAGGTGGGCTCCGTGCAGCTTTCCAGCCCCAGTGACCCTGGGATTCATTGAGCAGGGACAGGAGCAGAGGGAACGGCCCCAGGCTGGGCCAGGGCAGCTCAGGGTGGGCACAGCAGGAATTTCCCCATGGAAAGGGGGCTCAGGCACTGGCACTGCCCAGGGAGGGTTGGAGTGCCCATCCCTGTGGGTGTCACCTGGAGGTGGCACTCAGAGCTGGGGACAGGTGGGGATGGGCACAGGGGGGACTCTGGGATGGCTTTCCCAACCTCAAAGATTCCACAAGAAAATGCAAACCATGTCCTGGGAAAGAAATCCAGCCAGGATTGGATTTCCAGGGCTGGAAAGGAGCCCAGGCAGGATGCTGCCAGGATGGGCAGGAATTCAGGGGCTGTGGCTGGCCCAGGTGAGGCCGATCCCCAGCCCAGCCCTGCTGGGTGTCTGCTGCAATGTGTCTCCGGGTTTAATTGCTGGCAGTAATTAACCGCGGAGGCAGCTGTCGTTAATTATCCCCCGTAATGAGGCAGCCTGTCCTGCAGGCTCCTGCCAGCTCCACCTGCACATCTGGAGCTCCCTGCTCACCTCTGCACCCCTGCAGCAGCTGCCTGGTGCCAGCCCCACCTGCCCCAACCCTGCTGGGGGCTGCAGGAGCCCCCAGGACTGCCTGGGAAGGTAAAACACTTGGGAATCATTTCTGGAGCTGCACAGGAGCTCCAGGGAGCACAGAGCTCTGCCAGGGGAGGGTTCAGGGCTGCAAAGGGATTGTAGGAATGGCCCAGCCCTCAGTGCTGAGGATGTGTTACTTGCCCTGAAAAGTTTTGGCGTGTTTTCTTAGCCTTTGTTTGAAACGTTTTGGACAATTTATTCTCCCAACACAGCTGATCTTTCCTTTTTGCAAGTTTATCCCGTGGAATTCTGGTTGGCATTTGTTGTGAAACACCAAATAACAAAGTTATATTTCCTTTCGATTGCCTTCGAAGGCCCAGAGACCATTTGTTCAGAGGAATGTGAGTGAGGGAGATCCATTCTCATCCCTTCCCAGAACCATTGTGGGAGTCAATGCTCTGCATCAGCGTGGCACCCCAATCCCCAAACCAGCAATATCTGAAAATGATGAGTGTGTGTGTTAACAGGTGCAACTAAACCTGCAGAAAAGAGAGGAAAATCCATCAAACCCATCAACCCTTCTGCTTTGTGAAGATGCTAAACAGAAGTCACTTTATCAAATCAAAACAAATGGCATTTTCATAACAGAGAGTAATAGGGAATTATTTTATTTGCTGCAGGAAATGATTGCCCGTCTCCTGCAGGAGGCTGGGAGCGATGTGCACTTGTAGAACACCGAGCAGCCAGAGATACAATCACATTATGGGGCTTGTTGGAGCATTTGTTCCAATAAAAGCAGCGTGGGCTCCATCGATCACAGCTCCCAGCGCTGACACGGGCTCCTCTGTCACCTTTAGGCACAGCAAATAATGCTGCTGAAGAACTGCTGCTCCCTCCATGGCCGGGCTTTGCTCTTCATTAGATCAGCTTTGGAGCACAAATCCCCCTCTGATGGCTCTGTGCCGCACAGGGGGCTCAGGGCCATTTATTGCCTTCAGCTCCAGGCTGGGAATGAACCCTGAGCCTTGGGAAGGGCTGGGAGCACTGCTGGGGTAACCTGGGATCCAGCAATGCCTCAGTCGCCTTCCTGGGGCTCTGCTGGGACACCTGGGCCCTGGAGCTCCTTCCATGATTTGGGGAATTCTGCCCCGTGCCCAGGTGAGCCCCAGTGCAGAGCCCAGCCCAGCAGGGAGCTGGAGCTGCTGGAGAGAATCCAGAGAGGCACCAAATGATCAGAGGATGGAGCAGCTCTGCTGGGAGAGCTGGGGGGGCTCACTGCAGGGGAGAAGGGTGGGGGGACCCCAGAGTGGCCTCCCAGGGCCTGAAGGGGCTCCAGGAGAGCTGCAGAGGGACTGGGGACAAGGATGGAGGGACAGGACACAGGGAATGGCTCCACTGCCAGGGGCAGGGCTGGATGGAGATTGGGATTGGGAATTGTTCCCTGGCAGGGTGGGCAGGGCTGGCACAGGGTGCCCAGAGCAGCTGGGGCTGCCCCTGGATCCCTGGCAGTGCCCAAGGCCAGGCTGGACACTGGGGCTGGAGCAGCTGGCACAGGGGAAGGTGTCCCTGCCTGTGTCTGTGAGAGCTGGCACTTGGTGAAGTGGCATCATTGCTTTGGTTCACCATTTTTGGGGCTGGAATAGGGAAAAAAACCTGAAATCCTCTCTCTGCTATTGGTAAGGCTCCTGTTTGGATTATTGCTGAGATTCCTGTTTAGCTGAAGGAATGTTGTCTCAGAGCAGTGTGGGGTTTGTGTTATTTGTACCAAGAGGGGCTGTGCAATGTAATTTCCCAGAATGTGCTGAGCTGGAAGGGACCCAGAGGGACCCCCCAGTGCAGCCCTGCCCAGCTACCCCAGCAATGCCCGTGCCTGGGAGGTGGTGCACTCCCATCTGAAGGGATTCCAGGTGCTCTTGCTGGGTGCTCTGGCTCAGCCTGTGCTGGGGGGCAGCAGAGCTGCTGCTGGAGCAGAGAGCTGCCAGCCTGCCCTGGCACTGCCCTGTGCCCTGGCTCCAGCACACAGATCAGGCAGTGCAGCAGGGGACAGGAGAGCCCAGCCGGGCTGATCCAGGTGTGGAAGGGACTGCAGGGAGCTGGCCTTGCCCCCAGCCTGGCTGCCCCAGCAGAAAGCTGCCTTTGCACAGGGCTCTCTGGGCATTTCCGCAGCGGGGATTTGCCCTCTCACGTTTGTCAGTGCAGGAGCTGGCAGCCACACACGTGACAGAGATCCCCACATTAAAGCTCCTCAGTTCAATTTTTAATTGTGCTTTATGGGTGAAAGCAGTCTCTACATCAGTGCAGTCTAATAGCATTGATTTCAGCATGGAGTTATCAATTATTATTCAGGATTCTCTGTTATCTCACCGCAGTTCTGCAGCCTAGCTGATAATTCAATGTTTCATGTGATAGCCTTTAACCACCATCACTGTCAGAGGCAGCTCCGGGGTGAAATCCCAGATTTTCCCTGGTGTGCTCCCTGGGTAAATAAGGCATTTGTTGCTTTGACAGGGAGGTGATGCACTGGGAAATCTCTCACTTGTGATGGTGTGTGCAGAATCAGCTGATCCAGAAATAACAACTTGGAGCAGTTCTGGGCTGCAGGAGGAATGGCTGCTCTGATCCCATTGCAGGGAAATGGGAACAGAGGAAAACTCCACCACGGCTTGGGAAGCTACACTGAGGAGTGGTGAAGGGCTGGAGGTGCACAGTTGGTTCTGTGGAACTGGAAATGCCCTGGGTCCCTGGCAGTGCCCGAGGCCAGGCTGGGCACTGGGGCAGGGGAAGGTGTCCCTGCATGGCAGGGGTGGCACTGGGTGGGATTTGGGCTCCCTTCCCACCCAAACCAGTCTGGGATTCTGGGATCAGTGCAGCTCCCTCCTGGTTCTGCTGCACAGGAGGAGGTGCTTTGTGACAGCCAGGTGACAGTGGCACACAGCCAGGTGAGAGTGGCACACAGCCAGGTGACAGTGACACAGCCAGGTGACAGTGGCACACAGCCAGGTGACAGTGACACAGCTCCTGCTGGTGCCAACAGCCCGGGTGACCTGTGCCAGGTGACCTCCTGGAGTCCTCCAGGGCAGGAGGGGCTGGCCGTGGGTGCTGCCACAACCAGCAGCATTCCCTGGCTCCTGGAGCAGCCCCCGTGCCTCCAGCAGCTCATCCATGTGCTCCCCACAGCTCCTGCACCTCTGGGGATGGGTGAGCCCAAATTCCTTCCCACGGGCTGTGCTGGGGGTGCTCAGGGCAGGCACAGCTCACAGAATCCCAGAAGGGACCCAAACCCCAGCCAGTGCCACCCCTGCCATGCAGGGACACCTTCCCCTGCCCCAGGTGCTCCAGCCCCAGTGTCCAGCCTGGCCTGGGACACTGCCAGGGGAAAATGCAATTATCTTTCTGCATGAGGAAATTAAGGAAGGCCAGTTCCCAGGTGAGCTGTGTGCTTTAGGGCAGTTAATATTCCCTCTTTCCAGCATGAATTATTCCTTTCATTTTCCCCCTCCTTTCAGTCTGTTGTAACCATAACTTTATTTAAAAGCTGCTTTTCTTTCCAGTGTGACTGCAATAATTTCTTAAAGAACATATTTTAATAGCTTGCCTATATGCTCAGGATTTCTGTTTGCTCCCATAATTGCTCCTTAATTATTTTCCAATTGCTGAAACAACAGTTTTCACAGTTTATTAAAAAGCCTTTTTGAAAGCGCTCCCCCAAGGCATTGTCAGGTTTTATGACTGTCACTAACAGCCAGAGCAAGTGAATAATCAGCACCCGGGGCTGTGGCAGCAGGCAGGGAGCACCAGGAGCTCCCTGGCAGCCCCTGCATCCCTCCAGAGAGGGGCACGGGCAGCTCCAGTGCCAGCCACTGCACCCCACTGGGACAGGGGGTCCCTGCCCATGGTGGTGCCTTTTGGGGCCACCTAAAAGCAGCCAGACAGAATTAAGGGATGAAAAGCAGCTGTATTTATTGCAGGGCCTTCAGGTGCATCTCAGGCAGATGGAACCCCCCAAAAATGGACCATGGGTTTTCATGTTGTTATGAGTGTGGTCTATTTGCATATTGGGGGTTAATGTTCCAATTACAGCTTCAGCTAATGAAGTGATTTACCCCAAGTTTGCTCCCCCCAAAACTCACTTTTGTTGACATTTCTGGGCCTGAGGCAGCCCAGCCACTGCACCCCACTGGGACAGGGGGTCCCTGCCCATGGTGGTGCCTTTTGGGGCCACCTAAAAGCAGCCAGACAGAATTAAGGGATGAAAAGCAGCTGTATTTATTGCAGGGCCTTCAGGTGCATCTCAGGCAGATGGAACCCCCCCAAAAATGGACCATGGGTTTTCATGTTGTTATGAGTGTGGTCTATTTGCATATTGGGGGTTAATGTTCCAATTACAGCTTCAGCTAATGAAGTGATTTACCCCAAAATTTCATCTCCCCAAAACTCCCTTTTGTTTCCATTTCCGGGCCTGAGGCAGTGAGGTGGCCCTGACTGCCAGGCCTGGAGAGGAACTGCTGTGTCTGCCCAAAATGGGACAGCAGAGCTCACACTGTGCATGGAGTTTGGAGTTCTGCACTAAAGAACTGCAGGGTTACAGATAGATGAAAATACAAAAGCTGAAATCCTAAGGCATGAGAGCAGGGGTGCAATGGGGTGGGCTCCATCCAGCCTGGCCCTGGGCACTGCCAGGGATCCAGGGCAGCCCCAGCTGCTCTGGGAATTCCATCCCAGCCCCTGCCCACCCTGCCAGGAACAATTCCCAGTTCCCAAAATCCCATTTACTATCCCAATACCCTGCCCCTGGCAGTGGGAGCCATTCCCTTGTGCTCAGATAGAACTTCCGTGTCTTCTTACGACTTTGCAAAGTTCTGATACAGAGAATCCTAATGAGGGTCTCTAATTAGATTAATTTCCTCCCTGCTCCAGCCCCATGCAGCTTTAAACAAATTACCTGAGAACAGCGAAACCAAACTCCCTGTCCCCAGATCCCAGGGATCAGCAGCACCTCCACGGCTTGCTGTTCATCTTTCACTCTGGGGAAGAGTAATGTGACTTTTTATTAGCTGGAGATGCAGAGATGCTTCACAGCCTCTCGCCCCAGCCCCTCCCAGGGAAATGGGCAAATGCAGCCCTTCGAGAGGGGCTTTAGAACAGAGGGGCAGGCTGTGTGTCTGGGACTGCTGCTGTTGAAGGGTCACAGCCTGGGAACTGTCACCAGCCTCAGCTTCCCCGAGGTGGGGAGCTCCAGCTCTGCCACTCACCAGGGGCAGGCTGTGTGTCTGGGATTGCTGCTGTTGAAGGGTCACAGCCTGGGAACTGTCACCAGCCTCAGCTTCCCATCCTGAGGCTGTGGTGCTCCAGCTCTGCCACTCACCCCATGTCCCTTTATTGCCTCTAAACAATCTGACACTCACTGACAGAAACCAGGAGTGGCCTGGATTCCTCTGTCCAGGGAATGTTTGGGAACCTGGGTGCCCCTTGATCGCCTTCAGAAATTCAGAATATTCACCTTTAAAATTATCTCACTTTCTAAAATCCATCATTTAAAGATCCTCCCTTTTCCAAAGAGGGATTCTTGGGGCTGTACTGCTGCCTGGGGGACATTGGCCTCTGTTTGAGCATTTTTAATCTGCATTAATGTCATTTTCCTGAGCAGGGGTGCAGCCACAGCCCAGGCTGGTGATGGTTTGTGGGATCCAGATCTGCCTCTCAGCTGGGACCGTGGGCACTCTCACAGCCTCTCGCCCCAGCCCCTCCCAGGGAAATGGGCAAATGCAGCCCTTCGAGAGGGGCTTTAGAACAGAGGGGCAGGCTGTGTGTCTGGGACTGCTGCTGTTGAAGGGTCACAGCCTGGGAACTGTCACCAGCCTCAGCTTCCCCGAGGTGGGGAGCTCCAGCTCTGCCACTCACCCACCCCATGTCCCTTTATTGCCTCTAAACAATCTGACACTCACTGACAGAAACCAGGAGTGGCCTGGATTCCTCTGTCCAGGGAATGTTTGGGAACCTGGGTGCCCCTTGATCGCCTTCAGAAATTCAGAATATTCACCTTTAAAATTATCTCACTTTCTAAAATCCATCATTTAAAGATCCTCCCTTTTCCAAAGAGGGATTTTTGAGGCTGTACTGCTGCTGGGGGACATTTGCCTCTGTTTGAGCATTTTTAATCTGCATTAATGTCATTTTCCTGAGCAGGGGTGCAGCCACAGCCCAGGCTGGTGATGGTTTGTGGGATCCAGGTCTGCCTCTCAGCTGGGACCGTGGGCACTCTGCAAGGAGGATTCGTGGGACCCAGAGCCACCCCGCTGTGGCTGGGTTTGGTGGCTTTGGCCAGCCCCAGGGGCAGCAGGGCCAGTCCTGCCCCACCGGGGAGCAGCAGCTTCCCCAGGGTTCCCCAGAACATCTCAGCCCCTCTGTCAGCCCTGTGCCCATCCGAGGCTGTCAGCACACAGGGAATGCACCCAGACCAAGTGCAGGGCTGAGCCCAGGGCTGTGAGCGTGTCTCTGTCCCCAGGCAGGCAGCAGGGAGGGGCTCAGGCCTTGGGGTTAATCTCTCTCTTCCCAGAGGTGATGCTCAGGAAGGATTTGCTCCGTTCTGATACAGGAGTCACTACTGGACACGTCAGGGCTTGGTGAGCTCTCAGGTCCCTTCCAACCCAAGTGTGATTCTAAAACCTCTTCATTTCTAGAAAAACCTCCAGGGATGGGGACTGCCCCACTCCCTGAGCAGCTGTGCCAGGGCTGGACAGCCCTGCCATGAAATAACTTTTTAAATCTCCAGTGTAACCCTCCCTGGGTGCAGCGTGGGGCAGTTCCCTCTCATGCTGTCCTTGTTCCCAGGGAGCAGAGCCTGATCCCCCAGTTCTGTCAGGGAGGAAAGGGCTGCTTTCACCCCCAGCCCTGCCCCAAATAAATTGTAAATTTATTGCAATTAAACACGAAGGGAAGTGCAGAGAAGGGGGCAGGGGAGCAGAGGGCACAGCCTGGAGGGCTCCTGCACCTCAACAGGAGAATCCTGGAGTGAGTCCAGGGATAAATCTGCTCAAGAGACGGGGGGACCATTCTCTGAAGAGGGAAAGTAAATTTTGGCACCTTGGGTGTTACTCCAGCACCCAGCAAGTCCTGTCCTGCCCCAGGGAAGGCAAAGCAGAGAGAAAACTGCTCTGGTTGGCAGCAGGTGCCCAAGATATTCCACTTTGCAGCCCTGGACAGGCCGTGGCTGAGCTGCTGCCTCGGGAAATGCTGGATTTGGGGACAGCAGAATGCTGCAGAAGGGTCTGAGGGTGCACTGGAGTCTCATCTCTGCCCTCATGCACCACAGATAAAGCTTTTCCCCACTCCTGGCCATGTCTCCCATGGAATTCTGCTCAGAGGAGCTGATTTGTGCCCGTGCCTGCTGCTGGCTCAGCACCTGGGTTATCCCTGGGGCATCCCATCCCAGCCTGTGCTTTGGCTCCCCTGCTGAATAAATTACAAATGCTAATTTCTGCTCTCTAGGAGGGGAGATTAAGGCAGCGGGACAGTCAGGGATGCCAAAACATGTACTGAATGGGCTGCAATAGTGAGGCAGAGCCTGTGGATTTCCCGTTGAGCCCAGAGCAGGATTCCAGCCCCGAGTCCGAGATCAGCTCTTCATTTACCCACAATCCAATTTAGTGCCAATACATCATACCCAGCGTCTGTATTCTGCAACCCGCTGCTGAACAGCCCTTGAAAATGTTATTTTCTCTCGTTGCTGGGTGCACTTGCACACGGCTCCTGCCAAGTCTCAGTAATGCCCCGAATTCCACACGCAGGGCCCAGAGCAGAGCTGTGCCTGAGCTGCTCTGGCCCCCTGCACAGCTGCCCCACCAGCTTCTCACTCATTTCCTCCCCATTTCCAGGCAGCCACTTGTAAAAAAGGTAAAAAACCACCCTGGAGCCACTAGACAGATATTTACAGAGAGCTCCTCATGAGCGGTGCAGGGCTGAGCCTGGGGAATAATGGGAATTTCCATGGCAATGCTCAGAGCTCCTGGGAGGTGTTTGCTGCAGCTGAGCTCTGTGGGGAGGGCAGGAACAGCTCCAGCACCTCCCTGCAGCCCTGGGCAGCCTGTCCTGGGCCCGAGAGCCCTCTGGGGAGGGAATTCCCCAAATAGTCAATCTAAACCTTGAAACGCCACAGGGAACTTCAGTAATATCACCACAGTCTGCAGAAGTTTCTTGTAATTCCCACCTGCTCTGAATTATGTTTAGAGTGGTTTGTGACATTGCCTCTATTTAATATATAGAAATATAAATGCTGTGTTTTATTCTGCTTTTGGAAAATAACTTCTCTTGAGTCACATTCAGTCCTGCAGCCATTGGAGAGGAGATTTTACTGCCTGAAGCAATCAATTATTCTGTATTAAAGGGCAAATATTTGCATTAGGCAGGTGGTGATCACCTGAGAGGATGGAGGAGCTCTGCTGGGAGAGCTGTGGGTGCAGAGGAGAAGGTTGGGGGGGTGATCACCTGAGATGATCAGAGGATGGAGCAGCTCTGCTGGGAGAGCTGGGGGTCAGAGGAGAAGGTTGGGGGCACCTCAGAGCACCTGAAGGAGCCCCAGGAGAGCTGGAGAGGGACTGGGGACAAGGATGGAGGGACAGGACACAGGGAATGGCACTGGATGGGCTTGAAGGTCCCTTCCAACCAAAGTGGATTTTTTTTAATAGGTAAAAACCGAGTTTATTCCTTTCCTATCCTTGGTTTGTTCCCTCCCAGCTTGGATCACCTGGCACAGGGATGTGCTCCTGAGAGACCGGCCCCGCAGGTGTGACTCCTGTAGATCTCTCTTGTGTCTCCAGATGGAAATAAGGCTTCAAGCGTGGTTACAATTGCCCGAAACCCGCGGCTTTCTGGTTCGGTTTCCTGCGGAGGAGTCCCTTTCACAGCCAGGCTGGAAGGCTGCGTTCCCTGCTTCGCTTTTCCCGCAGTGCCAAGGTGATGATGATGATGATGATGATGCTTAATGGGCACATTTAGGGAGCGCTCAAATCGCAGCCCGCGGTTCGCAGGGCTGCTCTGACCGAAAGAAAAGTTGTCATGGAAACAGAGCAGTCGGAGCGCTAATTCGGCTGGGGACCCGCCGAGGCTGGAGCAGAGGGGCTCTGCCAGGCCGGGGAGACACGGCCCTGCTGCCTGCTCTGCCTGCGAGCCGCAGGGCAGCATCCCGCCTGGAGACCGAGGCGATCACGGAGCAGGGAGAGGCAGGCGCCATCCATCCCAGTGCCTGCATCATCCACCCAAATTCCTGCACCATCCACTCCCAATTCCTGTATCATCCACCCAAATTCCATCATTATCCACTCGTGATTCCTGCATCATCCACTCCTAATGCCTGCATCATCCACGCAAATTCCTGCATCATCCACTCCCAAATTCCTGCATCATCCACTCAAATTCCTGCTTCATCCACTCTCAGTTCCTGCATCACCCACCCAAATTCCATCATCATCCACTCCCAATGCCTGCATCATCCACCCAAATTCCATCATCCACTCATGATTTACTGCATCATCCACTCAAATCCTGCATCACCCACTCCAGATTCTTGCCTACCTAAATTCCATCATTATCCACTCCCAGTTCCTGCATTATCCACCCAAATTCCTGCATCATCCACTCAAATCCTGCATCACCCACTCCAGACTCCTGCCTACCGAAATTCCATCATTATCCACCCACAATTCCATCATCATCCACTCCCAATGCCTGCATTATCCCCCCCAAATTCCAGCATTATCCACTTAAATTCCAACATTATCTCCCCAAATTCCAGTATTATCCCCCCAAATTCCAGCATTATCTCCCCAAATTCCAGCATTATCTCCCCAAATTCCAGCATTATCCACTTAAATTCCAGCATTATCTCCCCAAATTCCAGCATTATCCCCCCAAATTCCAGCATTATCCCCCAGCCTCGCTCCCGAGGTTGCTCAGCCCGGGGTGTGTGACTGGCATGAGGAGCAGAGCCATGACATTCTCCTGACAAGTCCCATCAGCATTAATTGGCTTCATTTCTCCTTCAGTGTCTGGGTCGTTAATGAGATTTGTGATCTAATTTCTCATCTCTTTGTCATATCAGCTGGGAATAATCTTCCTAACAAACATTTATGGACATAATATTCACACATCCATCTGATGTGTCCTTTGCAACCCAGTCTTCTCCAGAAAGAATTTCTATTTTGACAGATGAGTTTAATAAAAAAAATCTTGGAGCTGAGCATTCCAGAACTCTAGAATTCAATAAAAACTTCCCCCAAAGCAGAGTTTTCCTCCTGAAGTGAGAGAGGAAGAGGGAACATCTTCATATTCAGCTCCCATCAGCCCATTTCAGTCCACAGATGGGAAAGGGTCTTACAAATGTTATTCCCATTTTACCACTACAAAACTACACAGGAGCAAAGGGATTTGGCCGGTCTTGCTCTCAGTTCTCTTCGTAAATTTTAGAAATGAAGTTGAAGGCCAGGCTGGAGCACCTGGGACAGTGGGAGGTGTCCCTGCCCATGCAGGGGTGGCACTGGGCGGGCTTTGAGGTCCTTCCAACCCAAACCATTCCAGGATTCCACAATTAATCCCAGCCCCATGCTCCCCCCCTGGGCACAGACTTCACCAAGCACTGAAGAATTTCTTGCAGGCACAGAGGGAAAACCCACAGAGGGAATATGAGGGGTTTTTTGTTTGAGGTTTCCCCACTTCTCTGGTCACAGTAAATCCCAGCTCCGGGTGCACACACTGCTCCAAGGCCAGTGTGGTTTGGTTCCAGGGAGTTCCTCACAGAAACCCCTCCTGGGAGCACAGGAATATCCTGCGAGGCCTTCATTTCCTTCTCATTGATCTTTTTTTAAGGCAAAGCAAACCTTACAATTCATGGGCAATGTTTTTCCCTCTCTGCCCCTCCCAGTTTCCAGACTTCAGCAACATCCCTTGATCCAGAGCTCTGGGGGAATTAAGATGTGCAAACCTTCTGGAACTCTCCAGGCTTTCCCTCCAGCTGCAGCTGGGGGAGTCTCACAGTGCATGGGCAGGGTGGGGTTCAGGGCTGTGCTGTGCCCTGCCCATCCCATCCCATGGTGTGCCCCCAGCTCCCTCTGCCTCCCTGGCCCATCCCACAGCTCCCAGCAACCCTGTCTGAGCCCTGGTGTCCTCCTGGCTTGGGTTTCCTTCAGTCCATGGGGTGTGAGGAGAGCACCAGCGAGCAGGGGCTGTGCTGGATCAGGGGTGAGAATTCCACTGGGGTGTGAGGAGAGCACCAGCGAGCAGGGGCTGTGCTGCCCAGGGGTGAGAATTCCAGAGGTGTGAGGAGAGCACCAGCGAGCAGGGGCTGTGCTGGCTCAGGGGTGAGAATTCCTGGTTTAGTGTGTGCCTGGGGATCCTGTTTGCAGAAATCCAGTGCTGAGAGGGAGCAGTGCCTGGAGCTCCCTGTGCTTGCTTTTCCTTAGGGATATTTTATTGGGGGACACAGGGAATGGCTCCATGTCCTGCCCGGACCAGCACAGTGTGTCACCCATGAGGACAGTTGTCGCCCATCAGCCAGAGCTGCTCTCTCCCAGAGCCATTACAGTCTCAAAAAGCCTCTCTGCTTCCTAAATTGCCTCTAACGAGCTGGAGATCCGTTTCCATGGGAGAGGTAATTCCCCAAATGCACGGGGTTTAAAATAATTTCTTATTTTAGGCTGCCAAGCTACTGTTAACCTTGTAATGGTTTTCTCTAGGAAATCATTGCAGGATTTACATACTCCTCTGTCTCTGCTGCTGCACCCTCTGTATAAATCACACATAATTACTTGGAGAAGGAGATCTGACCTGTCTGTTCAGTCTTTCTTCTCAATTAGCCCTGCAATTACAGCAAATGGAGTGGAGCAGCACTTCCCTGAGCTGCTGTGCCGGGGGGCTGCAGCGTTCCCCCCTTCCCCAGAGCCCCAGGAGAGCCCCCAACCCCTGGTGGGACTCTGCACAGCTCTGGGGCTGTGCTGGGAAGTGCTCAGGGCTGTGACCCCACAGCAATGCAGGAGGGACTTTGATAGAGTTAATTCTGCCTTTTGACCCCCAAATTCCTCTCTGGAGGGGACGCTCTGGTGGCTCTGCTCGAGGTGACCAAGCAGAGCTGCCCTGGTGATGGCAGGCTGCAGATGAGGCAGGACTGCAGGGCCTCAGGGATCACTAACGGGGGTTTCCCAGTGCCAGCAGAACCCAGACTGGTTGGGTGGGAAGGGACTTTAAAGCCCATCCAGGGACCTTCCCCTGTCCCGGGTGCTCCCAGCCCCATCCAACCCAGCCCTGGGCACTGCCAGGGATCCAGGGCAGCCTCAGCTGCTCTGGGAATTCCATCCCCACCCTGCCAGGGAACAACATCCCATCCCCAACCTGCCCAATATCCCATCCATCCCTTCAGCTGAAGGCCAGAAATGAAGGTTTCTCCCCTGAACTTCCCAAACCGTGTGTGTTTAATTTCTGAGTGTCACCTGCCTGCTCTGAATTCCCTTTTCCAGCACACCCAGTTATCAGGCTGCTGATTAATTGCTGACAAGAAGATGAGAACTTTATGTCTGTTATCAAGGAAATGATGGGCATGGTTTGAGAGCTGCAGTCGTATTTTCCAGAACATATTTCCAGTATATATTTCAAAGATCTATAGAATGTACGTGGGAATTGTTCCTCCTTCAGTCCCATTTCTAATATTAGTAAAACTGTCAAGTCTCATTAGCTGCAGGTTAATTCAGCCTTTCACAGGTGATTAAAATACAGACACTGTGGAGCAGATGTCACCTTTTCCTTGGGTTCTAATAAAAGGGGAGAAAAAGCAGCAGCACTGAAATGCATATTTCAGAGCTCTGGGGCACTTTCAGACCCCTCAGCAGTGGGGAAGCACCAAACAAGGAGAGTTTCAGTGCAAAGGTGAATTCAGGGACAGTGGCCTGTAGGGCAGGACACAGGGACCCTCTGAATTACAGAATCATTTGGGTTGGAAAAGACTTTAGGATGGTGGATCCAACCATTCCCAGCACTGCCCCTGTCCCCAAGTGCCACAGTCACAGGGCTGTGAAATCCCCCAGGGATGGGGACTCCAGCTGTGCCAGGGCTGGGCAGCCCTTTGCAGGAAGGAATTTTCCTTAATACCCACCTGAAGGTCCCTGGCACAGCCTGAGGCTGGTTCCTCCTGTCCTGCCCCTTGCCACCTGGGACAGGACACCGGCCCCACCTGGCCACCACCTCTGCAGACTGACCAAGTCAGGCTGCCCAGCAAAGGGGGGACCTTCTGGGGGTCTTCAGGTGCTTTTCCAGAGGTACCCAGGCACTGTGAGGTGAAGCTGGAAATGCTGAAGAGCAGGAGCAGAACTCAGCAAATTCTGGATCTTCTTGTCTGGAGCCAAGGGCTGGGAGCACTTTTGTGGTGCAGCCTCACCCCTGCAGGTGTGGCTGTCACTGCCCCGGAGGGAAATTTCCATCTCCAGAGCCTGGGGGGTGCAGACCTGGAGTTTGGGGGTTTCTGACCTTGTTTTGGGGGGATTTCAGACCTGGTATTGGGGGATTTCAGAGCTGGTGTTGGGGGATTTCAGAGCTGGTGTTGGGGGATTTCAGAGCTGGTATTGGGGGATTTCAGACCTGGAGCTTGAGCATTTCAGACCTGGCATTGAGGGATTTCAGACCTGGTGTTGAGTTGAGGGATTTCAGACCTGGTTTAGGACATTTCATACCTGGAGTTGGGGCATTTCAGACCTGGAATTGGTGGATTTCAGACCTGGGGGATTTCAGAGCTGCTGTTGGGGGGTCTCCTGGGAGGCATCACCCCAGGCCTCCCTCCAGCCGGGCTCTGTGCTTTCCCGTGAGCTGCCCTTTATTTTTTGTCCTGTAGCATTTCACAGATTCCCAGCTGAGGTGGGAGCAGGGCCAGGCTGTGCTTGCTGAGCTTTCACGAGCAGCCATCCAGCCCCAGAAGCTGGCAGTAGTTTGGAGTGAGGTTTGCTGTGAGATCCGTGTAAAACCCTTCACAGTGCTCCCCACGCTGCACTCAGATTTACAGCCAAGTGCAGCCAGGGGTGACTCTGCCCTGAGGAAAGGCTCCCCTGCAAACAACCTGGGCTTTCTGTGGCAGAAATTTATAATCCTCTCACAGATTACTGAATTGCATTGACAGTAATAAATTAGAGAGTGTCTTAAAGCCCTTAAGGAATTTATTCTCCCAATTCCACTGTGAAATAAAGAACAATCAAGCACTTAAGTACCTTTAAACCCCATATTTATTCCCTAAGATAGGATGTGGCCTAAACAAAGTAGACTACTCATGTCCCTGCAGCATTGGCTGTGGATTGCAACTAATTTAAATTGAATTTAAACTTGTATCTTATAATTAAAATTTAAATATTTTCAGTATGTTTTTCAAGGCACTGAGCTCCAGAGCACTTATTGATGATTGGCAATGTATAACTGTTTCCAGTGGGGACGTTACCAAGAAAATGCTGATGTCTTGCTGCACCGACTACAAAAAAAGGTTTATTTATGAGTCAAAACCCAGCATTTATTTTTTGTCTCTTGCATGCCTTGCTGGAAGTGTAAATATCAGCCTTGCTTTGCTCTGGTAATAAAGACAAATTAGGTACATGCAAAGAGCAGCCACGGCAATGAGAGAACAGCACAGACAGAAGATTACAGCACGAGGACGGTGTTTCCCTGGCTGCTGTGGATTTTTCACACCACAGTGACAGAAGGCTGTGGCCAAAGAGCTCAGAGCCCTGTTCTGCTGGAGCCAGGGAAGGGCTGCAGCTGGGCTGGCATTTCCCTCTGCAGGGGCTGCTCCTGTCCTGGGCTGGGGCAGAGCGGGGAGCTGCCCTGTGCTGCCCTGGCAGGTGTGGGAGAGCTGGGGAGGAGCAGCTCCAGGAGAGCCCAGAGCCCTGCCAGGGCCTGGAGGGGCTCCAGGAGAGCTGCAGAGGGACTGGGGACAAGGATGGAGGGACAGGACACAGGGAATGGCTCCACTGCCAGAGGGCAGGGCTGGATGGGAGATTGGGAATTGGGAATTGTTCCCTGGCAGGGTGGGCAGGGCTGGCACAGGGTGCCCAGAGCAGCTGGGGCTGCCCCTGGATCCCTGGCAGTGCCCAAGGCCAGGCTGGACACTGGGGCTGGAGCACTGGGACAGGGGAAGGTGTCCCTGCCATGGCAGGGGTGATCTTTAAGGTCCTTTCAACCCAGATCTTTCTGTGATTCTCTTGAACTCTGCTTCCTCTTCCCTCCGTATCTCGCCAGGCCTGGCTGTGATGTGTTCCGTGCTGGCCGTGTGGGTGTTTCCAGCAGCCGTGTGGGATGGAGCAGATCCTGCAGGGGAGGCTCTGGGTGGGCTGGCAGGGGCTGCAGCCCGCACTGCCCTGCTGGGGGGAGCAGCACAGCAGCACTGAGGTGGTGACCCTGCCCGAGCTCCCTCCAAATGTGTGCTCAGAGACGCTGAGCAGACCAAAACAGCAGGAAGAGAATAAAAAGTGAATGAGCTGGGGCAGGGCCTGGGCTGGAGGGGCTGAGGTCAGGCTGGGTGCTGAGCACAGGAGCAGCAGGCTCAGAGAAGGGAGACACTCATGGGTCACAGACAGCTGCTCAGTGTGGGGAGGATGCCGGGGGGAAAGGGGGCTCCAGTCCTGCAGCTGGAAAATCCTAAAGCTCTTCAGAGAGGAGAAACTGAGCACGGCACAGCTGAGGGTGGAGCAGGGCTCTGGAGCAGGGTGAGGCTGAGAGATGGCTACAAACAGCAGCAGGAGCTCTTGCAGGAGGTGCAACCTGAGCACAAACAATTCCCAGCTCAGGGGAGATTGAAGGAGGCCAGCACTGGGATCTCACATCCAAACCCGTGTCCTTTTTGCTCCCTCTCAGAGACGCAGGGGTAGCTCAGGTGTTGGGGCAGAGGTCCCAGGGCTGTGGCACAGTGGGACACCCTTGGAGCTGGCAGGGCCCTAAGGAGGCCAGGCTGTGCAGGGACACCCCCAGGGCACCTGGGTGCCCTGCCCTTCCCCAGGCAGCAGCTGGTCAAACCCTGGAGCTGGGGACAGGGCAGGGGTCCCCCCCAGGGCATGTCCATGTCCTCTGCCCACCCCGACCCTCCTGGGCAGGGTCCTGCAGCACAGCAGGCAGCACTCAGCTGCTGCGGGCAGGAAAAGCCAATTCTTCATTCACACAACTCATTTTTATGCAGCTTTCACTGACTGTGTCCAGCTCCAGCTGGCCAGTAGTTTTCTTGCCACTCAATTCATTGGTTAGAAGATGTCATGATTTTTTTTGTTCACAGGTGTTTGCATTTTTTCCTTGTGGATTCTCATGGGACAGATCTTCTGTTATTACAAGTGCAACTAACTTTTCTCTCCTAGAATAGGCTGTTCTGCAATGTGTCCAGCTCCAGCTGGCCAGTAGTTTTCTTGCCACTCAATTCATTGGTTAGAAGATGTCATGATTTTTTTTGTTCACAGGTGTTTGCATTTTTTCTTTGTGGTTTCCCATGGGACAGATCTTCTGTTTTTACAGATGCAACTAACTTTTCTCTCCTAGAATAGGCTGTTCTGCAAAGGGATTTTCATTCTCAAGATTCCTTCACATGGGAACTTAGCTGCTCAGCTGCACTTAGAAGAGGTAACAGGCTTGAACTCTGATTTTATAAAGCTTTTCTGTTGCAAGATTCTTGCCTGTATGAAGGCTGGAGCAGCCCTGCTGGGGGCTGGCTCTGACAGCCCATCCCGTGGCTGTATCCGACATCCTCTGGGGTTTGGGGTGCAGTTCCTCCCCTCTCTGGCTCCCCTTCCTCCCCCACAGCACACTCAGGCTTTAGGAGAGCCAGGATTAAAGCTGGCAGATGTCAAATTGCCGTGGCAGTGAGAGGAGCATTTCTCAGCTCATAAATTGGTTTATGACTTTTCATGTAGCAGTCGGAGTAAAATAAATTTATGGACTCAAGAACAGCTTTTTAATGGAAGAGCAATGGAGCTGAGGCAGAAGTTCTTGGCACAGAGGGCTTGAGGATAATCAGGACCTGCTGGACAAGGCTCTAACGCTGGCCAGGCAGTGAGCAGGACTTGGGCTAAACATCCAATCTGTGACTTTTTAATGGATTTTGATTGGTTTTATTGATTTTCATCATGTCACTTGAGTAATTATCAAAACATACCTGCCTGTAAGGAACATGCCACGAGAATTCAAGTGGGAAAACCTTCCAGGTAAGTATTAGAAACACAAGGACTGGATTATTTTGGGTCTGCAGGAACTGCTCCACATTTAATAGAGCCTTTGCCATAGCAGGGTCAGTCCCTGGAGGTGGGAACTGGAAACTGCACTGGACTGAAACTGGAACTAGCATGGGGACTAGAAACTAGGACCAGCATAGGACTGAAACTGGGCCCACTTAGGACATCAGCCTCTGGTGTTTGTGCATTAATTTCCCTAACAACCTCTTCTCCAATCTCTTGTTTGCAGCGAGGAGAGCCAAGCCTGCTGCTGGGTGGGTTTGCTGTAAAATCTGCTTTTCCCGAGGTGAGGCTGGGCCAGGGCCAGCTTCCCCACCACAGCACAGAGGGGCTGGCAGAGAGCAGAGCTGGGGCAGCCAGTTTGGTGAGACAGCCTGAGGCTGCTGAGAATGCTCCCAGATCTCCTGGGTCCCGGGCTGGAAGGGTTCTGGGCAGGCAGGGGAATTAAACCCTGCTGGGCTGGTTAGCAGGGGAGATTCACTGCCCTGGCTGGGCTGTGGGGTCTGCAGGGCTCCACATCCCCCAGAGGCAGCAGGGCCAGCCGTGTGCCAGCTCTGATCCCTGCGAGGGTCTGCACCCTCGGCTGAGCCAGGCATCCCTGATTCCAGCTGCTGAGGCACACATCCCTGATTCCAGCTGCTGAGGCACACATCCCTGATTCCAGCTGCTGAGCCATGGATCCCTGATTCCAGCTGCTGAGCCAGGCATCCCTGATTCCAGCTGCTCAGACACACATCCCTGATTCCAGCTGCTGAGCCATGCATCCCTGATTCCAGCTGCTGAGCCATGGATCCCTGATTCCAGCTGCTGAGCCTGGCATCCCTGATTCCAGCTGCTGAGCCAGGCATCCCTGATTCCAGCTGCTGAGACACACATCCCTGATTCCAGCTGCTGAGCCTGGCATCCCTGATTCCAGCTGCTGAGCCAGGCATCCCTGATTCCAGCTGCTGAGACACACATCCCTGATTCCAGCTGCTGAGGCACACATCCCTGATTCCAGCTAATTCCTGGTGTCTGTCACCCCCAGGTACTCACACCCAGGGGAGCTCTCTGGGGCTCACCCAGACTCAGGGAAGGGGAAATTCCTGTTGTAGGCAAGGGAAGAGATATCCAGAGAGAAAAGCCATGGTGGTGCTTGTCTTTTCCACCCTCAGTGATTCTGTATTCAGCATGAATAACTCCAGGATGGGGTGATTTCCCTATTTTGAGACGTCTGCCATTCCCTAACAAAGCACCTTGCTCCAAACACCCTGGAAGGCTTAAAACATGATCCATCTTCTCAATGTATTGCAGGAGAAAGTCTCTCTCAGGGAATATTAGTGACTCCACAACTGGAGCAAATAAATTCTGCTTTCCCTAAGTAATGCAGCTTATGGCGCAGATCTAATTTTAGATTCCCTCTGCTGCCCCTAAATCTTTGCTCCATGTCTTTCCCAGCTTGATGGAAGGGCATATTTAATTATCAGGAGTCACATTTGTATGGACAGATCCTTCATCACCGAAGCATATGTCTTTGGGGTTAGGAACTGCAGGAATGCCATTACTGGCCAGCCTGCAGTAAGGAGCACCCAGAGCACACCTGCAGTGGCACATCAGGTGCAGAGCAGGCAGAGCAGGAGCTGCCTTTGCAGGGCACTGTGCTGGGAGCTGCAGCTCTGATTCCCAGCTCCGGGCACGCCCGGCAGAGCCCTGTCCCAGCCTGGGCTTGGGGATCCTTACTCTCATGGAATCATGGAATGGTCGGGGCTGGAGGGGCCCTCCACCCATCCAGTGCCATGGCAGGGACACTCCCACCATCCCAGCCTGGCCTGGGACACTGCCAGGGACCCCGGGACAGCCACAGCTGCTCTGGGTGACCAATTAACACAATTAACACAATTAACATGGGTGCATTGCCTCTTGGCAGCGTGTTGGACCTGCTGCTCACAGACATGGGCCCAGGCCTGGGGTCAAATACAGGGACCCAGCTCTGGTGGGCAAAGAGGGGCAAGGAAAAGATTTTTGGAGCAGCCAGAGCCTCCTCTGAGAAGGCTCTGAAAAGCAGGGAGTGCCTGTGCTGGTCCCAGGTTCAGTCCCATGCTAGTTCCAGTTTAATTCCCATGCTGGTCCCAGTTTCAGTCCCATGCTGGTTCCAGTTTCAGTCCCATGCTGGTCCCAGTTCAATTCCCAGTCTAAAGGAATCTATAAGAGCTTTGTTTGGTCCTCAAATACACATTTTGAGTTATTTAAATTTCTCAAAGTAAAGCTGTTTTTAAGTCACATTTCTCTGGTTAACTTCATGTGGAAAATGGAACCCAAATTTGAGTTTAGCAAACTACAGATAATAAACAAGGTAGACCCTGAGCTGGAGGTTTTTTGTGTGTTATCAGTCTTTATAATTATTAAATGGTTTTGTTGCATGATTTTCTATGCACACTTCATGTGCTCGTTTTTGGGAGTGCACTAATCTAAATTAATAAAATAATAAAAGCTGATAAAATGGTAGTAACCCCTCCATGAATTCAAGCTGCTGTAGGAATTACTGCAAGTTTGGGGATGCTAATACTCAAACTACTGGGTTTCACAAGAGCTTGTCCAGAAGTTAATGAATTCTCTTGGAATTACTCATCTGTGGCCCTGCTGACAGACCCCGGCACAGGGAGCTCTCCCTCCCCACGGGATTTCCCTTCAGGATCTCCCATTTCACCTGGCAATTTCAAGCGCAGGATGGAGCTGAGCTTGTCTGAGCTTCGCTGGAGCTGCTCAGAGAATCAGGCTGTGAGAACAAGAGAAATCTCTGGGAATTAATGGGTTTTCCCCTTAAGTGACTTGGATCAATCCAGCTTTTCCAGCTGCTTGGGAGTTCATAGGAACAACCAGCAAATCCCTGCTCTTCAGCTGGGGTTTAGTGCAGGTTTCCTCTCCCACCCAGGAGATTTTCTTCCTCACTCACTCCACCCTCGTGTTCTGACACATGTAATAGATTAAAAATTCATGTATTAATTCCAATTTTCTCCCAAGCTTCCCCTGAATCAGGCAAAATTTAGCTCCTGGGACAAATGGAGAGATCTCAGGAGCCAACACACAAAATTACTTGCAAGAAATAATAGACTTGGGGGATTCCATTAAAAATGGTTTCGTTGTATCAGTGGATGCCATGACTTGACTAACTTAAATAGTTTGCCTTTTTTTTTTTTAATTTAAATGTGCCTTCAAGACTTTTAAATACACACAATCATTTAATTTAATCCCTGGAAGGCATTTACCCCTTGGAGGATTCGGTTTCCCTGTTCAAAGCAGGAGCTAAAATCTCTGATGGTCGAGTCTGAACAAACAGAAACATTGCACCTCATCCTGAAAAAGCTGTGCTCACTAATCAAACAATTAATTGCCTCCTACAGAATGGAAGAAACAATTCCAACTCCCTATATTTCAACCAGCAGCAATTTTTGGAAGCATTTCCCCATGGAGGATTAATAAAGTTAAAACCCTTCCCTGAATTACCCCCCTGGGATTTGGTGTTTTGAGCTCAGCCCTGGAACAAACAGAAGGAATCCTGCAGGGATTCAACCTCAGTTTAACCAGAAATCCAGAACTAGAGAGGCTTTGGCCACAGCTACAAGCCAGGCTCTGCTTTACACAATAAATTCGGTGTTCTCTGCTCTGCTGAGGCTTTGCCAGAGAGAAGGGAAGGGGGGAAATGCAGAAAGGAGGGAAATAAAAACAAGCAGGGAAAGGCACAAGGGAACCTGTTCATATTTCCCATATTTCACACTCAGCTCAGTAACTTATATTAAAAAAAAATCAATATGTACATGGAGAATAATTATTTTATCCACCTCCTCCCTGCTGTTATCCCTGCGCAAGGCAGAAATTACCTATTCCTGGGAAAATATGTTTTAATTCTGTCTCTTTTATTTGAATCCTCCTCCAATTCCTGCGAGCTCTGCTGTGTGCAAACATTAAATAACAATAATGGGGAGCACATTTGGAGAGCCCATGTAAAGCTGCTCATGCAGAAATCCTACATTTTCCATGCTGCCAATGGATGGCAGGACAAAGAGCTGCCAAATTTCACACCAGGCCCACTGGCACAGAGAATAAAGCCCAGCTCATTGAGAAAATCCCTCAGCTGTTTCAAGACAATTTGTGAACAAAAGAATCAAAAGGAGCTAATTTAGGAATTTCCATGAAATGATGCACCCGGCTCCTGCACCACTTCAGTCTGTAGATGGTTCAATGCAATGTTTTCATACACAAAGATCAGCCAATTTTCATGGGAAAATCTGTTTTCCCACATATTTTCCCATTTTCCCCACTCTGTGCTGTGGATTTCCAAGTGGCAATACCCCAGCACAGGGAATTCAGGGGCTGTTGCTGTTAAATTCCCTCTCACAATGGAATCAGGGCTCTCCTGTGGCTGATTTTCCTAAAAAAAAAAAAAAATTTCAAATCACAGAATCCTTAAGATTGGAAGAGACCTCCAAAACCAACAACTCCAACCTTTGACTGAATTTTTCTGTGTCCATTGAGCCTCATCCCAAAGTGCCAGAATTAATGGATCAGGAAAAAAATTATAACAGATTTCATCCAAACTCTGCAGAACTACAGGTGTGTGACCTGGGGGATGTCAATATCCATATTTCTGCAGTAATTTCTTTTTAAACGTTTCATTTTAAACATCTTTCAGAAGCGAAGGCTGTTCCATAAAGACGCTTCTTAGGAGGCTCTCCTTACCTTTGCAATAAGCCAGTTAAAAATCGATCCAGGAAATGCTCTAATCCAATATAAAATTGTGATCTAATGATCCGAGGGGCTTCTTAGCATGGGTTCTCTCTCTTTGCCTGCTCAGGTGTTGCACCCACAGCTCCCGAGTGTCATTTAACACCACCCAGAGCTCCGTGCCCCGTGGCTCTGGGACACAGGGGTGTGCTCAGAGCCCCAGCAGAGGCACGCTGGGGTACCTGCTGCTGATTCCCCAAATTTGAGCCTCAGGCTGGGCCCTCCCAGGGGCTCCCCTGCGTTTTTGTGTCAGGAAAAAGCTGCACTGGGTTTTTTCAGTCTTGGGGTTCTTGTTTATTGTTATCTTATCTAGAGTTTTGCACGCTGCCCACACCGGGCTCAGCACCACAAAAGTGGCCAACAGTCTCTTGTTGCAAGGTCTTTTACAGCTAAACTATCCAATTAAGGACTGACACCTGGATTATTTCCCCTTTTAACCCAAGAACTGATCCCAAAGAGCCCCCAATATGGACTTTTTGGCCCAATTACCAAACGCCACCCAAACCCAAGAAGAAGGAGGAAGAAGAAGGATGAAGAAGAAACCCAGGACAGCACCCTGTCCCCTCCATCCTGCTTCCATCCACAACATACTGAAAATCCCAAAACCAAATTTCTCACCCAAATTATACACTTACACTACTCTCTAGTTTGCACTTTTGTGGATTCTGGTCTATCTTGAAGTCTAGGAAACTTTCTCCATGAATGAGGGTCAAAGTCAGAGCTCCCCTGGGGTCAGGGCACCCCAGAGCAGACACAGAAACATTCCCAGTGCCCTGGGTTTCCACAGAGGAACAGGGAATGCTGCAGCAGGAGCCAAGGCATGGCAGGGGCTGGAATCTCCAATCCCATCCCATTCCCATGGCAGGGACACCTCCCACTGCCCCGGGGGCTCCAGCCCCATCTGCCTGCCCTGGGCACTGCCAGGGCACAGAAATCCACAGCTGCAGAATTACCAGCAGGGCAGGGACACTCGGCACACCGAGGGGTGCTGCTGCTGCAGGAAAAAACCAAAAACAACCAACCAAAACAAAACAAAACAAAACAAGCCAAACCAAGCTGACCATGGAAGGGAACCGAGAGGAATGAGGGATTTGTCTTTACAGAAAAGCTGTGGGTCTGCTGGGAGATAACACTGAGAGATTAAAAAAAAAACAAAACCGTGGGAAGGATTCCACTGATTGATGAATGGAAGAAGATATTTGCTTTTACAAATAAACTTTAGGTTTGCTATAAATTGAATTGGATATTGAAAGATGAAAGAAACAATGGGGGAAACCCCTAAATTCCATAGGAATTAACAATTAAAAGGGAGGGTTATATATTAAAGGGAAATCTTCAGTATCAGTCATATATCAGGAAGTCTGAACCACTCCAGCATCTCAGAAATGGGGAAAGAGAGAAGAGAAATGGGGCTGGGAAATTGGGATTAAAAGGAGAGTGTGTCCTCCAAAAATTGGAGAGAGCCCAGGGGAATGCCCCATGGCCTCTCCCTGTATTGGAATAAAGTCAAAGGACTCCTCTGCCGCCTTTTGGACATAAACATCTGATATTTGTGGGTTCGCTTTCCTGACAGAAGCATCAGGGCAGGAATTTACTGGGCAGCCATAGGGAGGGAGGGATGGATGAAGAGATCCAGCAGCAGGGGGACAGGAGGGAGCTGTGGGAGGACAAATCAATCTCCTGCTGCTTTGGGTTGGCTCCCAAAGCTGCGCGGTGTGAAGCAGACAATGGAGCTCCTCAGCTCCATCTCCAATGGCATCATGAATATGCATCTGCAGAGATTAGAGCAGCCTGGAATGTGATTGTCCAAATTGCACTCAATTATCAATGCAATTATCAGCCAGACAAAACAAGGCATTGTTATTCCGGGCAATCCTCTTGGAAATGAATGGGGGGAACAAAAGGGAAGGGAAAACCATCCTAACCTTCACAAAGGAGCTCCCAACCCATCTCCTCCTCTCCTCCAATATTCATCTCCTCCGTGCAAGGTGAGCTCTGCTGTCCCCCAGCCCTCCGGGCTCTGTTTCTCTCACAAACATCCCTCTTTTCCCTGCACTTCTGCACTGGAGACAGTCATGGGCTGCTGGGATCCATTTTTAACCTGGAGAACCTCGTGTGCCTTAGCACCAGGACACCTGGCCCTGGAATGGGGTCCTCAAGACCCTGGAATGGGGTCTCCAAGGCCCTGGAATGGGGTCCCCAAGGCCCTGGAATGGGGTCCCCAAGGACACCTGGCTGGCCATGATGTCACCTCCAACCAGCTCTGGTGAAGCAGAGATGTCACCAACAGGATGAAGTCACAACAAGGGAAGATGTCACCACCATCTGTGCTGAGACAGATTTCCTCCCAGCAGATGCAGGTTTCAACCTATTCATGCATCCCAAATGAACCTGAATGGGATCCCAGCCCCTATTCCTGCATCCCAAACCCTGAATGGGATCCCAGCCCCTATTCCTGCATCCCAAATGAACCTGAATGGGATCCCAGCCCCTGTTCCTGCATCCCAAACCCTGAATGGGATCCCAGCCCCTATTCCTGCATCCCAAATGAACCTGAATGGGATCCCAGCCCCTGTTCCTGCATCCCAAACCCTGAATGGGATCCCAGCCCCTGTTCTGTGGATCCCAGTCTCCACTAACAGGGCAAAGTGAGAGGAATAGTGGATTTGTCTTTCCAAACCAGGTGTGGGAGATAAAACCAGCACTGGGAGAGAAAAGAAACAGTGGGAAGGGTTCCACTGATTGATGAATGGAAAAGGATATTTGCCTTTACAAATAAACTGTAGGTTTGCTATAAATGAAATTAGACATTGAAAGATGAAAGAAACAATGGGGGAAAACCCCTGAATTCCATAAGAATTAACAAAAGGGAGGGTTGTACATTAGAGGGGAATCTCTGGTATCAGATGTTTTGGGAAGTCTGAACCTCTCAAGTACCTCAGGTAAGGGGGAAAGAGAGAAGGGAAATACAGCTGGAAAATTGGGATAAAAAGGAGGCTGCATCCTCCAAAAATTGGAGAGAGCCCAGGGGAATGCCCCACAGCCTCTTCCTTTACTGGAATAAAGTCAAAGAACTCCTCTGCCTCCCTGGACATAAACCTCTGGTGTTTGTGCATTGATTTCCCTGACCAAAGGAGCATTTTGGGCGCTGCCAAAGCCCTGTGGGCCGACGGGGCACAGCAGCTGTCAGGGCACAGCCAGGGCTGGCACAGGGAGGGCACTGCTGCCCTGCCACCCTCTGCAGCCCTCCGCAGCCTGGGCAGGCTCAGGGTCACCTTCCCTGCAGCCCTGTGCCCAGCCTGGTCCAGAAGGGAGCCCTCAGGACAGCTGGGGGAAGGTGCCAGCCCGGGGTGTGCCAGCCCTGGGACAGGGCAGGTGAGCAAGAACAGCCCCAGCCCTCCTCAGCTCCTGCCGAGATTCCCATTAACTCCTCTTCCCATCAGAGCAGTTGTAACTGAATTTACTCCCACGATTTGCCTGAAGCAAGAGACCAGGCTGCCAGCAGCTGCAGCAACTTTTTAATGTATTTGTTTAGTTCTTTGATATTGAAGATCCCCAAGGCCAAAAAAAAAACAAAAAAAAAAAAAAAAACCCCGAGATAAAACCCTTCCAACATTAGCCGTGGCGAGCTTATCAGGCAGTTCATTAACAAATTCATTTCACTGATTAAAGCCAGTAATGGGCCTTCAACAGAAACGCAGAGATAACAGGAAAAAGGAACTGGTGCCAGCAGTCCCTGTAAAGGAGGAGTTCAAGGAAAATGAGGATGCAGGGCTGGATCCAGGCAGGGCTGGGATCTTCCCCTGCAGGGGAGAAGGGCTAAAGGACAGCTCAGAATATGGACACAGCTGCAGTTGCCCAGAGCAGATCCCTGCAGCACCCCTGGCAGTGCCCAAGGCGGGGTGGGAGCAGCCTGGGATCCCTCCCAGCTCGGTTTATTCCATGAGTCCCTCCATGCACAGTTTGTGTTTAACAGGGAGGAGAACCCAGGCACCTGAGATGCTGTGGGATCTGTCAGCTGTGCCTGGGGTGTGCCAGGAGGGAAAAGCCTGCCTGGGAAGGACCTGGAAGCTCCCCTATCCCCATCCCATTGATCCCATCCCCATCCCTGTCCTATTCCCATTCCCATCCCAGGGATGGGGCTCCACTCCCAGAGACAGAGCCCGGGGCAGCAGAGCCCAGACATCAAAGAAAGCAGTTTCCCTTTTTTGTTTCTCATTAAGGGATTATTCCTGCCCCCCTTGCAGATGAGTTTGGTGAGAGGGCAGAACACCTTATTGAATTAAAGCGAGAAAAAATTGTATTTTTAATTTAGAAGTTTTGATTTCTGCTCTCTCTAAATACAAAAAGCCTATTTCTCAGCCCATCCAACGTTTCCTCAGGTAATCCCAGCGCACAGAACAAGCCCACAGCAGTTCCCAGGGCTTTGATGAGGAGCTGCTTTTCCATCAACAGATATTTCAGCTCACTGAGCGGAATATTGCAGTCTGTGGGCTCTGATGGAAGGAGCAACCATAAAGCCATACCAGAAACAGATTAAGGTTCTGCAAGTAAATGACAAAGCTGTGGAAAATTAACAGTGCTGCTGTGGATTGTCACATTTCCAACCCTCCTCTCCGCTCGTTTTCATTCATCAGGACACAAGCACACTTTGGGAAGCGCTGCAGTGTCTCATTTGGATCTGAGAATGGTCATCCAAACACCTCTAAGGGTTATAGCCTGCCTGTCAGAGCCGAGCAATAGAAAATTGCTTTATTGTGCTTTATTGTTTGTTTTCTGAGCCTGGATTCTGTGATCTATAAATAATACACGTTGCTGTTATTATCTGTGCCTGTAATTTCCATCAATCCCCAACTCCCTGCTCTGGAGAGCTGCAGAAATCCAGGGAGAGTGATGGGAAGGTGGGAAGGAACAGAGGAGGCACTGAGGACATCATCTCCTGTGCTGGCTGCTGAGAAGGCTGAAAACGAGCCAGAGGTGTCACCTGGGCTGGGACAGGAGCCCAGGGCAGGAGCCCAGGCTGTGCCCCAGCCCCAGTGACCTCCCCAGGCCAGGCTCAGAGTTAAACCTGCTCCAGATCCCACTCCAAATCCCCAGCCCAGCCTGAGCCAAACCTGCTGCAGATCCTATTCCCAGTGACCTCCCCAGCCCAGGCTCAGACCCAAACCTGCTCCAAATTCTATCCTGCATCCCCAGCCCAGGCTCAGAGTTAAACCTGCTCCAGATCCCACTCCAAATCCCCAGCCCAGCCTGAGCCAAACCTGCTGCAGATCCCAGTCCAACCTCAGGGTTAAATCCAGATCCCAGCCCCAATGACCTCCCCAGCCCAGGCTCAGAGCCAAACCTGCCCCAGATCCCATCCCAAATCCCCAACCCCAGAGCCAAACCTGCTCCAGATAGATCACAGACCAACCTCAGGGTTAAATCTGCTCCAGATCCCATCCCAAAGCCCCAGCCCAGGCTCAGAGTTAAACCTGCCCCAGATCCCATCCCACACCCCCAGCCCAGCCAGGAGCTGGCCAGTGTCACCACCTGGTTCGTCACCTGTGCAAGAGCCACAGAAAGGACATTTCCTCCTCTCCCTGCAGGAAACCAGCCCCGGGGTTAGCAAAGGCACAGAGCTGAGCTAATTCCCTGTAGAAACCTCTCCAGGAGCCCTCCACCACGCCTCTCTAATGGGGACAGATGGCAGCTGGCAGCAGACTCTGGGAGCCACTGCAGTGTCTGAGCCCCACCACTTCATTCTCTCCTTCTTCTTCTTTTTTTTTGTCTATTTTTTTCCCCAGAGCACAAATCAATGGGTTATTTATTTGTTATTTCATATTTATCCAGGAAAGAAAGAAGTATTTCCCCCCTAAAGCAAATGAGGGCTAGAATAACAGCCTGGGAAAGGTCAGCTCCCTCTGCTTTGTTAATTGAATCTGTCCCAGCACCACAATTCCAGCACTCCAAGGGCAGGAAAGGGCAGGGATATCAAAATAATGGCAGCAAATGTCTTTGGAGAACTGGAATTGATACCTGGTAAGGACACGCCAAGTGCAGCCTCTGCTTCCAATCTCCTCCCAAGGAACCATCAGCCCTGGGAAACTTTATCATTTTCTCAAGGTAAATGGTTCCAGGAGGTTTAATCCTCCAGGGCTGGCCCCAGGGGTGTAAATTCTCCTTAATGCTCCAATTATTTACAGCCTGTGCTGCTCCCAGCACAGAGGTGCTCCCGGAGCTTCAGAGGTTTGATTAAAATGGGTTTGTGCTGTTTGACCATGGGTAAAATACCCCAAATTCCCGGGTGTCCTGCTCTGCCCCGGGATCCCTGAAGGGAAAAGGGGACAGAATCCTTCTGCTTCTGTTTGGGGCAGTCCCTGAAGAGGCAGCAGAGCCCAGCCCAGCTCCCTGCTGCTCCCACACTCCCTGGGCAGCCTGGTGTGCAGCATTCCTGAGCTTCCCCACACTCCTCACCAGCAATGAAAGTCATTTTCTCAGGGAGAAAACCCAGTCTGTGGCAGTCATATTTTCTGGAAAAATCCCTTTGCCCAGGATTTCTCTCCTGGAAAGCTGAGAAGCCTCAGAGAAAAAGGAAAACAATATTATCTGATTTGCTTCTCCTGTGTTTTGCTGCTCTGGAACGTGTTGGAGATTGTTTACCCACAGGTCATTGTTTCATTGGTTCATGTGGATTGTTTTGACTCAATGGCCAATCAGTGCCAAGCTGTGTTGGACTCTGGAGAGAGTCACAAGTTTTTCATTAGTATCTTTAGCCTTATGCCTGTATCCTTTCTGTATTCTTTAGTATAATTTACTATTCTTTAATATAATAATAAATTATATTATTTAATTCTTTATAATATATATTTGTAATGTAATTCTTTATAATATTATTATATTCTTTAATATAATAATAAATTCTTTAATAAAATAATAAATTAGCCTTCTAAGAACATGGAGTCAGATTAATCACTCCTTCCTTCGTCTGGGAACCCCACAAATACAAGACCAGTGCTGCAGTCTGAGCTGCTGGGAGGGCCAAGGTGAGACTCAGCAGCACTGCCAGGGTGCCAGGCAGGGGCTTCATCCAGCACTGGCTGCCCAAAGACCTCGAGGAAAGAGCTCTGCAAAAGAGAATCTTCCTTCAATTTGGAAATCGACTGAACAATTCTGTAACTCAGAAATTAACTGAAATGTTATTTTTAGAAATCAACTGAAGAATTCTGTAACTCAGAAATTAACTGTCCTCCAGGCAGGAGGGCTGTGCCTCCTGCTAAACCTGCAATTCTGACAAGCACAACCCAAAGTCAGTGTGAGTTATTTGGGGATGTTGCTGACAGAAGAATTTGATGAATTGAGGGTTATCAAGGAAGTTTTCATCTTAATTTAATTGGGCATTTTATTACCCTGAGGGGTTCAGAATTGCAGCCACCTCATAAATAATTGGAGCTGGTTAAATAAAATCCACTGACACAAACCTTTTGCTCTCCCTGATCACCTGGTGAAGGACAGCTCCCAGAGGAGGAGAACAATTGTGCAGCAAGCATTAAACCTGAAAAGAGGAAACCTAAATATTTTCCTTTGGTTTCATTCAGGAAAGGCCATGAATGGCTGGTTTCTTGCATAACAATTACATGTTTGTTTTAGAGAAATGAGCAGAGTTTTTGAGATAAGAAACTAGACAAATACATCGTGGTCAGAAGGCTCAGAGCACCCAATCCACCACATCTCCTGGCTTCTCCAAGGCCCCAGCCTTGCTCACCTCATCACCCAAGCCCCAACAGTTTGTTTCCAATTTATTTTCCATTTAAATACAATTAGAGTATAAATGGTTTTAAAATATGAAACTTTTTATTTTTTTTAACTAGAACATGGTCTCTTGTAGACCCCACTTAATTTCAAATACTCATTGGACTGCCTGTGCTCTGCTGTAAGATGGTTCCATTATCCATCCATTAAATGTATGTATCCATTAAATAAGAGTTAATTCCACTTTTTCAATCCTGCTACTCAGTTGGAATTGCAGCTAGAAAAGAATAACATCTTTCCTTACCTGTGTTCTGCATCTCCATGTAAAATGGCAAAGACACATCTGGAATCTTCTTATTGAAGATCAGGAAAATCTGGGCCTGGATCTGGAATAGACAATGATGAAAATTTGTATTAAATGAGGAAAAACCCTTCTCTGGAGTTTTGATGAGGCAAAAACAACTTTCCCATAGGTTTCCTTTCCTTGGTCATTCTCCACCAGCTTAATGCAGAAGTGTCTGGGACCTCTTCCTGCTTTTTCCATGACGTTTCCCTCTGGGAGCAGCCCTGATGTTCTGTTTGCCATGATTTCCCTTTTAGACACCCCCAGAGGGATTGGAGGGGAATGCTCCCAGCTGGCAGGAGCTGAAGTTTTGTGAGAACCAGCCCAAACCCTGCTGTAAAAGTGGATTTTGTGGTGGGCTGGGGCTCGTGGCGGGCAGAGCTGTGGGTGAGCTCCTGCTCCCTCCCAGACCAGCCAAGCAAAACCCAGAGCTCTGGTTGCTTTATTGCATCATTGCTGCATTATTCTGACAGCTTTATTGGGCCACATCCATAAAAACTGAGCTGGGAGTGAGGGGGGAATGCAGGAAGGAGAAATGAAAATCAAACGGGGAGTGGGAGGGCTGGGGAGCTGTTCCTGGTGCTTGGACATTGTGAAAAACATGGTCACTCTCCTGTGAAAATGCAAAAAGCTCAATAAAGGACAGCAGAGGCAAGGAGCACAGAGCAAAGGTGTTACCAGGTGGTTGTATTTGTGGGGTGTCCTGATGAAGGAAAGAAGGAATGATGAATTTATGTTCTCAGAGGGTTAATTTATTATTTTATGATACTATATTATAAAAAAGAATACTAAACTATGCAATACTAAAGAATACAGAAAGGATACAGACAGAAGGCTAAAAAGATGCTAATGAAAACTCCTGACTCTCTCCAGAGTCCTGACACAGCCTGGCACTGGTTGGCTATTAAGTTAAAACAATTCATAGCAGAAACTAATGAAACAATCACCAGTTGGTAAACAATCTCTGAACACATTTCAAAGGAGCAAAGCACAGGAGAAGCAAATCAGATAATATTGTTTTCCTTTTTCTCTGAGGGTTCTCAGGTTCCCAGGAGAAAAATCCTGGGCAAAGGGATTTTTCAGAAAATGTGAATGTAACTACCAGGTGCATCTTGGCACTGAACCACGAGCACCCTGTTCTCCTCGGGATACCTCTTAAATGCCATTTATTTCCCTCAGCCTGCTGCACATTCTCAGAGCCTTCTGCACAGGAACTTTTCCCAGAGCAGCTCCCAGAGCTGTGTAGGTGTGTGTCAGAACTCAGGACATCTCTCTGGATGCCCTGGATGGCTCAAAGCCCTGGCAGGGGGGTCGGAGACCCTGGCATGCAGCCAGCGACCCATGCGGCTTTGAGTTCGAACAATGGAGAAAATTCCCAAAATTATATGAAGAGTTACAAGTCAAAAAGTTATACTACTATAACAGTAGGATACTGCTGTAGTAGCATAACTATAACAGTAGTTGTCACAGGGTGAAAGGTGGAATTTTGTGGAATTTCTCTATAGGGGTCTAGGGCACAAGATGGAGGGATTTGAGCATTGTCCTGTCCTTCTTCCCAGCCTCCATCTTCTTGGTGATGGAGGCACTCTGGGATTGGTGTAAAGTAGAAAATCACTGTTGAACAGGTGATAGGCATTGGGACATAACTGTAACTATCAAATACGTAGTTTAGAGTATAAAAGACAACACCAGCCCCGTGAGCAGGCAGTGTGCCTCGGACTGACCTGCTGAACAGACCTGGGCAGGCCAGACAGGAAATGTTTTAGATAATAATAACCTGGAGAATGACAGCTGACGACTTCTGATTCCTTCTTCGATAGCTGGCTTGGGGAAAAGAGACTTTTAATACATCTTGGGGTCATCTCAACCAGAGGTGTGCTCATCCTGTGTGCATGGGCTGTTATCCCACCCCAGCAGCATTGAACACAAGCACACTGCTATCAGCCACTGCACTGAGCTTAATTAGCAACAGAAATAAAAACTGGATCTTTACAGCAAAGCTACTTTAGCACCACGCATATAAAATCCGTTCTAATATTTGCAAAAAGCCGATATTATAGCGTGTACCTATACCAGCCATCCTCCCCCATGTCCCTGGGAGCAGCACAGAGCCAGTTTTGGTCAGGGCAGCGAGGCCAGGGGTGAAATCCCCACTGCAGAGCACACAAACACGAGGGGAGCCTCCTCATTGCAAATATCTGCAGGTGAAATCATCTCCCCCAGGCTGGCCCTGGGCTGGGAAATGAGGCACTCACTCTGCCTGCTGTGATGGGCACAGCTTCCTCCTCCATCACCGAGTTTATTTTTGGAGCAAATGAGCCCAGACTCCGTGTGCAGCCAGCGTGGAGATAAAACATTGTGGCGTTTGCAAGGTGAGCAAACCAGGCTCCTCCGGACAAAAGAGCTGAAATTAATTCCAGCTTTGGGGAAAAGGGAAGGGACCCCAAATCCCACCCATCCCACCCCTGCCATGGCAGGGACACCTTCCCCTGTCCCAGGTGCTCCCAGCCCCAGTGTCCAGCCTGGCCTTGGGCACTGCCAGGGATCCAGGGGCAGCCAGACCTTCCTTGGCCCCTGCCATGGCAGGGACACCTTCCCCTGTCCCAGGTGCTCCCAGCCCCAGTGTCCAGCCTGGCCTTGGGCACTGCCAGGGATCCAGGGCAGCCAGACCTTCCTCCCTGAAAGTTTCCTTCTAAAAGGACTGGAGAGAAATGCTGGGTTTTTACCTATTTGTGTGTTGTGATTACTTAAAATTGCTCCTCGTTTTGAGAACATGAAATAGTTCTTCTTGCAAGGGCAAGCCTGAATTCACAGGTGGCTCAAGCCCCCGGAAGGAGGAGTTTGGGGCACAAAGAAAGGCACAATTCCCTTTGGAAGTGACAGTGTTCCTTCTGGGGGATGGTTCTCTCTGAGTTGCCGAGGTTCCGCTGCGTGTTTCTCCTTTGATAACCAAGTGGCACAAGAACAAACAAACCCACCTCGCTCCAGCACAATTATGATGATTTCCTCCCTTTTAGATAAAGATCTTTCCCTAACGCTGCTTTAATGGAGCCTGGAGGTCCCACCTCCACTGCCAGCCAATTCCTCTGCTGTGGGACAGAACAATGATCACAGAGAGCCCTGTCAGGGCTAACGAGCAGCGCTAATGACACCCTGATCAATCGCTAATGCTTCTCCCATTGTCGCCCTGACAGCTCCCCAGCAGTTGTTTTCAATGTCAGCCTTTCACGGGGCTGCTGAATTATCCTTCCCTGCCTCGGGAAGATTCATTGCACCTCCTTCTCCACATCCATCACTCAGCACCGCTCCCGGCAGAAGGAACTCTGCTTGTTTGGAGGACAATTAATAATTAGGGGGTATTGGTGATAGGGCTGTGGAGATTTCCCTCCACCTCTTGGAGAAAAAAGAAACGGCCAGGAAATATCCTGGAATTTCACTCGGAGGTGAGTCAGAAACCTCTGGAGAGCTCACCAGGAGCTGGTGACCCTCAGCCCATGGACCCAGCCTGTCCCTGTCCCTGCAGAGCTCCCTGCCCTGGGCAAACTGAAATCACCCACAGAGCCAGCGAGGGGCTGGATCCCCGTACAGATCATCAGTGGCACTGGACAGAGCTGCAGGAACTGAACAGAGCTGATGGAACTGAACAGAGCTGAAAGAACTGAACAGAACTGAAAGAACTGAACAGAGCTGAACAGAGCTGCAGGAACTGAAGGAACTGAACTGATGGAACTGAACAGAGCTCCAGGAACTGAACAGAGCTGAAGGAATTGAACAAAGCTGAACAGAACTGAACAGAGCTGCAGGAATCAGCACTGAAAGCAAAGGACTTGGAGAAAACCCAAAACAAATTCCCCCTCTCCAGGCGCTCTGTGAAGACTTGCGAGGCCCGGAGTTCTTCTGATGCAACTGATTAAGAAACCAAATTTTTCACTTTGTCCAGGAAAGAACAGAGCACACAGCAGACACTGATCCTCTCGTTAGAGCTGTAGTGCTAATTAAACTAATTACACACATGAGGCTGGCAAATTGCTGGAGCCTTACAGTCAAAAGAGCCTCACATAATTCAAAAGGGCAATGATTTCTTAAGCATAAAATTGTTGGGAAAAGATATGTAAATGAAATGGAACAATCCATTAGTAAAAAATTATTGCCTTCCTTGCCTTAATACCAGGCTTGTTTTAATGTCAGGCGGATCATTTCTCAATTGTGTGCAAAGTGCTGCACTAGAAACATTCAAGTTCATAAATACCTCCTTTCCAACCCATTATCCCTGCCTTAAATTTGGGATCCTGAAAACGACGTCCTGTTTGATAAGAGCAACTCAGCATTTGGTGAGTGGGAGATTTCTGTGGGAGATGGGCCTGGGCAGCAGAAGGACAATGAAAACGTGATGATTTCACCAAAAAGAAAAATATTCTTGGAACCAGGGAAGCAGAGTGGCCTTGGTGGGTTGGGTTGGAGGGACCCCAAATCCCACCCCTGCCATGGCAGGGACACCTTCCCCTGTCCCAGGTGCTCCAGCCCCAGTGTCCAGCCTGGCCTTGGGCACTGCCAGGGATCCAGGGGCAGCCCCAGCTGCTCTGGGAATTCCATCCCAGCCCTTCCCCACCCTGCCAAGGAACAATTCCCAATTCCCAATCTCCCATCCAGCCCTGCCCTCTGGCACTGGGAGCCATTCCCTGTGTCCTGTCCCTCCATGCCCTGTCCCCAGCCCCTCTCCCTCGTTCTCCCAGGCACTGGAAGGGCAGAGTTAGGAGAATTAGCCCCAAGGCTCCTTTCTCCAGGCTGAGCAATCCCAAATACTTCAGCAGTTACTGCAGTCGCACATGCAGTCATTTGGGAAAAGTGAAATGCCCGCTTGCTGTGCTCCCATGCCCACCTCCCCGAGCCCATCCTGCCTGGCTGCCCCAGGGCAGCAATGCCATTTGTGCCGAGCTGCGACACAAAATCTCCTGGTGGCTGGGAGCTTTCCCCAGCTCCCCTTCCTCCCCGGGCTGGTGATGGATTGCACAGCGTGCCCAGGAATTATTCTCCTCCAGAGCAGCTCCATCAACTGCAAAATCCCATTCACCTGTTTCCCCAGCTCTATTAACTCAAGCAAACCCTTCTTCCCCTGCAATTGATGCCAGCATTTTATATTCCTTAATGGAATGTGTGAGTTCCATGTAGAACACAGAGCCACATCTGCTTTTGCAAATAGTGGAGTTTTACACGGAATATTTTATATCCAGAGCTGTAGATCACTCCCATTTCTACTGCACTGAGGAAATTTCCATTTTTCCCCTGTTTACAAGCTGTTTTCTGTTCAGAACAACATCTGTAAAGGAACCTGAGTGAAAAATAAACACAGAGAGTTTGGAAAAGCCGGAGAGACATTCTCTAAACATTCCCATTTTTGGGTGTAGGTTTCCATTAGGAAGAAGGTCTTTACTCAGAAGATGCAGGACAGATTCCCAGAGCAGCTGGGGCTGCCCCTGGATCCCTGGCAGTGCCCAAGGCCAGGCTGGACACTGGGGCTGGAGCACCTGGGACAGGGGAAGGTGTCCTTGCCATGGCAGGGGTGCAATGGGTGGGATTTGGGGTCCTTCGAACCCAAACCATTCCATGTGCCACCCTCTGGACTCCTACAGGGATGCTGCAACGCCTCCTGCGCTCCAGATGTTGCCAGATGTGCTCTGCTGGCCTTGAATCCCCCGTGCTGCAGGAATACAGAATGGAATCCCCCCACTGCCATGGAAGCAGGCAGCTCCTGACCTGAGCATTCCCACAGGAATTCTCCCCTGGGGAGCATTCTGTGAGCTGGCAGGAGGAGGGGAAATGCTGGAGGAGCCCTTAGAGGAGTGGAGGAGCCCCTGGGCTCACTGCAGGCATCCCTCCGAGGTCCAGGCTGTTCTCCCCCTTCTCCAGGGACACAGGAGTGGAGCACCGCGTGCATGGCACCCAGGGACTGCAGGGACAAAGCAGCACAACTTCTCCTGGGAGAGATTTTTCTTCTCCAGTCAGAGGCAGGGCAGGCAGCTGGAGATGGAATTTCATCCTGCCTGAGTGTGACTGTGGTTAAAGGGGTTTGGAGTTATAACTGGAGCCGAAATTGCCCCTCTCTCTCTCCATTTCTCCTTGACACCCAAAAGCACATCAATATTTCTGTTCAGACAGCCCAGACCCCACTGCTGGGATGCCACCATCACTCTTCCCCCCCCTTTAATTATTTTCTCCTGTATATAACAATTTGTTTTCCCCCACTGATAAATATCATCAATTTAAGCAATGTTACTCTAATATAAGCCATGAATATATTTAGCATATAGAAAGCGTGCTCTCCCTTTGTCACTGGAACAGAAGCACAGCTGATTTATAACATTGTTCTGCCCCACAATCAATTCCTTTTTCCTGTGAAAAAGCTGCAGGTGTGGAACAGAGAGGAGAGAGGAGCTGCCAGCCTGCTCCAGCCCCAGTGTCCAGCCTGGCCTTGGGCACTGCCAGGGATCCAGGGGCAGCCCCAGCTGCTCTGGGCACCCTGTGCCAGCCCTGCCCACCCTGCCAGGAACAATTCCCAATTCCCAATCTCCCATCCAGCCCTGCCCTCTGGCAGTGGAGCCATTCCCTGTGTCCTGTCCCTCCATCCTTGTCCCCAGTCCCTCTGCAGCTCTCCTGGAGCCCCTTCAGGCCCTGGCAGGGCTCTGAGCTCTCCTGGAGCTGCTCCTCTCCAGGTGAGCCCCCCAGGTGTGCCAGCCTGGCTCCAGAGGGGCTCCAGCCCTGGAGCAGCTCCATGGCTGCTCTGGCAGTGGCAGATCTGATTTCCAGCCTTTGTGCTGGGTGGAAATCCTTTGAAATCAGTGTCTTACTTCCTCTTCCCTCTCTATACATGATCCTTGGCTGTAACACTCCTTTTCTGCCCTCCATACCAATTAGGAATGACAGCCAAGCACTGCCTGCTTGCACCTTTCAATACTTGCTGCAGCCCCTCCTGTCCCTGGATCTCGCTGGCTCGCTGCCCTGTGAGCAGGAAACCCTTCCCTGTGTGCCACAAACCTTCAGGGTGTGCACGGTGAGTGTGCCTCCAGCCTGCCCAGCCAGCAGGAGCACGGAGCCCTGAGCCAGAGCCTGCAGTGCCCTTGGCTGGTGGCCGGGGCAGAGCCTGTCCTGGGGGCTCCTCAGCATCTCCCTCCTGTATCTCAACAGCAAAAGGCGTTTTCTGTCCCCTCCCAGCAGCCACAGACAGATTTCCAATGGATTTTCTGTCACGGGCTGATCCAGCAGGCAGAACCAGAGCAGCAACACCCACTCCTGAAGCGCCTGAGCAGCTCTGGGGTGGCTGCCATGGCCTGGCACATGGCAGGGGGGTCCTTTCCTCGCCCACCCCTTCCTCCTTCCCCAGGACAGTCCTCGCTGCTGCTGGGGGTGACAAAGAGCCATCAAAGCCATTGTGGGGTTCAAACAGAGAGAGCAAAGCCGGGCAGCTGGGATGTCCCTTCCCTGTCCCCTCCCACCCCTGCAGCCCCCAAGTGCCCCAGACTGCTGTGATTTCCTCTCAGGGGTGTTCTGTGAGGGGCTGGGGGACACTGGAGTCATTATTGTCATAATTGCCACTATTATTACTATTGTCATTACCATTGCTGCAGAGCTCTTCCAGAGTGGTGGCTCCTGCTTCCTGCTGCCTGACCCCGTGGTGTCCATGGAGCTGGGAGCTGCTCCCCTAGGACAGAGGGAATCCCAAAACTGAGGTTGGAAAGCCCTCCCAGCCCATGGAGTCCCAGCTGTGCCCTGTCCCCAGCTCTGAGTGCCACCTCCAGGTGCCACCTCCAGGGATGGCACTCCAACCCTCCCTGGGCAGTGCCAAGGCCTGAGCCCCCTTTCCATGGGGAATTCCTGCTGTGCCCACCCTGGCTGTCCCCTGGTGCCACCCTGGCTGTCCCCTGCTGTCCAACCCCACAGCTGTAGCCCTGCCCAGTGGAAATTTGGGGCATGGGGGATCCAAGCTCTGCCTCCAGCCCAGGCTGAGCTCAGTCTGCTGAGCTCCAGGTTCATCTCTAACCACAGAAACGCAATTTTCCGTCACCACTTCTCAGCAAACAAGCTGCAGAGGTGCTGGTGTGTCCTTTCCCAGCTCTGCCTTCCCCCCAGTGGCCAGGCTGGGCTGCCAGGGAGAAGGGAGGATGAAGCAGGGTCTGCTCCCCATCCCTCAGCAGCCACAGCCCATCCATCAGGGCAGGGAGGCTGCTCTGCTGCCAGGCTGGCCCAGCTCCAGGCTGTGCTGGGATATTGCTTTGGGATGGATGAGCCCTGTGCCTGTCTTCAGCTGTCTTGCAGGGGAGTTATTGTGCCATAATCCTCTGTAATTACAGCTCAGGGGATCTTTTCCACTCGGTGCCCAGGATGGAAATGGAGGGACAGCAAGGAAGGGTGAAGGGACGAACAGGGATTTGACCTTCAAGGGCTTGTCTTACAATTCAGAGAGTTCCTCCCAGCCCAGCCCTGATCTGCAGGTGACACCGAGCAGCAAATCCCTGCTCTGCTGCAGAGCCAGAGTGAAAAGTGGAGCAGCTTTGGGGAATTCATGGGCAGGCAGGGAAGAGCAACACTTCCAACAGAGGGGACATGCAGGAATTCCCTTCTCCTGGGCCTTTCCTTGCAGCCCTTTCCCACGTGCCTTTAAAACATTTGGATTCACCCCAGCGCTGTGCTTATCACCCTGCAAAAAGATTCCCTGGGGTGGAGGAACCTTCCCAGCACGAGCCGGTTCTGTGGCCAGGAGGTGTTGGGAGCACAAGTGGGGATGGCCAGAAGGGAACCCCAGAGTCCCAGAAGGGGCACCGCAATTCCAGCCCACTTGGGGGGTCATTTGGCCAATGGCTGATTTGTCCAATGCTATTTGATTTTTTTTAAAACACAGGTAGTCTTCCCTAGGGGGAAAATAAAATAAAACCCCCTAGAAATTGTGCAAGCCAAGGATTTAATGCCTTCTTTTTAAATGCTGAAGGATCAGGAGGGGAAATGCTGTTTATTTGCTGCCACCTGGGCGAGCCAAGCCCTGAGGAGCCAGCAGCTCCATAAAGCAGATTTTCAGCCGTGCTTCTCTTGGCTGTGTTGTTCAACAAATCCTTCTGGGATGGATTCCCTCCTGGCTGGGCCTGTCAAGGCAAAAAGCAGAATAGAGCAAGAGTAAAACCAGCCAGGTTTTACCCACATCCATCCGTGCCCGGGGCGTGCAGGAGCTGCAGCTGGCTGGGCTGTGCTGCTCCCCCTGACTCACAGACAGGTGAGCTCCTCCCCAGGGCTGCAGCAGCCCCGGGAGCCTCTCCAGGGAGATTCCTCTGGCTCCTCCGTCAAGGAACGCCCAGCAGCAGCTGCAGGAGGGAGGGCTCATCCTTTCCCTGCAAACAGCCTCTGCTGGGCACTCCCTGCGTTCTTCTGTCCCGTTGGTGTCCCTGGAGCTGATCCATGTGCTGACGTTTCCCTGCACAGTGGCTGACACTTTGGAATGGTGGAAATTCTGCATGGAGCAGTGGGGCTCCAGCATGGGCACAAATAAAAATCATGGGCACAAATAAAAAGCAGGTGCAGCCCTTGGCCATGGAAGCTGTGCCAGGAACTCAGAGCAGGAGGTAACCCAGATGGAATTAAAGCTTTCAGCTTTGGCTGGGCCAGGAAAGCTGGGGGAAAACTTCCCATAAACTGTCAAATGAACACGTCTAAGAAGGAGGGGGGAAAATCACTGTAAAAATCCTGAAGACAAAGAGCTCAAAATTTAAAACTGGGACTGAAAGGCGCCCTTGGAAAAAGGTCCCTGTGCCCTTTGATCCACAGTCACAGGGGCAGGAAGGCTGGGAAAGGCTCCAGGATCATCCTGAAACGTTCATCAGATGAAACTCGGGCTCCTCCAAGGGTGTTCTGAAACCAAGACCTGAGCAGTCCTGAAGGTGGTCCTGAAACATAAACACTAAAATGTTAGTCCCAAAACTAGTTAGTCCTAAACTGATCCTGGTCAGCCCAGAAATGAGTCCTGAATTAGTCCCAAATCACGTACCCCATCATCCCTTAGTGCAACAGGAAGAAATTTTAAATGTGGAACATTAAAAACAATCATTTAAATATAAGGCTTCCTCCTTGTGGTGCTTTACAAAATACCAGGAGCATCCCCACGGAGAAGAGCAGGGATCCAGCAGGGATCCAGCTCCTGAGCTCAGCCCCTCCTGCACCAGAGGAGCGTTTGGTTTGCACAAACTCTGTTTTCCTTTCTGCTCAGTCACACAGAAGCTTCCAGGTGAGTCCCTTGTTACTGGCATGGATAAAACCTGGCCACTGGAGCCTCCAGGTAGGGCAAAAAATCCCTGGAATTTGGCTCAGCAGTGGGGCCCTGTTGCTGCTGAACACTGCTGGGAAGGAGGTAAAACCCAGCCTCGTTATCTGCTGCTAATTCTGAGGCTCATTAAGAGTTTTCAGAGCGTGGATGCCTTCCTTCCTCCCTCAGCAAAAGAAATCTCATAAACCCCAGCCTGGCCTTGTTTGTGCCACTTTTAAAGGGTTTTTTGGGGAATCTGGGCTGTGATTTATGGCTCCCAGCCAGAGCAGTGGAAGGCAGACCTGCCAAGCCCATCCTCCCCAAGCTCTGTTGAACATTCCCTCCATGCTTCTGTTCCCACAGTTTATTTTCCCACGTGGCCATTAAAATCTGAGACTGGCTGTAGTAATCTTGGAGCAGTAAAACCAGAGATAATGCCATTCAAAATGGGATTTCAGCACCACGAGCTCCAACCACACCATTCCCTGGTTGTTCACTCGCACCCCTGAGTGCTGAGCAGGCCAGCAGGGATGGGGCAGCCTCACCCCACAGCACCAAAACCCCAAAATCCAGGGTTCTCGCTTCTGGCAAACCACTGAGCAGCCAGGAAAGGGCTGAGGGGCCGTCCTGGGACAGCTCAGGGTGCCTGCATGGAAATTCTGCATGGAAATTCTGCATGGAGCAGTGGGGCTCCAGCATGGGCACAAATAAAAATTATGGGCATAAATAAAAAGCAGGTGCAGCCCTTGGCCATGGAAACCGTGCCAGGAACTCAGAGCAGGAGGTAACCCAGATGGAATTAAAGCTTTCAGCTTTGGCTGGGCCAGGAAAGCTGGGGGGAAACATCCCATAAACTGTCAAATGAACAGGTCTAAGAAGGAGGGGGGAAAGGGTGCCTGGAAAAGAGCTCAGGGTGTCTGGAAAGGGCCCAGGGTGCCTGGAACCAGCCCAGGTGCATTCCCAGAGCAGCTGCTGTGCCCTCAAACATCACCGGGATGTACAGCAAGAGCCTGGGGCAGGGAGGGGGGCTCAGGGATGCAGGACCAGGACTGAAAGTGCTCTTTGTCTCACCCTAATTAGCTCCAGCCCCGCTCCCACGGCGCTGCCCCTCTGCAGGGTTGGTGCCACGGAAACCCCGGCATTGCCAGCCAGGGAGGAGCAGTATTTGGGTAAAACTCACCTGGCACAGGCGGCTGCAGGAGGAGGGAGTGACTGCACGGAGCCCTCCACGGGAGCTCCTCAGGAGGTGTTTGCTCTCCAGGGCAAAGCTGCCCCTCCGTTAATTAACAGTAATTAACAGGTGATCCGCAGGAAGCTGTGGGTGAAATGCCCTCCATGGAGTCCTGGGGGAAATTAGGGACTGTTCTCTAGGTTATCCCCCTTTTCCCTCCTGTCTGTGTTCCACTGCTGCTCCTGGAGCTTTGCAGAGCCAGGACATCCTGGGGTGAATATCCCAGTGAAGCCCCAGCCCAGCTCAAATCCCCACAGAATACTCCAGGGAATGGTTTTTTTCCCCCCATAAAAGCTTCCCAAAGAGCTCCCTGCCAGAGACCTTTAAGGATTGTTCCAGCAGTGGTAATAAGCATTATAAATGATTTCTGGATTTTTTTCCCCTTTAGAATATATATCAGAGAAATGAGTTTTAATGGCCTTTATTAAAATGTTCTCATAGCCAGCAGTGCATTTGCAGTGGTGGGGACTCTATAAAAAAGCAAACGTTTATGATGTACACCAGGAGCATTTTGCATAATAGCCAATCTTTTTCATTTTAATTTATCTACCACCATTTATCCTCTTTATTCTTTCCCAGCCTTTTTTCCCCTAACCTACTGAAAAACTTCCTCCCCTCAGAAATTCCCTTTGTCTTGCCCTTAAATCAGTGGGTTTGATTCCATTTGTTCCACGATGGAGCAGGACAGTGGTGCTAATCATGGTTTCCAGTCTGGAGATAAACAGACTTACCCAAAAAAAACAAAGGCATGCGGAAAGGACATGTGCAAGCTGCTGGGTTTGAAGCTGGAGACAGGCAGAAGAAAGAGAAGGATCCTGGGATCACAGGAAAATCTGCACAAAAAGCTCCGAGCTGAGCCCTGACCCGGAGGAGGCTGCAGAAGTGGGAGATAAGACACATTTTCTGGTTTGATTCTTCAAGAAAAATCAGACTTTCATGTTGTCTGTAACAATCTTCAATCAGTCATTTCCCAGCAGCCCTGGCTCACCAGGGACTGCAGGGTGGCCCAGGGGACAAACTCTGCCAGCAGGGCTGGGAGGAGGATGCAGGGAATCTCAGAGCTGGGTCAGCACAGCAGGGGCAGGGAGGCAGGGAATCATGGCTGGGTTGGGCTGGAGGGACCCCAAATCCCACCCATGCCACCCCTGCCATGGCAGGGACACCTTCCCCTTTGCCAGAGTGCTCCAGCCTGGCCTTGGGCACTGCCAGGGATCCAGGGGCAGCCCCAGCTGCTCTGGGCACCCTGTGCCAGGCCTGGGGACACAGACCCTTCTCCAATCCCCATTCCCAGCTCTCTGCTAAACCTCGGTGTCATTCAGAGGAGACTCAGGCTGGTCCCACACCCTCAGAGCCCCCAGGTGGATCCCACCTGCTCAGGGCACACTGCTCTGTTCCCGTATTCAGCCAGCTGGGAAACAGCCCTGCCCAGGGCAGGTTTGTTGTCATTACCTGCATTTGGCTTGCCTGGAGAAATAAGATCTCCTTAAAGGAAACCTCCAGAAAGATGGTCCCTGGTGCTGGGGGTGAGAGCCCAGCAGGCAGCTCAGAGACTTTGGGGGGTGCTAAACACACCAGGCCAGCAGGAACCACTGCTCAGCACTGAAGCCACAGTCTGTGGTCCTGCTGTCCTTGAGGGGGCTCAGCTGTTGTGTTTGAGCTGCTTGGTGAGCACACACAACCCTGGTGATGGTGCCAGTGAGAGGGCAGCTCGTGCAGAGGTGCCTGGGAAAGGCAGGTTCCAAAGTGCATCCCAGCCCAAAGATTTATCCCAGTCAAAAACACAGCCCTGCCAGCCCAGTGCCACTGGTGTGAGCAGGAATAACCCAGAGGTACCAGGGGGAAAAGCCACCAAACATCAGAGCCAGGTGTCCCCCAGATCAGGGGACTTCTCCGTGGGACAAATGTCCAGGGCCAGCCCAGCACTGATGGGATTTAACTTTATCAATTCTTTTCGATTTAATGGGATTTAACGTTATCAATTTAGTTTACACAAATGTTCTAAAATGTCTCCTGGGAGACTCTGGCTATCCTTTCATCCCCTGTGAATTCATGGAAACATTTCAGCAGGGAATATGAGCAGCTCCTTTCTGGAATTGAGTTTGTGAAGGGAACGAGGCTTTGCTGGTTTGGGGTTCAAGCACAAAGCTCCCCCAGCCCCTGGAGATGCCAAAAACACTGCCCAGACCCCCTGCCCTGGGCAGTGCCCAGCAAACTGCTGGGAGATCACTGGCACTTCAGCAGGGGGCTCCCAGAATCCCAGAACGGTTTGGGAAAAGCCCTTTGAGCTCACCCAGCCCAGCCACCACCCAGCAGCCACGGTCAGCACCAAGCACAGCCCCAGTGCCACACCACCCATCCCCTGGGCCCCTCCAGGGGGCTGCCTGCCCCCCTGTGCCCCTGACCCAAACTGCCGTCAAAAACAGTCCCCGCACTGCACAGGCTCCAGTTCAAATCTCCCTGGATTGCAGGGTTTAATTTAAAATTCCCTGGATTGCACAGGTTCAATTTAAATATTCCCTGGATTGCACAGGCTCCATTAACAATTTCCCTGGATTGCACAATTTCCCTGGATTGCACAATTTCCACAAACAATTTCCCTGGATTGCACAGGCTCCATTTAAAAGTTCCCTGGATTGCACCATTTCCACTCACAATCTCCCTGGATTGCACAATTTCCACAAACCATGTCCACGCATTGCACAATTTCCATTAACAATTTCCCTGGATTGCACCATTTCCACTCACAATTTCCCTGGATTGCACAATTTCCATTAACAATTTCCCTGGATTGCACAATTTCCATAAACAATTTCCATGGAAGAGTTGAACAGCCAGGAATGTGCAGCCAGGAATTATTGTACCCTCAATAAAAGCTCAAAGATCACCTCCACCACTGAACCTGGGCGTCCAGAGAGTCAAATCCTTTTTTTTTTTTTTTTTTTTTTTTTTGGCAAGGGAGTAGCTGGAATAACTTGGACATTTGAAGCCCCTTTTTTATCTCCTAATAAAAGAAATACCGTCACAGTATACAGATACATTTAAATCATATTTAAAAAACCCAGAAAAATCCCACATTTAATTAAGCAAACTGCTTTTCTTTGTTGCTGACTGCTCCATATTTCCTGGTATAATTCTCCCCCATTTAACAATAATTATAAATCCCAACAAAGGAGGAGCAGTTGCTCATTGCAGCACAAGGGGTGATGGCAGAGGGATCCCCATGAGGTGGAGAGGAGAGATTCTGGCTCATTCCTCTGGGAAAGCTGGGTTTGGTTCACCCCTGTGAGCTGGAAAACTCAGCTTTTCAAAAAATAAAATCATAATCATGGAATCTAAGGGTTGGAAATGACCACCTGGACATGAAAGGGCACCAGACCTGTGGTGCTTTCATCCTGATTTAAATTAATTGGATCGATTTTCATTAGGAAGGAAATTGGCTCTGGATGGAGGAGATGGGCAGGGAGGGTCAGGTTTTGTGAGCTGGCCAACAAAACCCAAATATTGCAATAGGAGGGACATTAATGGAGGATTTAGTACAGAATTATTGGATTACACTCCTGTCCTGGCCCTGATCCTGCTCAGGGCTCAGGAGCAGGTGAATAAAAGCCTGGTGCTTGCTTCTCCTGAGCTGTCAGCACGTCTTATTTAATGACTGCTGGAGCAGATCAAGTGAAAAGAGCTTTCTCTCACACTTATCTGTCACCATCAAGCTTTTATTTCCTTTGTCAGCTGTGATTTCGAAGTAGCAGGAGCTGTGGACACGATTTTTGATTTATTTATGGTTCAGAAATATTATTTTTTTATCAAAATGCAGCTGCTTTTCCAGAGTTATTCATTTTCTGGCTGCACCGTGGTATCTCAGATCTCACACACACAAAGAAGGGAAGGTGCTAACTAATTACAAAAGCTGAGTGTGTTCTTTGCCTTCCCAGCTTTGATTAAAAGCTCTTTTTATCTACAGGATCAGAGAATCCTGGAATGGTTTGGGACGTAAAGGGACCCCAAATCCCACCCAGTGCCACCCCTGCCATGGCAGGGACACCTTCCCCTGTCCCAGGTGCTCCAGCCCCAGTGTCCAGCCTGGCCTTGCACCCCAAATGGGGAAAGAAATCCGGAAGAAATCCTTCTGCACCAGCAGCCTTTCCAAGGCAATGTCATCCCAAAAGTTATCCCAAAAGATATCCCAAAAGGATCGTTGTGCCCTGCCCACGTGGGCTGGCAGTGGTGGCATCGTGAGGGGACACCCACAAGTCACACACAGACACACAAATAATCAAAGTGCCAGCAGTGCACCCCCAAAGGGACAGGGGGTGGCACAGATCCCTCCCAACAGCCTGGGAAAATCGAATTCCATCCCTTTGGGGATTTCTGGTTTGAATCACAAAAAACACAAGCATTATCTGAGCTCAAGAACAGCCTGGCATCCCCTGGCACAGCCTGGCACCCCCAGCTCTGCTTCTGCTCCACTCCTGGACAGTCAGTTCACCTGGAGGTGGCACTCAGAGCTGGGGACAGGTGGGGATGGGCACAGGGGGGACTCTGGAGGGCTCTTCCCACCCCAGGGATTCAGGGGCTCTGTCAGAGGCTCCCAGCCCTGCAGCTTCCCCAGGCAAATCCAAACCCAGCTGGGCACTGTCCCCTCGCCAGGCTGAGTTCCAACAAGGGATGAGGGAGCATCAGGAAACATTCATCAGTGCAGGAAACATTCCCTGGGCTTCTCCTGGTGCTTTTCCATCCAGCACCTCAGCTTTCCATGCCAGAGCCAAGGCTCGCTCCCTGCAGCTGAACCCCCCTGGAAAAGCTGCTTCAGTGAATTTTCTCAGCCTGTTTCCTCAGAAATACCTTTAGAAACCCTCCACAACCATCCACCCTCACTCAGGAGCAGTTTCTTTTTTCCCAGACCTGTACAATTCAACTCTTAAGATCCCAACACTTCCCTGACCTTATGGAAGCCAACCTTGAGCTGTTTAATTTTCCAATAATTATAATAATTTTATAATGAATAATTTTAAATGTTTAAATTTGAAGCCGGCTGTCACTGGTCACAAGGAACTCATCCTGCTTTTGGGGCTTGATGCAGATATTTGTGCTTTATATATTTGTACTTTATATGTTTGTACCAGATATTTGTATTTTATATACTGGTCACAAGGAACTCATCCTGCTTTTGGGGCTTGATGCAGATATTTGTGCTTTATATATTTATATACTTTATATATTTGTACTTCATATATTTGTACTTTATATGTTTGTACCAGATATTTGTACTTTTTTCAGTGGTTGTCCATAAAAAAAGGGATAAAGGGTCATGGCTCTCAGTCTATCACAAAATTAATGTAAGAATGGGTTAATGATGAAATTAATCACTCTTAAATGCTAGAAATGCAGCTGGGCTCAGAGCTCTCCACGGCAGACATGGCTTCAAATCTCACCACTCGTCCCATTCACCTTCAGGAACAACTGCAAGGGCTGGGATTAAATGGAGACATTTGGAGAGAGCAGAGCTGGGGAAATTCCCATCCCTGGAGCAGCCTGGGGCAGAGGGAGGTGTCCTGGTGGCACTGGGTGGGATTCCAGGTCCTTCCCTACCCACACCATCCCAGGATTCCAGGACTGCCTGGCCCAGTGAAGCACTCAGCACAAACCAAAGCAATATTTTCCTTTCCCTCCTGTCTGTTCCATCCCTGGTGTTGACAAACACCCGCTTGCCAAGGAAAACATTGGATCAGTGAGTGCAGATCAGAGCCAGGAATAAACCCTCCTTTTTCTGCATTCCCAGAGGATTCCCAGGGTGTCACAGCCCAGCAGGGCCAGATGGCTGCTCCCGCATTCCCCACACACAGACATCCCCGAATTGTCAGAATAAACAAAATAAAAATACTCAGATGCCCCTGACACCCAGGAGTGTCCCAGGAACCAAAAGGGTGGGGATAAAGGGGGGTGAGGATCTCCTGCTGGATGTGAAGGGAAGCACAGGGGAGAAGGGAAGACAAAACCATCCTTATGGCAAAGACAAAACCATCCTTTAGGCAAAGACAAAACCATCTTTATGGCAAAGACAAAACCATCTTTATGGCAAAGACAAAACCATCCTTATGGCAAAGACAAAACCATCTTTATGGTAAAGACAAAACCAAATTTATGGCAAAGACAAAACCATTTTTATGGCAAAGCCAAAACCATCCTCTAGGCAAAGACAAAACCATTTTTATGGCAAAGCCAAAACCATCCTCTAGGCAAAGACAAAACCATTTTTATGGCAAAGCCAAAACCATCCTCTAGGCAAAGACAAAACCATTTTTATGGCAAAGCCAAAACCATCCTCTAGGCAAAGACAAAACCATTTTTATGGCAAAGACAAAACCATCTTTGTGTGGGTGAGGAGTAAAATGTGCTCCAGGACCCCTCGGTGCCAAAACCTGACCTGAAATTCCGATTGTTCCCCTTTCATCTCACCTCTGTGGGGATTCTCCAGGTGCCTGATTGCAGAGGCACTGTCAGGACGTTGATGCACAGTGCTGGAGATGTTGGATTCTCTGCTCTCAGTTTGCCTGAGGAGATGCTCAAGGACTTGACTTTGGGGAGAATCCTCAGGAAAGCAACCTCTACTTAATTAACTCTCTGTTGGGGGGCACCTGTCCTGGAAAAAACTCACCTGAGCTGGAAAAAAGTCTTCATTTCAATACAAACCTGATGGAAATGGTTGGTAAATCACTGGTAAATCATCAGAATCTTTAGTCTTGTCCTACAGCCACTCCTGGACATCACAAAAGTGGTTTAAATTGTGGTGACTTCAAAGTCTGAGTGTTGAACTCGTGTTTGATGCTGGGTAATTGTGGTTTTTCATCCCAGCAATCCTTCCTTGGGCTTTTCCAAGCAGTGCCCTGAATTTCCAGGAACAGAAAATCGATTCCACTCCTCCTGTGCTCGGCTCTCAATTAAGTCAGGTCCATGCTGGGAGCTCCACCAGAGCTCCTGGGCCGTGGAAAACCCACCCCGAGCAGCTGACCCTGGCCAGGCAGGGCTGGGCTGCATTCCATGGAAACACCCTTGTTAAATCAGCCATTCCCTTTGATTTATCACCTCCTGATCTTCCCTCTCCAGGGAGCAGCAGTGCAAAAATCCTGGAGAAAATAAAACTCCTGCCTTTGCCGTGAGTTCCCTCTGCTAAGGCTGGGATGCAGGGTGGCAGTGCCTGGCAGGGGACTTTGGGGCTGTCTTAAAACAGGTGAAAACTCCCAAAGAAACAAATACAGCACAAATGGGGCCCAAAGTGCACCCAAATATAACCAAAATTGTGTCTAAATTGTACCCAAATTGTGCTAAATATAATCCAAATTGTGTCCAAATAAACCCCAAATATAACCCAATTTGTGCCAAATATAACCCAAATTGTGCCCAAATCGTGCCAAATACAACCCAAATTGTGCCCAAATTGTACCCAAATGTAACCCAAATTGTGTCCAAATATAATGCAAATTGTGCCCAGATACAACCCAAATTAAACCTAATCGTACCGAATAAACCCCAACTTGTGCCCAAATATAACCCAAATTGTGTCAGATGTAACCCAAAGTGTACTCCAAATACAACCCAAATTGTGCCCAAATGTAACCCAAATTGTGTCCAAATATAGCCCAAATTGTACCCAATATAACCCAAATACAATCCAAATTGTGTCCAAATATAATGCCAATTGTGCCCAGATACAACCCAAATTAAACCTAATTGTACCAAATGAACCCCAGCTTGTGCCCAAATATAACCCAAATTGTGCCAGATGTAACCCAAAGTGTACTGCAGCAGGTTTTTGGTGCAGCTCAGCAGAAGCTCCTTCAGTTCCAGCCCTTTGAATAACAACTGATCCTCAAGGAGATTCCCAATTCCTGCCCTCCCAGCTCCTGGAGGAGCAGCAGCAGAGCCAGTTCCACACCCCAGTGTTCAATGCAGGGGGTTTGCCCAGGCCACAGCCCCCATTCCACCTCTGAGCAGGCAGAAACCAAGAAATGTGACCTTTTTCTGAGCTCTCTCCTATAAAAAATAAGAGAATTCTTCCCATTAACAGCATCCAAGCTCCTGCCAGGGAACGAAGCTGGAGCTGGCAGCAATAAATTCACTGTCCCAGCTTATCTCAGAGGAGCAGAGCAGCAGCCCTGCCCTGCCCTGCCCTGCTGAAAGCAGCCAGGAATGCACATCCACCTGTAACTGGGGTGTTCTGGGAATGGTTCCCCCATCTCCTGTGGCAGGGCTGGCTGTGGTCCAGCCAAACCCAGATCTGTCTGCGGGGATGGGTGAAACCAGTCCTGGTACACCGGGAGATTCCAGAGGATGAATTAGAAAATGTTCCAATCCTGCAGGTAAGGCACAGCAATAAAAATCCTGAGAAATGAAGGAATGAGCAATTCCAGCTGGGGGAGGGCAGGGAGGGAGCTGGGCTGAGGAGGGGGCACTGCAGCAGGCACTGCTGGGCAAAAAGCACCTCAGTTCAGGTCTGGGGGCATTTTTATTCCTCTCCATGCCAGAGGTGTCCTTAGAGTCCAAGGGGAGAGGAATAAATCCTGTGGGAATTGCTGAGGGGCTGGAGAATTCCCGAGGAGCTGGGAAGGGGCTGGAGAATCCCTGAGGAGCTGGGAAGGGGCTGGAGAATCCCTGAGGAGCTGGGAAGGGGCTGAGCCTGGGCAAAGGAGGCTCAGGGGCCCTTGTGGCTCTGCACAGCTCCTGCCAGGAGGGGACAGCCGGGGGTCGGGCTGTGCTCCAGGAACAGGGACAGGAGCAGAGGGAACGGCCCCAGGCTGGGCCAGGGCAGCTCAGGGTGGGCACAGCAGGAATTTCCCCATGGAAAGGGGGCTCAGGCCTTGGCACTGCCCAGGGAGGGTTGGAGTGCCCATCCCAGGGCTGTGCAGTGGGGCAGGAGCTGCTGCCCAGCCCTGGGGTGGAGATCAGGTTTCCACTCATGCTGCCAAGCTCACAGAGGCTTTCCTGCACTAAGCCAGCAGAACATCCTGCTCTGGCTTCTCTTTAAGGTGGATTCTGTTGTGAGGCTCCTGCTCTGTGCAAATCCCATTTGAGGAACACAAAGGGCTCTCATTGCTGTGACTCAGCAAAGCTGGGGTGGGCTGGCAGCTCCTGGGTGCAGGGATGTCTCTCGGTGTGATCAGAGCTGCGCTAGCATCCTGTGTTGCCAGGCTGATGAAATGTGGACCATTTGTTCCTCTCCAGGGCCAGGGCCAGGGGCTGGCTGTGCAGAGAACGTGCCTCCAAGCAGCCCCTCAAACTGGAGGCCATCAGCTCTGTCCAGTGTCCCCTGCTGGGATGGGATAGAGAAGGTTCTCCTGAAAAGAGCTCAGGGAGGTCACAGAAGAAGCCTCCCAAAGCTCAGAGTGCTCATTTGGATCCTTCCCCAGGCAGCTTTGGGAATTCAGCTTCTGCTGGGTCACAGACCCCTCCTCATCCTCATCAGTGGCCGATCCCTCTCTCACCCCCTGCAGGAGCAGCTTTTCCCCTGGAGAACCAGCGGGAGCTGCTGCCCTGCAGCCCCAGAGCTGTGGGTGCCTGAGGGGCAGCTGTGGGGCTGGGCACAGGGACAGCCCCGGGGGAGTCCCCAAAGCCTCTGTGCCCTGTGCTGGCCCAGGAGCAGGGCTGGGGCAGAGGAGCAGGGGGAGATGATGGGGGTCATTAGGATGGGATTGATCCCAATGCAGCCTGAACACCCCAGAGCAGCATAACAAATACCAAATATAACAATAAAACAGATAGCAGTGACAAATGACCCATTGCAAAGATTAGCAGCACTCCTGCTCCCTCTGGGGCACAGCCCCTCGCCCTGGGACCTGTCAGAGCAGCCCTGGGCTGGCTCAGGGCCTTGGCTCAGCGTTGGGGCCAGTCTGTGCCCAAAGGGCTCTGGGTCAGCAGGTGGGCTGGGAGCACTCAGGTTTGGTTGGGAAGAACACTCAGGGTGGATTGGGAACATTCAGGTTTGGTTGGGAAGAACACTCAGGGTGGGTTGGGAACACTCAGGTTTGGTTGAGAAGAACACTCAGGGTGGGTTGGGAACACTCAGGTTTGGTTGGGAAGAACACTCAGGGTGGGTTGGGAACACTCAGGTTTGGTTGGGAACGCTCAGGTTTGATTGGGGAACACTCAGGCTCGGCAGGGAACACCCAGAGAAGGCAGGGAACACTCAGGTGTGATGGGAACACTCAGGTGTGATGGGAACACAGGTTTAGTTTGGAACACTCAGGTGTGATGGGAACACTCAGGTTTAGTTTGGAACACTCAGGTATGATGGGGAACATTCAGGTTTGATGGGAACACTCACATTTGCAATCTTGAGCCTTGCAGAATTCCCAGTTACAAAGCCACACAGACTCTCTGGAGCTCCTTGTGGCTTTTACCCCATACCTGACCAGATCTCAGTGGTTTTTACTCACCCATCCACACAGGAATGCTCCTGTCTTCATCCACAAAGGACCAACGTTACCTGCAGAAAGCCTGGTTTTGTTCCCTCTGCCATGCTCCATCTCCAGCAGAAAGCTGCTGCTTTTTTCCCCTGAGCTCTCAGGTTTTTTGCCCAAAGCAGCAGCCCAGAGCATCGTTCTCAGCTGTGCTGCCTGGCCATGGCTCCCCACCAGCCCCTGATGGAGGAGGCAATTTGTGCCTCTGCCTCGCCTGCCTGAGCCTTTAGTCTCACTTGGAAGTGACTTGGGGAGAACTCGTGTCTGGGATAATGTTCTTCCTGGTAACAAATTAAGCTGCTAAATTAGCATGTCTCCGCAGCACCAGCTGAAAGAGAAACATTAAATTAAAAAAGCAATTTTCTCCATGAGGTGATGATTTAGCAAGGATTTCATTGCACCCCGTGAATCCCAGCCTGCTGCTGGGTCAGGTTGTCGCAATAAATATTGGAGAATCAAGGTTTGCATCTGTATTTCTCCGACCCTTTTGTTGATCAGAGTTAGAAATAATCCCAGGAACATCTGGAGCTGAATGAAATCCATAAGGACCATCAAAGCCAGCTCCCTTTTGGAGCAGTATTTGATATAAGGAGCACTCAGACCTCACCTACTGCAGAATTTTGGGGGTGATTAAAAAAGCATTTGATGACAGTGTTGGATCAATCCCCATCAAGTGATTTCCATCCTCTCATTCCTGGAAAGAGGTTTGGGACAGAGCTAAAAACTTCATTGGGAAAGTTGTATCTTCCATGTTTTATAGCATTAGGGACAGAGGAAAGGAGTGCCTGAGGGGAAAAGAAAATCCTGGGAAGCAGCCTTGGAACTGGGGTGTGAACCTGGGTGGAAGTGGCTCCTGGTTTCAAGGTCACTGTGCTGCTGGTGGATGCTCTCAGATGTCTTTTCCAGCCTGAACCATTCTGGGATTCTACAGAAACCCCATTGGGGTACAAAACATTTCAAATTCCCCGTTTTTCTTTCATTTCCAGCTCCTTTGGGTGGGTTGGGAATGGAGGACTTGGCTCAGCCAGGGCTCTCCTGCCCCTAGGCTGCAGCTCCTCCCTGACCCCGCTGCTGAATTCCTGAATTCCTGAATTCCTGAATTCCCAACCCCACGAATTCCCCGTTTTTCTTTCATTTCCAGCTCCTTTGGGTGGGTTGGGAATGGAGGACTTGGCTCAGCCAGGGCTCTCCTGCCCCTAGGCTGCAGCTCCTCCCTGACCCCACGCTGAATTCCTGAATTCCTGAATTCCCGAATTCCCAGCCCCACATCAGCTGCCTGGGGGTGCCTTGGCAGCTTGGCTGGATGGGCTCCCCACTTTCCCCTTCCCTGTCCCTCAGCTCGGGCTTCCCCCTGCATTTCTGGGAGCAAAATGTGAATATTGGAGTGGGAGGGTGAAGGAAGGGGCTGATTTAAATGCTGTGAAGGACTGTGAGGGAGGAGGGTGGGACACAGGGAGGGAAAAACAGAGCTGGGAGTTCTGGTGTCACAGCCTGGGAACCCTCCTTACAGGGCAGAACTGTAAAATCAGGGAATATTTGAGATTTTTCAATCTCATCCTTGCTCTACCCACCTCAAATTGGAGTTGTTTTCCCAGCCCCTTTCCCCCTGGAAAATTCAGGCTGCCCTGGTGTGAGCAGAAGCTCTGGCAGCAGCAGCAGAGCTGACCCTGCAGAGCAGGAGTGAGAAACCACCGAGCTCCCAGCAGCAACTTCCACTGGAGATGATCCCCAACCCCTGAAAGGTGCAAAGGAGTGAAATCCACACCATCCCCTCAGCAGAACTGCCCTGCACCCCTGGGTGGGAGCCCACACGAGGTGTCCCCAGGGCCCAGGGTCCCCCCGAGCTCAGGAATGCCTCCTGTTCCCTCTTTCCACCATTCCCAGCTCCTTTCCTTTCCCCTTTATCTCCCACATCCCTTCCCATCCTCCCTTCCAGCTCTCTCTGCTGAAGTCTCTGCCCTGCTTTTTCCCTTCCACAAATAAATGATGGCCCTCACCAGTTGCATTTTAAAAAGTAGAATTTTGTTATATACGACTCCATATTTTTTATCCTTTTTAATTTGCAACTCAATTTTCTGCCCCCGCTCCATCCCCAAGTAGCTTCTTCTTGGTAAAATATTTCCTGTAGAAGTTGTTTTCATTGTCTGGGCTCTCCCTGCAATATTTCTTATCAATTAGATAATAAATTATGTCTCTGACAGCATTGCTGAACTGGAGTTCACGCTCACAGTGACTCCTGAAGAATCCAGAAGTTAATCCATCCTGGGCAGCTCCATTTGCTCCCTTTAGCTGAGAGCCAAGGTATTGATTAGTGCTGGGATTTCTGAGTGTATCCCGAGGGATAACGTGGGAAGAGGGACAGGAGGGAAATCAGGGTCTCAATAGAGACTTCTTCAGAACAATCTGAGATTTGCCTCAAGCATTATTGGCCTGAACCCCCTCCTGGTGGCAGGGGAAGCTCACAGCCCTGCTGCCACCTGCTGCTCTCACATCTATCCCCAGAAAAGGGGAAAAAAACCCATTAAAATACTTCAGTGGGCACAGAAATCCCACAGGCCGAGGGGGAATTGCTGCACAAAACCCTGCTGGGCAGACCAACAGCTCCAGTGCCCACACAGGGCGAGTCGGGCTCCTGGGGAGGGCTCGGGGGGTTCCCCTCTGAAGGGGAAAGGTTTCAGCATGGAAAACAGCCCAAGAAGGAGAACTCCCGTGGCCCCTCCTGCTGCTCTCTCTGTTCCTCAGTGGGTCTTGTTAAAGATGTGAAAATGCCCCTGGATCCCTGGCAGTGCCCAGGGCCAGGCTGGACACTGGGGCTGGAGCACCTGGGACAGGGGAAGGTGTCCCTGCCATGGCAGGGGTGGGATCTGGGATTCTCTAGGCTGGGAATGTGTCAGTAGAACCTGGCAGAGGCATCCCAGGGGAGGCAGAGCTGCACAGCCCTGGGTCCAGGCTCAGAGCCGAGGAATCCCTCTGGGCATGGCACAGCAGGGAGCAGAGGCTGCTTTCTCTGTGCTGTCTGTTTTCTCCCCGGCTCTGCAGGCTGCTGCAGTCACTGCTTCCCTTTGAAGGCTTCCCTGCTTTCTCTCTGGGAGAGGGGAGTGTGGGGAAGGAGAGGAGGAAAGGCACACAATGATTTCCTGCCTTCCCCCTCAATCTTCCCGAGGCAGCTGCAGCTCAGTCCCGGGTGTGCACATCACCTGCAGCAGGAACTCTTACATGGAACATGGAAAAAGCAGGAGGGGAAAGAGCAGAACAACAAACAACATTAAAAAATAGGGAAGAGGGAAAAAATATGCAAAAATAACAAAGCAGCCTGCAGCAGGAAAGTGCCTGAGCCATGGTGTCCCAAAATTCCCTGTCCAGAGGAAAATCCCAGCACAGTGGCAGCAAGAGAGGAAACGTGACTCCCTGAGGGGTAAGCAGATGTTCTCTGCTCTCTCCCAAGGTGGTGTGACATCCACCAAGGTGACATCCTGGTGACATCCTGCCAAGCCGCAGGGCCTTCTGCTGCTCAGGGATGATAAAATAGTGGAACCACAGGAGAGGCTGGGCTGAAGGGACCTCCAAGGGACACCTCCCACGGGATCCAGCCCCACAACCAACTTCCAGGCAATTTCACCAGGAGCTTTGCCCATTTTCCATCATTATTGTGCAGTTTTGGGGCTGTTTTCCTGCAATCAGGCTCCTGCTCCTCAGACCCCACAGCCTGAGCACCCCAAATAACATTTTCTGAGCCTGGGCAGTGCATCTGAACACGGATTCAGCCCCTTGGCAGCCCCTCCGCTGCTCCTTGGACAGAGCCACAAAGGGCTTTGGACTGGCAGGGCTCCCAGGACATTCTGGGCTCTCCAAACATCTCCAGTACCTCGGGATGTTCTGGGCTCCCCAAACATCTCCAGTACCTTGGGATGTTCTGGGCCCTCAGGATCTCCAGATCAGGGATCCTCAACCCCAGAGCTCATCAGGCAGCACCTGAATTTGCCCAAAATCATTTAAGAGCACAAGAATCTGTTTTGGCAGCCAAACTTCAAGAACTGATGGCTCCAGGGAAAAAGCTTTCCTTGCACATCATTTCCAGCACGGCCAGTTCCCTGGGAATTCAGGAAACTGCAAAAACGAGCAAATATTTGATTTTTAAATCATTCAGTTGTGGGGTTTTTTTTGCAGTCTCTTCTTCTGAAAGCCATTAAACAAAGCCTAAGGGATTGTCTTTTTTTTGGGGGGGGGAATACTCCATAATTTGGGATTTCTGTCACTCACCAAAAAAAACCTGCATTGAGCTGAACCAAACCTCAAATTGGGACAAGCAGCTCAAGCTGAGGAAGTGACTGGCAGAGGGGATAATTAGAATTATAGAATCACGGAATATCCTGAGCTGGAAAGGACCCCCAAGATCATCCAAGTCCCTCTCCTGAGCTGGCCCAGAGAAAAAAAAAGGGATAATAAACCCTGGAAACATCAACCTGGCAAGGCAATTACAGCTTCTGCGTCTCCTCTAAAAGACAGGGAAGAACTCCCTCCAAGAGGAATCATCTCCCTGCTTCAATGGAAGGGCTTCAGCAACTGCAGTGACAAGAAAAATATGAGGAGAGTTTTTATAAAGGCTCGGGAACAAAGCAATAAAAGGATCATTTGCTTAATTCCATCATTACCAGCAGCAGGTGTCCGTGGATGGAATCAGAATATCAATTTGGGAGGCTTTTTTTCCATTAAAAATGGGGGGGAAAGACAATAAACAGAGCACCTTTTCTGTGCTTTTCTGGCTCTAAGCACCACGAGGGGTTTGTTTCCAGCTCCCAGCACCAGGAGCTCTCCTTGCAGGAGCAGCTGAAGGAGCCAGCCTCGTCTCCCATGGGATTTGGGAACCACCAGGGTTCTGGACACTTCTGGTGACCTTCCCTCAGCTCCCTGATGGGTTAAGGGTGATGCCTCAGGTTTAGCTTTTCTATTTTCCACATTCTGTGCTGCTTTAGTGTGTGGGTCTGGGTTCACATCAGGGATGGTGAGCTCTGTGCACAGAGCAGGGAGACAAAACAATTCCTGCTCCAGCTGGGCACCAAGGACAAATGATCCCAATCCCAGCCCAGGAGCACAAAGCCCGTGGGCTGCAGAGAGAAAAACAAGCAGGGTGGGACTGCAGGGGCTGCAGTGGGGTTGGACACTGAACTGCAATGTGCACATGGAGCAGAGCTGAGCCCAGGGAGAGACCCCGGCAGCGCTCGTGCATTTTGGGGCCATTTGGGTTCATCCTGGGGGCAGCCCTGGCTGGGCTCTGGTGCTGCCCAAGGGGCATCCATGGAGGAGATCCTTTGAGTAAATCCCTCCTTTGCTCTGGAACTCTGCCCAGCCTCAGCTCCAGGGCAGCCTGCACAAGGCACCAATGGCTCTGTTTAGCTCCTGATTCCAGGTTCAATTTCATTTCTTGGCTTGGGAGCTGCAGAGCCCAGCACAGCAGGGACCTGGAGCTGCTGGAGCCAGGCAGAGGAGGCACCAGATGATCAGAGGATGGAGCAGCTCTGCTGGGAGAGCTGGGGAGGCTCACCTGGAGAAGACACCCCTGGGAGCTGCTTGGCTGGGACCCAGCTGGAAAAAGAGAAGGAAACCACTCTGATCTCCAGCACCACTGGTACTGTACTGTTTTTACATTAAAGCCTGGTATTTGTTCTGTTTTTACACTAAAGATAGGTGGAAAGCAGTTCTGTGGGGTCAGCCGGGGTCAGAGCCATAATCTAACAACCATCACTTAATGAGGTCTAATGAGGGATCAGAGGGAGCTGGGGGACAGCTGGGAGGGAAAGGTGAAATCCTGGAGCTGCTGTTACAAGAATGTTTCAAACCCCAAAAACTCTTTGAGCAGCTCCTCTGCTCACTCCTGGAAATGTGTTAAATTACTGGAGTCACTCTGAATGTGCCGGGGAAAAAATCCAAGAGGTGAATTCATGAACTTGCAACAAGCTTAATTGGTGAAATACTAATTATCTTCCAGCTCCTCAGCCTGGATCTGACACTGGAGCAGTTCCACTAATTAGGGCATGGATTGATAAGGAGAAAGGAGCGTTTCAATGGGAAAAAATAGGTGCTGGAAGAGAACGTTTTAAATTCAATTATTATTTGATTAGGTGAGAAAAGAAACACTAAAAAATGCCACGCTTGGCTCTGCTCCCTGGATGACAGAATCCCAGGACTACTGAGGTTGGAAAAGCCCTCCCAGCCCCAGCTGTGCCCAGTGCCCAGCCCAGAGCTCTGAGTGCCAGCTCCAGGGATTCCTGGGCACCTGCAGGGATGGGCACTCAGCCTCCCTGGCAGCCCCTGCAGAGCCTGACAGCCTCGAGCACTCAGGAGTTCCCACAGCTGCACAAGGGCCCAGAGCAGCTGGAGACACCTGGCCGTGACTTTTCCCATTGAACACTTCCCATTGCCAACCAAACCGGGCAAAGGGCTCTCCAGGGCAGCCTGGCCAGGCCTGGAGCAGCCTGGGATCGTGGCACGTGTCCCTGTCCCTGCAGGGGTGGGATGGATGGGCTGCAGGACCCTTCCAACCCAAACCATCCCCTGATCCAGGCAGGAGAGGCCAGGGACACACCTCAGATTCCAGAGCCTCTGGTTTAAAGCCCAGCAATCTATATTTTATATTTTACATTTTATATTTTACATGTTATATTTTACATTTTATATTTTACATTTTATATTTTGCATTCTCTCCAGGTATTGGTGATAGGGCTGTGAAGATTTCCCTCCACCTCTTGGAGAAAAAGAAACTGCCAGGAAATATCCTGGAATTTCACTCGGAGGTGAGTCAGAAACCTCTGGAGAGCTCATCAAGTGTTGGGATCTTCCAAATAAAAGGTTTTTCTCACAGATTTGGTAACATCAGCTCCCGGTTTCCTCCCCACGATCCCAGCTGCTCTCCCCTGGCATTTCCCCCCCTGAGGCACCCTTTTATTCCCGGTGTTTTTCCTCCTGCCTTGCAGCCCCTCTGCTGCTCCTCACAGCCCTATCTTAATTAAATCACCCCAGGCAGCAGATTGGGCCTGATTTCCATAACCTCGGGGTCTCCAGCAGCAGGACAAGCCCAGGCTGATTTAAGGAGCCTTTTCCCCCTCTTTACAGAGAGACAAAAGCAAATCCCGTTAATCCTTCATCATCTTCACTGCCGGTGTTTTGGAGCACAGAGCAATTTGCAATGAATTCTGTCACCTCCCTGAGCACTGCTCCCTAACTCAGACAACCCCACTTGGACTTGGAGATTTATTTTTTGGGGTTTGTTTCAGGTTAGGGTTCAGCGTTTTGTAAAATTAAAAATTCTACAAAATGCTTTCACTGGTATTTACTATTTTATTAAAAATTAAAAACTATTCAGTGTTTTGTAAAATTAAAAATTCTACAAAATGCTTTTACTGGTATTTACTATTTTGTTTTTTCCCCCAAAAATTCATCTTTTAACCCAAATTAATTCACATTTCCCTACTCAATCTATGGTAAAGCAACCAATGATTTTAGCAGCAGATTTTGTAGCTTTGTGCTCTTACACAGAAAATTCCTGCAGGACCAAGGGACAACATCCCCCCAAAGGAATGACACACACATTCCCCAGATATTGGATATAAATACCAGGCTTTGCAGTTGTTTCCCAGGGAGGATCCTCAGGTTGTGGTGATCTTTCTTCTTTTCTTTCCAGGAAGCCCTGGAAATGGAGAAACCCCTGGAAGTTGGCAGCACTAGAGCTGGGAGGGCACGGGGAGCTGGGAGCACCTGCAGGGGCCAGGGGTGGCAGGGAGGGACCAGCCCAGTGACAGTGGCACGAGGAGTGAGAGGCAGAGGGACAGCGTGGGACAAACACTAAAGAAATCCACAGATCCATAGGATGACAGAAGCTTTGGGTGGGAAGGGACCTAAAGATCATCCAGGGACACCTTCCCCTGTCCCAGGTGCTCCAGCCCCAGTGTCCAGCCTGGGCACTGCCAGGGATCCAGGGGCAGCCCCAGCTGCTCTGGGAATTCCTTCCCAATATCCCACCTGTCCCTACCCTCTGCCAGTGGGAAGCCCCTCTCTGAGTCCTTTGAGTTCACAAAAATCATATTTAACTGCTAAAAAGTGTCCTGGTCCAGAGCTCAGGGTAGCTTGGCTGCTCCTCGCGTGCCCAGCAGGGCAGGAGGATCTTCCTGCCCATCCCATCCCATCCCATCCCATCCCATCCCTCCAGGCCAGGGGCACACCAGGCAATGGCTCTGGCACTTTCTTTGGGCTAAGGAGCTTTTACCAATCCTCACTGTGGGTAACTGGGGCTGTGGCTGGGGTGGGTCCTCAGATGTCCCCTGCACCTCCAGAGGCTCCCAGGACAGCCTGGAGCCACATCTGGTACAAGGTTTGTCAGGCTGCAATGTCACAGGATTGAATCACTACCACAGGAGAGGGCTAAGTTCAATATCCCATTAATTACCTTATTTTCCATCAGGAAATGTGAGTGGTAATGAGATCCAGGACTGTTTCCAGTCATCCTTGGCTATTTACTCGCGTTTATCCCAGTTTTGCTCCCTCCCCAGAATGACAGCAGCTCTAAAATTAAGCAGGGCCTTAAAGTTAATGTGATGACACACAGGCACAGCTCTGCCTGGGGTGTTTGCTGCTTCCCTGCCCTCCCAATTCCCTCTTTTCCAGAAACTGCTGCTCCCTGAGGGTGGAGCCTCCCCCTTTCCACACAACATCCGAGCCCCACACCCCACGGCAGCCCTGGCACTGGGAGCACTGGGGAGAAATGGATCTGAATCAAATCGGAGCCCGAGCACACAGCCAGCCGGGCTGGGGCCCTGCCAGGCAGCAACCACCTGCAAGTGTCACTTCCAGCCTTGTCACTGTCACACACAGCCCGGCAGGGCAGGGCTGGCAGCAGGGAGCACCGGGGGATGCTCCTGCAGTGATTTAACAGGATTGATCCCTCCCAAAGGGGATCCTGGGGAGCACCAGGGGATGCTCCTGCAGTGATTTAACAGGATTGATCCCTCCCAAAGGGGATCCTGGGGAGCACCAGGGGCTGTTCCTGCAGTGATTTAACAGGATTGAGCCTCTCCCAAACAGGGGATCCTGAGGGCTTGGGAATTTCAGTGATTGCTGCTGATGCTCAGGGCCAACACCAGGAAAGTGACACAGAAGGGACGGGTTTGGGTTAGTGAGACCCCAAAGTCCACCCAGTGCCACCCTGCCATGGCAGGGACACCTTCCCCTGTCCCAGGGGCTCCCAGCCCCAGTGTCCAGCCTGGCCTTGGGCACTGCCAGGGATCCAGGGGCAGCCCCAGCTGCTCTGGGCACCCTGTGCCAGCCCTGCCCACCCTGCCAGGGAACAATTGCCATTGCCAAGATCCCAGCCAGCCCTGCCCTCTGGCCCTGGCAGCCATTCCCTGGGTGCTGTCCCTGCAGGCCTTGTCCCCAGTCCCTCTGCAGCTCTCCTGGAGCCCCTTCAGGCCCTGGGAGGCCACTCTGGGGTCCCCCCACCCTTCTCCCCTGCAGTGAGCCCCCCCAGCTCTCCCAGCAGAGCTGCTCCATCCTCTGATCATTTGGTGCCTCTCTGGATTCTCTCCAGCAGCTCCAGCTCCCTGCTGGGCTGGGCTCTGCACTGGGGCTCCAGAGATGCCAAGGATGAGACAGAGGCTGGGAGAGAACACAAAATCCATTTCCCATTGATTGGGATGTTGGACATGGTTATTCTACAGAGCAGCACAACAAAGCCAAGCCTTTAGTTCAAATATTTCAGCGTGGCATTGGATGGAGGGGAAGGGCTGGGATGCTGAGGGCAGGAATGCAGTGCATTGTCTCCTGGGGGCTGCCTGGCTTTCAATGAAGCAACACAGAAGAGAAACTCCAGGGCAATTAACGTTTCTCAGCTGTCAAACCAGCCTGACAGCAAAAATCATGGGATCAGTTGGGATTGCTCCCCCTGGAGAGGAGGAGCTCCAAGGTGACCTCACTGCGGCCTGCCAGGGCCTGGAGGAGCCACAGGGAAGACACAACTGCCAGGGATGGAGGACAGGACACAGGGAACGGCTCCACTGCCAGGGGCAGGGCTGGATGGGAGATTGGGAATTGGGAATTGTTCCTGGCAGGGTGGGGAGGGGCTGGGATGGAATTCCCAGAGCAGCTGGGGCTGCCCCTGGATCCCTGGCAGTGCCCAAGGCCAGGCTGGACACTGGGGCTGGAGCACCTGGGACAGGGGAAGGTGTCCCTGCCATGGCAGGGTGGCACTGGGTGGGATTTGGGGCCCCTTCCCACCCAAACCAGTCTGGAATTCTGGGATAATCCCTGTTTATTAAAGGCAGGCATCTGGAAGTGCATTTATCTTGTGCTCTTCATGCTAAAGGATGATTATCCAGCTTTACCTCTCCCTCAGTAATTTCCCCAGTTTCTTTTTCCTCCGTCCTTCTTTCTGGATGAAGCAGGATGGAGCAGCAGCGAGTCCATAAGGAGAGGAAGGGATTTAAATGAAGTGATGGACGAGCATGGTGTGCAGGGGAGAGTCTGGGGATGGAGAGGAGCCTGCCTGAGCCTCTCCTGCATCCCTCCCCAGGGAGCTCCAGGAGGGTTTTCCATCACCTCCTAAGTGCCCCATGCCAAAGGTTATTTCACTCCTTGCAACCTCTAATAAAGATTTACTTGAAGCTGTAAAGCAGAAAAATGTTAGCCCGTGATTATGATTCCCTTTACGCTGAGTCTGACAGGAGCCTGTAAATTCAACATTTACATGGAAAAAACTGCTGAAAACGGGAACCAATAAAATCCCAAACACCTCCATAATCAGGGCAGCTCCACACCCAGGAATCCCAGGGGAATTTTAAGGAGAAAGGGTGAATCTTTAAATTTACAAGGAGAAATTGCTAGGATTTATACTGCTCTTCCTAAGGACATTTTAAACTGCAGGCAGGGATTTGTGCAAGTACTTTAGGCTCAGCTTTAGGATCAGTTTCAAGGTTAAAAAGTCTCAGTATTCCTTGTGTGCCCAGCACAGACCAGCTTAGCTGGTGCCAGCAGAAATCCGGAAGAGCTTCCACGTCCAGCAAAGGCAGGAACTGCAGCCAGGGAATTCAGCACCACTCTTCCCACAGAGAAAATTATTCCAAGGCCACGTTCAGTGGGTTCACACAGGCTCTGGATTTTCCGTGGGCTGAGGGACACAGAAACAAACCTGCAGAAAAGGAGGTAATTCTCTGGCCTTTATGCAGAGGAGGTGCTGGATTCAGGGACTTTTCCCACCGTGCCCCTTTAACTCCGTGAGAAAATCCCAAACCCTCCTCTCAGTGCCCCTGGCACTGCACAGAGCAGAGCAGACCTGAAGCTGAGCTGGGAGAGTTCCCGTGTCCTTTCCTGCCTTTCCAGCGCTCCCTCAGGGATGGCAGGCAGAAGGGGGGGCTGGGCTGGGCTGGCTCTGTGCCCCTCTGTACCAATGCCCACCCCTGGGGCTGAATGCCAGGGCACAGCAAACCCTGCAGGGCTGGCTGGGGAGGGGGTGAAGCCCACCCAGGGGAAGGACAGGGACGCACACCCAGGCTCTCCAGCCCATGCAATACACAATATTATGGGCTGGGACTCAGAGATATCCAGACACACCCAAGCAGCCAAATGGGATCTTTGTTCTCCCAAAGAAGAGACATTTCCACTCCAATCTGCAACTCCTGCCCTTTTCACTCCTCTGCACATTTGCCATGAATCTTTTATGAGCACTTCATTAGGATTTCAGGGAGGCTTTCTGCAGCCAGGAGTGAAATATTCCAGCCTTGGTTTTATGGAGTGGTACAAAAACGGGAGTATTCTGTCCGTGGTTTGAAGTTCGGAAACTGCATTTTTAATGGGGCTTTCCTTCGGTGAGTGAAGTTTACTCTCATGCTTTTGTTAGACTTTATTTTCAGTTCGGAGCTGTTTTAATGGCTTGTTTGAAGCACAATAAGAAGATAAATATAAGTCATGTTTTTCTCCTGCACGATGCTGTCAGGAGGATGTTCTTATTACTGGCCTATTCTGGAGTTATGGGCACTTTTAAAAACACTTCCTTCAATCCTTTATGAATATTTTCATGGAAATCTCTGGAAGTTTCTCAGAAAGTTTCAGGGCTATTTTAGTGCATTAAATGTAGAGAGCGAATTTTCAAGGTTCAGTAATTTTTTTAATGGAACTTCGTTTAAATTTGGAATTTAATATTCCAGATCACAAAAAAGCCTCTGAGCTTCCAGGGCCTGAAGGGGCTCCAGGAGAGCTGGGGAGGAACTGGGGAGGCAAGGGATGGCAGGACAGGACACAGGGAATGGCTGTAAGCTGACAGTGGGGAGATTTAGATGGGATTTTGGGCAGGAATTGTTCCTTAGGAGGGTAGGGAGGGGCTGGGCTGGAATTCCCAGAGCACTGGGGCTGCCCCTGGATCCCTGGCAGTGCCCAAGGCCAGGCTGGACACTGGGGCTGGAGCACCTGGCACAGGGGAAGGTGTCCCTGCCATGGCAGGGGTGGGATTTGGGGTCTCTCCCACCCAAACCCATCCAAGGTTCTGTGGTTCTGTGCCCAGTTCCCAGATCTCTGCCCAGAAGAGGGAAGGGAAGTGCCTGTGACATCCCTGGCACTGCACAAGCCCCAGCAACCTTCAGAGGCAGAGCCTGGAAGGGACAAACTGGAGATTTTCATCGAGTGGAAATTCAATCCCTTTTGTTCCACAATTGAATCTGCATAATTTGCTTGGTGCTCCAGCCTCTTCCTGCTTTCTGTATTAAAGGAACATTTTCCCTCTAATAAACGCCAGGGTAGGCTCAGTGCCTGTGAATTCTATGGAATTAGGCTGATTTTTCCCCCCCCTAATAAGCAGGAGAAGCAGCCTGATTTTTTATGACACACTCAAGTTTGGATTTTAAATTTTAAACAACTGAACACAGAATTAAGTTTTGCATTTAGCTGAGCTCCAAATCCCATAACCAGTGGTATTAAGTCTACAGAGCTTTGATGATATTGCTCTAAAGAACCCAAAGACAATTATTGGCAAAAAGTCATTTTAGCTTTAGTGTTCCCTGGTTACTCAGGGCTGGGATGGAAAGGAGGTTGGGATGGTTTTATTTTTTTTTATTATTTTATTCTTTTTCTCTTACCTTGCTGTGGAAGTGCCTGGAATTCCCTGCAGCCACGCATCCTGGGAGAGGAAATGTGGGCAGGGAGAGGCTCCATCCATCACCTGCTGCTGCTCCACTGCTGCAGGAGGGTTTGCTCCTGATGGGAACCATTGTGAGCAGAGGGGGAAGCCACTGCTCCCAGCCCCTGCAGCACCTCAGAACTCCAGGAACTCAGAGTTTGGGAGGCACTGGAATGCCAGAGGCACAGGGATGCCCAGAGGGATGGGAATGTGCCCTGGAGCCAGGCTGGCACACCTGGGGGGCTCACCTGGAGAGGAGCAGCTCCAGGAGAGCTCAGAGCCCTGCCAGGGCCTGGAGGGGCTCCAGGAGAGCTGGAGAGGGACTGGGGACAAGGATGGAGGGACAGGACCCAGGGAATGGCTCCCACTGCCAGAGGGCAGGGCTGGATGGGAGATTGGGAATTGGGAATTGTTCCCTGTGAGGGTGGGGCTGGAATTCCCAGAGCAGCCATGGCTGCCCTGGATCCCTGGCAGTGCCCAAGGCCAGGCTGGACATTGGCTCATTCCCCAGTTACAGTGAGGAATTCCAAAGGCTCACATCTCCAAGCCATCAAACATCCCAAAGTGCCCATCCCAAAGCTCAGCCAGCTTTCCTTCAAGAACTCCACAACCAGAAATGCCAGCCATGCCCCAGCCATGCCCCAGCCATGTCCCAGCCATGTCCCAGCAATGCCCTGCCAAGGAGAGGCCGTGCAGCTGCAGCCACCCCCCTGTACAATGAAGTGTAAATGAGATGCTCCTACCCAGCAGTGCTGACACACGAACAGCTCCAGGCACAGCTCCTCACCCTGTCCTCCCCATCCAGCCCCAAAGCACAGCACAGGGAGGTCCCACCCTGCCAAGGCAAAATAAACCACAGAATAAAGCAGCCCCGAGTTCTGGGATGGGAACCACAGGAAATCCAAGGGGCTGGGCTGAGGGAACACTTTCAGCTAAAAGACAGAGATTTTTCTTTAATATTATTACACCTGCTTTGGAGCCGCTGTAATTAAAATTGAAATTCAATTTAATGATGGCACAGAAATGCCTGTGTCAGCCTGATCCCTTGAATCTATCACTTCCATGGACACAAACCTGGCAGGCAGAGCTGACTCAGAAATCAAAACGCACTTTTGGGTTCTGATGGGACCCCTCACGCTCCTCTGGGATTGCTGGGATCCCTCAGACCCCTCTGGGACCCCTCACACTCCTCTGGGATTGCTGGGATCCCTCAGCCCCCTCTGGGACCCCTCACACCCCTCTGGGATTGCTGGGATCCCTCAGACCCCTCTGGGACTCTTCACACCATTTTGGGACCCCTCACACCCCTCTGGGACTCCTCACAGCCTTTTGGGACCACTCACACTCCTCTGGCATCTCTGGGACTCCTCACATCACTCTGGAACCCCTCACACCCTTTTGAGGATTCCTCAGACCCCTCTGGGACCTCTCACACCCTTTGGGGATCCCCCACACCCTTTTCGGGATCCCTCACACCCTTTGGGGATCCCCCACACCCTTTTTGGGATCCCTCACACCCTTTGGGGATCACTCACACCGTTTTGGGGATCACTCAGACCCCTCTGGGACCCCTCACACCCTTTATGGACCCCTTGCACCCTTTTGGGACCCCTCAGACCCCTCTGGGACCCTTCACACCCTTTGGGGACCCCTGTCCCCGCTGTGGGGCCCCCATCCCCGTTTCCCTGTCCCGGTGCCTCCCTCCAGCAGGAGCAGCAGCAGCCGGCCCGTCCAGGACCACAATGAACACATCTGCTACCACGAACAGCCCAGCAGCAGCAAATACCCCTCTGTGCAGGCTGCAGTGCTTGGAAGGGCCATTCCCTCATCCTCTGAGGTCTTCAGTCGAGGCTGCTTGTCTCCCTCTCCTTCAGGTGCTCATAAATCTGCAGGGGGGAGGCAGACCCATCAGCCCCACACGGAATTCCTGTTGATCCACCAGCCGCTCCACAAAGCCATTTGTTCCCAGGCCCATCCTGCTCCTCCTTCCCCCCGGAACTTTCCCCTGTCCCCATGGCAACAGATGCTCCAGAGGGAGCAGGGATGAGGGGGACATGCACAGATGGGGACAGCAGGGCCAGAAATCCCAGAGCTGGGTGCCCACAGGCGCCCAGAGCTGCTGGGCTGGGCTCAGGGCTGTCCCCACCTGGGCCAGCAGAGCCTCCCCCTGGAGCACCTCTCACACTTGTGCCCTGCTCTACCAGGTCCCTCAGGACAGGAAAAATCCTAGCAGAGGATTTTTCATAAGATATCATGGCTACCAGGTCCTGTCCCAGCAGCCTGCATCCCACAGCCCCTGGAGCAGCCCGGGAACCTCTCCTGGGCCGGGCACCCCCCGTGGACCCCCCTGGCCACAGCCCTGGGTGAGATCAGGGCTCTGCACACCCAGAGCTGCGTTCCCAGGACCACGGGCAGCAGTGGCGCTGCAGGAGCCCCTGCCGTGCAGCCACAGCCATCCGAAAGCCTTTGGCACTCAGCAGAGATGGAATTCCTGGGCTCTCTTGGAAAAGCCATTCCCGCTCTGCTTTGGCTGAAGGCAGTGTCTGTGTCTGTCCAACGAGAGGAACTGATCTTTGACACTTACTGCCCTTGTCAGGGCAGCAGTGGCTCGCTCCCTGCCTTCTGGCACACACAAACTCTGTAAAGGGAGCATGCTCCTCCTTCTGCCCTGGCCATGCCCTGGCCATGCCCTGCTCGAGGGCACAGGCTGTGCCAAGGGGGTAAATCTGCCCTGTTCCTTCTTCCCACGGGAATGAATTCCTCACAAATCCTCCCAGACAGCGCTGCCAAGCCTTGGAGGGAGCCCTCCAACCTCCTCCTGCCCTTGCCAGCCATCTGCTGTCTCCCTGGGGCAGAACAGGAGGCACAGACCGTGTCCACAGCTCTGCAAACACACCCAGTTCTCTTTCCCTCTTCCTGCAGGGCCAGGCTGGCCCTGCCCCCCCTTCATCCTGCCTCTTCCAGAGTCAAACTCTGCCACAGCTGATGCACAGAGGTTTGGGATGAGTTAAGAGCCTCTCTCTGCTCTGAGGCAGCACAAGCTTTGAGCTGTTTTTATGGTTTTTCTGCCGCTGTTGTTTTATTTTTCTCTGAACAAACCCCACACCTTGAGCAGTTCATTTATTTTGCTTTCCAGGAAGGCTCGCTGAGCGAAGGATGAAGCATCACCCTCAGTAATAGCAGCACTTTGCTGGATAACCCATCAGAGTGACTTCCTAAAGAGCCTTCCAGGAGAGCAATGAGCTCTTTGTTTGGACACCACGGGCCTGGCAGGCTCTGACAGCTACAAAAGGAATTATTAAGGGTTTTAGGACACGTGGTTTGCTGGAGCACTGTTCCTTCATAACACAAACTGAGCTACCACTGCAACACCCACCCTTCAAACAGCCAAAAACCCCAAAGATCCCAGAGCCAAAAGAGCGTCTCTGATACCAATGGAAATGTGAAATATTCCTGGGGAAGTGAAGAACATTTTACAGGGCTGTCTTTCTGCAGCTGCAGGTGCCCAGGGCAGTGTGTTCCTCTCCTGCTGAAGCAGTGTCAGGTACCTCACACCTGATTCAGGTGAAGAGTTCCCTGGAACAGCCACCAAACCCCAGGCCAGGATGGGGAACGTGCAGGAGGAACCAGCAGGGAGTGACCCATAACACACCCAGGCAGCACCACGGCCACAGGGAGCAGGAAATATCTCACTTATGGCACCAGGAGCGCTCCATTCTGCTCTCCTTGATGGATTAAATGACGTTTTTCCTTTCTGCAGCCCCAAACTCTGAGCTGGGAGGGGCTGAAGCCTCAGGAGGGAGGAACCAGGGACATTCCCACTCAAGTGAAACATTGACATCAGCTTTAGGGTGCAGGGAGGGGGAGCTCCCTCCAAACACAACCCAGCAGAGCTTTAGCTTCACTTCTTTGTGGAAACCAGCCCCAGGAAGATTTCCAGGCAGCCCTGAAATGGAAGGAGTGAAGCCCATTGAAACCTTGTGGGAATGAGGAAATGTGTTTAATCACAATTAACACTTTGTGGGTGTGGAGAGTTTAGGCTCACCAGAATGAACTGGAGAGATTTTCATAAAATCCCAAATGCTTTGGGTCAAAGGGAGCTCAAGTCCCACCCATTCCCCCTCGTCATGGCAGGGACACCTTCCACTGAATTAGTCTGTGCCAAGCCTCAGTGTCCAGCCTGGCCTTGGGCACTGCCAGGGATCCAGGGCAGCCCCAGCTGCTCTGGGAATTCCATCCCCACTCTCCCAGGGACCAATTCCTGCCCCAAATCCCATCTAAACCCCCCCTCCTTCAGCTCCTGGATCATTCTGTATTTTTCTCTCTGGTCAGCCTGTTTTGCTGGGAGTTCAAAAGGCTCAGAAGCACAAACACACACAAAATAAACAAGCCAAGCAAACAGAAAAACCCCTCCAAAGCCCTTTAGCTGTTTTCCCAGCAGCACCTGAGCAGCAGATGCCACATCCCCGTGCCATAATCCAGCTTTGCTAAGCCTTGTGGAACTGCCCTGATTGCCACTGGCTGCGTGCCTGCCCGTGTGCTCGGGGAGCTCTCTCAGAGCTCGTGCCTCGCCAGCCCTGTGGTGTTTGCAGCAACCCAGCACAATCCTCCAGCCCAGGGGCTGCCAAAGGCAGGCAGGAGCTGCCTGAGGAATGCTGCCCTGAGCTTCCACCAAACCCCTCTTGGGCTGCTGGAGGTGCCCAGCTGATCCCTGCCCCGTTTATAAACCTGGCTGCTGCTGAGGAGAGATCTGTGTCCGTGGGGATGGGACCCCAGCCCAGGCAGGGCGTGCTGGGAGTGCTGGGTGTGCTCTCCCAGGGGTTGTGCTGGGAGTGCTGGGTGTACTGGGAGTGCTGGGAGTGCTCTCCCAGGGGATGTACTGGGTGTACTGGGAGTGCTGGGTGTGCTGGGTGTGCTCTCCCAGGGGTTGTGCTGGGAGTGCTGGGTGTACTGGGAGTGCTGGGTGTACTGGGAGTGCTCTCCCAGGGGTTGTGCTGGGAGTGCTCCTCCTGGCAGGGCTGCTGGAGCTCGGGGGGCTGCAGGTGAGGAACAAGGAAAGCCAAAGGCAGGAACAGCCTGGCACACCTGGGGTGCTCACCTGCAGAGGAGCAGCTCCAGGAGAGCTCCGAACCCTGCCAGGGCCTGAAGGGGCTCCAGGAGAGCTGGAGAGGGACTGGGGACAAGGATGGAGGGACAGGACACAGGGGATGGCTCCACTGCCAGAGGGCAGGGCTGGATGGGAGATTGGGAATTGGGACTTGTTCCCTGGCAGGGTGGGGATGGAATTCCCAGAGCAGCTGTGGCTGCCCCTGGATCCCTGGCAGTGCCCAAGGCCAGGCTGGACACTGGGGCTGGAGCACCTGGGGCAGGGGAAGGTGTCCCTGCCATGGCAGGGGTGGCACTGGGTGGGATTTGGGATCCCTCCCAACCCAGCCCATCCAGGATTCCAGGGTTCTGTGCAGGATTCCCAGCAGATTTCTGGCCAAGCCAGGCTCCACCAGGATGGGGACCCCACTCCCAGACTGCCCCAGTCCCCCTCCCACAGGGACAGAACACTCTCAAATCCAATGCCACCCTATAAATTAAACCACTCTTAAATATTAAAACCATGAATTGCAATTATTTGATGGATTTCACCCCCTTTGCAGCAACACTGTTGTTCCCAGCTGCTTTTCTGGTTTGCTTTTTGTTTTCTTGCCATGACTTTATGATTCTAGGGCAGAACACAGAAGCTCCCTGGTTTCTGTCAGCCTTTGCTTGCTGGTGACTCAGGTGCTCTGGGGGAAAGCCAAGGCTCTGGCTGCAGATGGAATTCATTCTCAAACTCCTGAACTGCTCCTGAAAAGATGGAAAGCACAGATTTAAATCTGCATAGATTTAAAGTACATCTTCATCACACTTGGAGCTTTAGAAGGAGCTTGTGTGTGAGCAACACCCCAAACTCATCCTGTGGGTTTTGTTTCAGAATCCATTTCAATAACAATCAGGCACTTTGAATTTTGAAGGAATGGTTCCAGAAGCTGACAGGAATTTTGCAGGAATGGGAACAAAGGATGGATACACTCAGATTTTTCGGTATTGAAAGATGTTTCTTGTATTCTTAAACACAGACTTTAAACTTTCTAAAGACATCCTGAGACCCATAATTGGGATGGGAGAACTTTCCAAGAGAATGATGAATTAATGAGCTGTGAGTGTTGGAATCCTGGGGTCTCTCAGGTTGGAAGGGACCCTCAGGGATGCCCGAGTCCACCTGTGCTCCTTACCTCAGGTAACATCTCCTGCTTGCCTCTGAAGCTCCTCACCCAAATCCAGGTCTGTGACCTGCACCTGATTCCTCCTCTTTTGTTTTTACCCTTTTTCTTCCCCTTTTCACTTTGATCTCTGTCCAGGGAGAGAATTCCACTGATTTGTCCTCCAGGATAAACGAGAGACTCCCCACTGTGTTGGATGGTGAACCCTGGGGCTCTGAGATCAAAGAGCAGAGGTCCTTCCCTCTGCCCACCTGCACAGAAGGGCAAAGCTCCTCCTGCAGGCAGAGCACTGCAAGGGAGCTGGGGAACACAAACCAGGCAGCTGCATCCAAACAAGGCATGAAAGGGAGCCTGGAAGGATTATTCTCTCTACCCCACATTCCCGCAGTGCTGGGCTCTCCCGCCTGGGACACTCCCAGTTCCCAGGGCTGCTGGGGGGAGTGTTTTCCCTCAGCAATCCCAGGCACAAATCCTGCATTATCCTTGCAGTGGGATGGCTCCAGGGCAGCCCGGGGCCAGGCTGTGCTGGGGGCTGTGGAAACAGCCCTGGGAGCCTTTTCCCAGCCAGGGATGAGGAGAAATTCCCTGGGAGCAGTTACCTGGGGGGTGTGAGGCTCCCTCCAACCCAGGGTCCTTCTCCATGGGGGAAATATCTCAGAGCACAGACAGCAAACCAGCAGGAAAAGCAGAAAGAGAAAAAAAATGGGTTGGTTTTGTCACTGAAAAGGAAAAAGAAGAGGAGGAAGCACGGTTTCATATTTGGCAGTGCCATAACTCGAGGCAGGTTCATGTGGGTTTGGGAAAGCCTGGTCTGGTGGAAGGTGTCAGGAGAGGACAAGGGGGGAAGGATTTAAACTGACAGAGAAAAGCTTTACATTGGATTTTAGGAAGGAATTGTCCCCTGGGAGGGTGGGGATGGAATTCCCAGAGCAGCTGTGGCTGCCCTGGGCCCCTGGCAGTGCCCAAGGCCAGGCTGGACACTGGGACAGTGGGAGGTGTCCCTGCCCTTGGGACAGGGCTGACCTTCAGGATCCCTCAGCCCAACCATTCCATGATAAATCAGAACCCTTTGATATTTACCTGCAGGAGGAAAACTCACCAAGGCAAACTGGCTCCTGCTGGAGTCCAGGACCAAACCCAGCCCTGCACCAACTTAGGAATCATTTAACTGGAAAACTTCCAGGCTCTCCTCCAGCACTGCACACTGGATGTCAGGCAGCAGCTGGGGAAAGCTTCTCCTTTGAATGCCCAGATCTGCTGGGACTCCTTTGTAATCCACACTCTCCTCCAGGTCTTTTGAAGCTTCACTTTAGGCTGAGTTCAAGTGAGTAGTCTTGATTTGTGATTCCTCACGGCATTTTCACTCTGGAGCCCTCTGTTGCTTTGTTTGCTTGGAAAAGAGGATAAAAAACAGAGAGAGAAGAGAAATCACTCTGTAAATCAATGCCTGGCGAGCTCTTAGCTGAGAAATGATTTTATTTATTAAAGATGTGAAAATCCCCCTTCCATTTCACACCTAAATCTTCACTTAAGCAAGATAACTTCAGTCTTCTATGAGGAACAAGCAGGAGAAGGAGAAATGTTTGGGAGTAGCCCAAATGGTGGGGGCTGAGCTCATCAGGATTTTATAACACACAGAAAAGAGACAATGGAGTTCACAGCACCAAAAAGAGAGAGTAGAATCTGATATATGGCCCTAAAATCTGCTTCACCCGTGCAACAACAGCTTTCCCAGCTGTCTGACAGCTTTAAAGATGTTCCATCAGGGGGAATAACAGATATTTGTCACCGTGGTCAGTGGTTATTTTATCCCCAGTTTAGGTTTTCTGACTCACTCAGCAATCACAGGCTTGTGACAGGCACAGGATGAGGAAGGATTGGGGCAGTGCTGACCCACAGCACATCCCCCACCTCTGCTGTGGCCAGCCTGCTCAGGAACTGCCCTTCCCTGTGTCCTTTCTTATTTACACTGATACAAAGAAACATTTTTCTGGTCGTACTTTGTAGTGGAGCAGCACCGTTTTAACATTAACCCATTCTCTGCTAGAGAAATTAAAGTTCTGCAGAGGCTTCCCAGTGATTTGGGGAGAGAAAATTCCTCTTTTAACATTATTGACTTGATTTAAATTTCCTTTTTTTTTCATTTTAACTGGAAAATTCCCATTTAGCTCAAACCAAAGAGGGTTGATTTTAGATTACAGGGTATTTAAGCAGGAGAAATTTTGGGAATCAGGAAGGAGCTGCATTGGCACCAGGGCTGGGTCCAAGTCTTGCTTCTCCATTCAACAGCCCGTTTCCCCATCCACAGGATGGGATATTGGGAATGTTGGTGGGGAGGGGCTGGGATGGGGTGCCCAGGGCAGCTGGGACACCTGGGACAGGGGAAGGTGTCCCTGCCACGGGATGAACTTTCAGGTCCCTTCTCCCCAAACCACCTGGGCTTGTGGGATTCCATCCCACCTCAGAGCAGGCTTTTCCCCAGGCTGCTCCTCTCTGTGCAGATCCTCAGTGCCCGGCCAGGCATCCCAGCTCAGCCCATCCCAGCTGCTGCTGGCTCCCCTGGAGGGCAGGGGGCACCGGGGCACTGCAGGGCAGAGGAGGGGCAGGAAGGGCTCTGCTCCTGCAGGGAGAGGGGAGAGAGCCGTGAGAGCCTGCACCCCTGTCCCAGGGCAACACTGCCTGCAAAACCCCAGAGCACAGGGAATGCCACAAAGTGCAGGGAATATCCCAAAGCACAGGGAATGCCCCAGAGCACAGGGAATGCCCCAGAGCACAGGGAATGCCACAAAATACAGGGAATGCCCCAGAGCACAGGGAATGCCCCAAAACGCAGGGAATGCCACAAAATACAGGGAATATCCCAAAGCACAGGGAATGCCCCAGAGCACAAGGAATGCCACAAAACGCAGGGAATGCCCCAAAGCACAGGGAATGCCACAAAATGCAGGGAATGCCACAGAGCATAGGGAATGCCCCAGAGCACAGGGAATGCCACAAAATACAGGGAATATCCCAAAGCACAGGGAATGCCCCAGAGCACAAGGAATGCCACAAAACGCAGGGAATGCCCCAGAGCACAGGGAATCCCACAAAATGCAGAGAATACCCCAAAGTGCGGGGAATCCCCTAAATGCAGGGAATCCCCCAAAGCGCAGGGAACCCCCAAAGCGCAGGGAATGCCCCAAAGTACAGGGAAACAGGGAATGCCTCAAAACACAGAAATCCCCCAAAACATAGAGAATCCCCCAAATGGAATCCCCCAAAGCACAGGGAATGCTCCAAAACGCAGGGAATTCCCCCAAAACACAGGAATATCCCAAAGCACAGGGAATCCCCCCAAGCACAGGGAATGTGCAGCAGTTCTGGTTCAGAACAGGTGGGTTTCTGTGCCTGGCTGGGACGGGCTCCCAAAGAGCTGCCAGGGGATGGATCCTCCCCATCCCGGGGCTGTCTTAATTAAATCCTAATATAGGATAAAAATAAAATATATAATAATATATATAATATTATATAAGATATTAAATATTATGTATTAAACAATACATGATGTATATTATATATTAAATAATATATAATATTCTAAATAATAGACAAAATATAATAATATATTATAAATATGGTATAATTAATATAAGATAATAATTACTGTGATATAATAGTAATAATAGTAACAACAGCAATAATAATAATAATAATAATAATAATAATAATAATAATAAAAAATAGTAAGTAATCCATCTTAATTAAATCCTAGAATAATGTCCTAAAATACCACTCCTGCTCAGCAAACGGCACCAGCCTCTAGATTTGAAGAATGAACTGGGCAGAAAATAAGTTCTGAATTGTGTTTTTCAACCAGAAACCTCTCTTGGGGCACAGGCTGGGGCTTGAGGGCCCATTTTTCCATCCTCCACAGCTGTGATCCCTGGCCAGGGACACACTGGGGATAGCCAAGGGTACGAGGAGTTTCCTGCAGGCCCTGTCAGGCGGGCAGGGGTGGTCTGGGTGACACAAGGGTCAGCACTCTGCACTGCTCCATCCTGCTTTGCCACAGCAGCATCCCCAGGGGACAGCAGCCTGCTGGGGGGGACCTCAGAGCCCCCCGCTCCTCCTGGGCCCAGGGACACCTCACACACACTGAAAGGCCCTTAGATAACGTGGGGAAGGAGGAAGAGGAGGAGGATTTTCAGGAGTTTGGGGTTTCATTGTGAGGCAGGTCTCTGATGGAAAGGGTAAAATGGAATGTGGATCTCCCTCACAGCCATGGAATAACAGCATAACCACTGAGTGCTCTACAGATTGACTTCTAGTTCACTTCTCTTTTAGTTAAAAAGAGAAATCACTGGGTATTTATTTAATATATGCATCTGTAATTAGCACATAATCCACTTTAGCATCATGGCAGGGGTGGGAACCACGGGACCTTGAAGGTCCCCTCCACCCCAAAGCAGTCTGTGACACTCTCTGAACCCGAGCATGGGGCTGATCTCTCACTCAAGGACAATTAAAGCTATTTAATTAGTATTTAACGTGATGAGAACGCACATCACAGGCTCTAACAGCAGAAGGTGGGAGACCATGGAATCACAGAATCCCCCGAGCTGGAAGGAGCCCCGGGATCATCCACCCAACAATCCCGCGTGCCTCAGAGCTGTGCCCAAAGCCCTGGGGCTGGGATTTCTCCCTGTGTCCCCAGGCAAAGGCAGCCCAGCTGTCCCTGAGCCAGGAGGGCACATTTGTGGGCACGGCAGCACAAGCACACCCTGCCAGCGAGGCTCCTGCTCCTGCTGAGCAGCATCTTCCTTGGACAAGGTGCAGTACTGACAGGAACTGCAGGCATTTGGGACAGGCCCCGGGCAGCAGGGGAAGCTCTGGGGTTGCTCACCCTGAGCTTTGCTCTGGAAAGCACCTGCCACAAGGTGGGTTTAGTCAGCAATAACCTGAGCTCACACCTGCAGGGCTTTCCAACGCTGTGAGCACCCACAAAGGGACAGGGAGCTGAGGGGGGACCTGAGCAGGGCACAAGCCAGGCCTCAGAGGAGTTTTTATACTGCTCTGGCATGGCTGCCCGGGGAGGTGGTGCAGTCCCCATCCCTGGGTGTGTTTAACACAGCCTGGATGTGGCACTGGGGGCCAGGGTTCAGCTGGGTGTTGGGGCTGGGTTGGACTCCATGGTCCTGGAGGTCTCCCCAGCCTGGAGATTGTGTGAGTCAGACACACCTGGGCCAGGTGAGCACCCCACACACCTCAGCCAGGGGCATCGGAGAGCTCCTGCACTGCCACAGCCCCTGGGAAGGGCTCCAGAGCCCACAGCCCATCCCTGAGCACCCTCCCTGGGGACAGAGCCGGGGCCACGCGCAGCCTCGTGACACCCGCAGCCCGTCGGGCCTGGCACAGAGGTGCAGAGAGGCAGGAGCTCCCCGTGCAGCCGCTGAGGCACCTGCTGCTGCCCTGCGGCACCGTGCCCTCGCGGGGTGCCCGGCAGAGCCCCAGCCCCTTCCCCGGGAGCGGGCACGCTGCAGGGCAGCGCCCACAGCCTCGTGCCGAGCGTTCTGGCACTTCACAGCGGCTGCTGAGAGCCCACAGCATCACCCACATCTGCCCCAGCACAGCGCGCCCAGCTGGAAATGGCACCCGTGCAAGTGGCACACGGCAGGCCCGGGGTGCCAGCTCTGTCCTCCCCCTCCGCGCTGTGTCACACACACACACACACCGCCTTTGTGGCACTCGGCATGACACACTGAGACTTGGACAGGCTTGCAGAGCAGCCTCCTCTCGCAGCAGCTCGTTCCCAGGGGGTTCCATGAATCCTGGCCCCCCGAGCCCCCGGGATGGGTGAATCCCCATGCCCAGCACACGGAGCATCCCCTCAAACCGAGCTGCTGAGCCAGCCTCCCCTGCAGGGTGAGCACACAGGGCTGCACCCACTGCCTGCCGACCCCAAGGGGGGCTCAGGGTAGCCCCCAGCTAATTAACCCCTCCTCATTAGACACAGCCGGTCCCCAGCAGGGCGGGGCTGTGCCAGGGAAAGAAACTCGGGCCGGGAACACCCAGCAAGGCATCCCAGCAATTTGCTCATTAATTGGCAGCTGAGCTGGGCACTGTGGGAGGGCAGGGGCAGCTCCGTCCCTGCTGGGGCACCAGGGACCCCAGGGAGCAGCTGGAGCTGGGCCAGGGGCTTTGGATGGATTGAGGGACAGGTCCATGCCCAGGCGGTGCTGGCACTGCCCAGGGGATGGGCACAGCCCCGAGGCTGCCAGAGCTCCAGGAGCCTTTGGGCAGCACTCCAGGGGTGCCCAGGGCTGCACTGGATCCCTTCCCAGGATATTCTGGAGTCTAAAATCCCCTTTGCTTGCCCCCTCCCAGCCCCTCAGGTGTCTCTGGGGACCATTCTGGGGCTGGCCAGTGCCTGCACCCTTTGACTGCTCACAGGGCAACGCCAGAATTTTCCTAATTCCCAATGCCCAAACTGTCTCCAGCAGCATGGCAGTGACCAAAACAAACAAAAAAAACCCCCACAACAACAACAAAAAACCCAAAAAAAAGCAGAGGCTGTTGGTGAGGATTTCTCTCCATTTTCTTGGTGCAGCTCCAAATATTAAAACCCAAGAGCAGCTGATGGTGTCCTCTCCCCCACCCTGAGGGATTGACAGGGAAAAAGGTTTCCGAGGTGATCAATCCAGCCTCTGAGTGAGCACCACCATCCCCCCTGAACCCCACTGCACAGCACCCCAAAACTCCTGGCTTTGACCCTTCCCCTCATGGAGACTCCACACAGACCCTCACGAGGAACATCCCCACATGCCAGGAAGTGCCTGGAGTCTGGACAGGTTTTGGGATGGGTTTCCAGCCTGTGCTAACCCCCAGGGCCCCCTGAAATCTGTGTGTGCCTCCAGGGAACAAGGAGCCAGCCCAGGAGCAGTGCTGCTCTGCCTCACGGTGCAATTGCCAAGAGACAAAAGAAAACATGTTTGCTGCATGAGAAATGTGTTCCTAGCTCGGGAGAGGGAAGAAATCTTCATTTTCTTTAAAGACTAGCTGGAAAATTGGATATTTCTGAAAAACAAACCCTGTGAATATCAAGCAGCCGAGTCCCTGAGGAGCAGCAGCTTCCCCAGGAAGCCTCAGAGACTCCTTCCAAGCACACAGCATGAATAATTCCTGAAATCATGATGGGGGGAGCAGACTGGGGCTCCACGAGCTCCTCTGAGGGAATGACTGCAGGGACACAAACCTGAGCACTGCCATCCCAAGGAGCTTGGTGACCTCCAGGTGGAGTCCCCAGCCCTGGCGGGGTTTGAAGCTGTGTGGATGTGGCACCTGGGGACATGGTGGCCTTGGCAGTGCTGGACTCCACGTTCCCAGAGGGATTTTCCAAAGGAAATGATTCTGTGACCCCTCTGGCCATCCCCTGGGGACATGGGGGGTGACAGGGCTGGCAGCTGGTCCCTGGCACACACCCCTGTCACTGCCTGAGCTGGGCCTGGGGTTTTGGGGTGTCCATGGTCACTTAAACCTGCTCGATCCATGCCCTGAGCACACCTCACCCAGGGATTTTGGGGTGTCCATGGCCATTTAAACCCAGCTCAATCCATGCCCTGAGCACACCTCACACAGGGATTTTAGGGTGTCCATGGCCACTGCTCAGTCCTTGGCTCTGCGCTCGATCCATGCCCTGAGCACACCTCACCCAGGGATTTTGGGGTGTCCATGGCCACTTAAACCCTGCTCAGTCCTTGGCTCTGAGCATCACTGAGCACTCCAGACAATCTTTGTCACTCTGGGAAGGCACCAGAGGCAGGACTGCTCCACACAAGGCCAGCAGAGGGAGGGACACGAGGAGCAGGGGCTGAGAAGGCTCCAATTCCCTGCCCGAGAATCATGAGAAATCACTTTCAAATCAAAGATACACGGGGGCTTATGAATACTTATGTGAGGTCTGCAAAAAATCCATAGTGGAGCACAAATAAAATATTTTTTAGAAGAGTTAAAAAGTGACAAGTGTGGAGGCATCTGGCACTGAAGGGATGCTGCAGAGGGGCAGAGGTCTGGGTTAAGGAGCTGTGGAGAGAATTTCCCTTCCCTGTCCCTCCTCTGTCCCTCTCAGCAGCTCCTCACACCCACAAAGCTGCTCCAGCAGCACAAAAACCTCACCTGAGCCAGGTCAGGTCCCTGCAGGGGATTATTTATCTGATGTGAGGCTGAATCTGGAGGGTTTGGATCTCCTGGTGCTGCTCTGGGGGCTCTTCCTGTGCCACTGCAAACCTGCAGAGAGAGAAACCAGAGAAAAAATTGTAACCAAAAAGACCAAACCCAACCTGCTTTGCCACTGCAAACCTGCAGAGAGAGAAACCAGAGAAAAAATTGTAACCAAAAAGACCCAACCCAACCTGAAACCAAAAACAAACAAACAAACAAAAAAACCAAAAAACCCAACACAAAAAAAAATCCCAGCAAAAAACAACACCCAAAAATCCCACCAAACCCCCAAACAATCAAAAACCAGAACAAAAAACCCAACCAAACAAAAAACCCCAAACAAACAAACAAAAACCCAAACCAAAACACAAACCCAAAATCCCCCCCAAAAACCCTAAACCCAAGACACAACCCAAACCACATCAACGCCCCCAAATTCTCAGTATTTGGAGTTTCTAAGGCCCCAGTGCTCACCTGTGCCAAGGTTTCCATTGGTTTAATTTCCAAGAGGCTCCTGAAAGTGCTCCAGGAGCTCCCTCCCCGTGCCAGGCAGGGCAGGAGCCCAGCCCCGGGCTGATGGCAGAGGAGAATCCCTGCTGTTGTCCCAGGGACTCACCCAGGTGATGGAATCTCAGCTGCTCCTCCTGTGAAGGGATGAGGAGTTCAAAGCGAGTCCAATACCCGCAGTGACCCCTCCTCTCATTCCCCAGCAGCCTTCCATGGTTCCAGGGGTCTCTGTGGCTCCCAGTGGCATTACTGAGCATTCCTTCCTCTGGGACAAACAGGGCCAGCAGATTCAGCAGCCTGTGAAATCATTGTGGCCCATTGTCTCACATGCACACAGCCCTGGACTGGATTTATCAGAGAATCCCAGACTGGTCTGGGAAGGGACCCCAAATCCCCCCAGTGCCACCCCTGCCATGGCAGGGACACCTTCCCCTGTGCCAGGTGCTCCAGCCCCAGTGTCCAGCCTGGCCTTGGGCACTGCCAGGGATCCAGGGGCAGCCCCAGCTGCTCTGGGCACCCTGTGCCAGCCCTGCCCACCCTGCCAGGGAAGGATTTCTCCCCAGTATCCCACCCAGCCCTTCCTGCACACTTCCCTGAGCCCACCCACAGTCACAGAATGCTTTGGTGAGCCAGAACCCCGTGCTGCTGCTTTGGCACTCACATCAATCCTAACCACTGAGATGGAGTTGATCCACTCTAATTCTGTGAACCCTTGAAGAAACCCGAGGGTAGAGATCCCAACCATGAGATGCCATCCACCCATCCCTTCATCCATCCATCATCTGTCCGTCATCCATCCGTGCTCCATCCATCCATCCATCCATTCATCACCCATCCATCCATCCCTGCATCCCTTCATCCATCCATCCATCATCTGTCCATGCTCCATCCATGCTCCATCCATCCCTCCATCATCCATCCCTCCATCATCCATCCCTCCATCATCCATCCCTCCATCCATCCTTTCATCACCCATCCATCCATCCCTGCATCCCTTCATCCATCCATCCATGCTCCATCCATCATCCATCCATGCTCCATCCATCCATCCATCCATCATCCATCCATCATCCATCCATGCTCCATCCATCCATCCATCCATCCATCATCCATCCATCCATCCATCCATCCATCCATCCCTCCGTCCATCCCTGCCTCCCCTCTGCCCATCTCCAGGCTCAGCGCTCACGCAGAGCTTGGGGACACCCAGTGCCTGATCCCCGTGGCCCCAGCAGCTCTGCACACAGATCCTGGTCCCTTATCTCTGCAGAGTGAAAGTGAGACAGGCAGGATTAGCCCTGGGGCCGCCTTTAGCCGCTAATCCCCGCTCATCTCGGCTCCAGATTAACTCCTGACAACAGCTAAGCCTTACTCTGAGAGGCAGGCACGAGCTGTGGGAGCTGTGACTGCCACAGGGCAGGCAGGGACTTCTCCTGACAGCAAGAGTGGGAATGATCCAGTCCTTAGGGACAGGCCCATCCCCAGAGGGTTCAGGCACTGCTCAGGGAATGGGCACAGCCCGAGGCTGCCAGAGCTCCAGGAGCCTTTGGAGGGATGTCCAGGTGGGATTTTGGGGTGTCTGTGCAGGGCCCAGGGCTGACTGGGTGATCCTTGCATCCCTTCCAGCCCAGGATATTCTGGGATTCTAAAATCCCCTTTGCTTGCCCCATCCAGCCCCAGCCCCTCAGGTGACCCTGGGGACCATTCTGAGGCCATTCCCTCTTGTCCTGTCCTTGTCCCCTGGGAGGAGCCAGTGCAAAAAGGGCCAAAAATGATAACCAGGATTCCAGTGGCTGGGATATTCTACACCAAAAGCTCCTTTTCCCTGCTCAGACTGTAAGGTTTGGCACACCCTTCACACAGAGAGCCCTCCCATCAGAGCTTTTTTGGGAGAATCCCCAGCAGAAGAGGTACATGGTGTGATTTCCAGCCCAAATCCTTCTGATTCATCATAAGCCATTAACAGCAGTGGTAATGAGCATGCACTAAACATTCCATAAAATATGTAAAGCCTGGATGGTGCTCGATAGATCTTGGCAAGTGCCTCGTTTAACCTTCACAGCTCATGAAAAACTGCTCCAGCTTCCCCTCTCAGACATGAAGCCCATTGATTGTTTACAGCTCTGCATGACCTTTAGTGACAGGTGAGGGAAATGATGAGATATTCGGGTGTAATTCAATCCTGAAATATGCTCCACATGAGCTGGGGCTGCACAGGGCCCACGTTGCTCATGCACATTTATTTCAGCTCCGAGTCTCATCCAAGTCTTTGGAGAAGGTGTGGAGGAAACTCTTTCAAAGTGTTCTGAGTGCAGATAAACTGTTAATGTCTGGGAGACAGCCGGGCTGAAGAGCTGCTCATAACTATAAAATCTATAATTAATTTAAAAAACATCAGCTAAACGACACTTTGCTGTTATAGATGGGCAGCACACGCACCAAGATCCTCTCCTGGAAAAGCTGTGCAAGGACTTCTTCAGACTCACAGGAAACATTCAGCCTCCACAGCACCAAATCTGTCTGACAGCACCTTCATCATCCACCCTGAGATCTTTGCTTCCCTGCTGATCCCACAGCACGCAGCCCTCCAGGGGTTAAAAACAGGACAGCCACTCTTCCTCTCCTCTGGGCTCTCATTTCTCCTGCTCATATTTTCAGTTTATTTCGCTTCAAACCCTTCTCACCACCCAAACTCCACCTCCTGTGACAGGGCATTGTTGTCTCTTCCTACAAACCTGCAATTACAAGGCAGGAGTGAGCCCTGAAATGGATTTTTTGGGAGCACGGTGTCACAGGAACAGCTGGAACCCGGGCTGTGCCAGAATAGATCCTTTGTTATCAATGATTTCAGTGGTGGTGACCCTGTGCCTCCTGTACGTACCGGAGGCCAGGCAGTCCTGGCAGGGCCATTCCCAGCTCCTGGGATCCCTCCCAGAGCTGCCCTGGGCAGGGATCAGCTGCACCGAGGGCAGGGCACACTCCCCGAGCCTTCCCAGCCTAAATGCACCTCCCAGCCCAACAGGAGGGATGCTTCCCTGACACTGGTCACGTTGGTGCTTCCCCTGGATCCAGGCTGGATTCTGCAGCAGGATGTTCAGAATCCCAGGGCCTGGAATGGGGACAGTGACAGGGAGCAGTCCCTGCTGAACGGAGCTGTGAAAAACCTGGTCAGCTTTCTACAGAGCACTGCAGTTTACAGCAGGCAAAGCCCTTGAATGGCCATTTCAGGAAAACCATTCTCTCTGGTTTTTAGGGATAGGCAGTAGCACATTCACCCCAAATCTGAGGATGGAAACGAGTCCAGCTACCCATAAGATCCTGCTCCTCACCATCATTCCTGTAAAACCAGTGCTCTGAGTCACTGAAACGCCTCAAACCCCAGCTTTTACTGTTATTTATGTCCCACTCTGTGCCTGTATTTCATCATTTTCACTGCAGCTTGAGCATCAGAGCCACTTGTGGAAAGACAAAGTTTCCTTCAATAGGTGTCAGTTAGGAAAGACTTCAGAATGTCTCCCAAAATAAAACCTGCCCACTTCTGAGGCAGGATGAGCTTCCCCTGCTGAAATGGGCATTGGAAGAGTTTTACAAATGGTAAATGTTTCAGTTTGACTGCAACCAGGATCACAGAATCACTGTGTGAATATTTACATCTGACTGCAAACAGGATCACAGAATCACACTGCAAATGTTTAACTCTTACTGGACACAAGATCGCAGATTCAAAATGTAAATGTTTAAATGTTACTGGACACAGGATCACAGAATCACTCTAAATTTTTAAATCTGACTGCAAACAGGATCTCAATCACTCTGTGAATGCTTAACTCTTACTGCAAATGGGATCATAGAATCACACTGTAAATGTTTAAATTTGATTGCAAACAGGATCAAGGAATCACTCTGCAAATGCTTAAATCTAACTGTAAACAGGATCACAGAATCACACTAAATATTTAAATCTGCCTATAAACAGGATCACAGAAGCACTGTGTGAATATTTAAATCTTACTGCAAACAGGATCACAGATTCAAATTGTAAATGTTTAAATCTGACTGGACAAATATTTAAATCTGCCTGCAAACAGGATCACAGAATCACTGTGTGAATGTTAAACTCTTACTGGACACAGGATCACAGAATCACTGTGTAAATATTTAAATCTTACTGCAAACAGGATCACAGACTCAAATTGTAAATGTTTAAATCTGACTGCAAACAGGATCACAGAATCACACTAAATATTTAAAGCTGACTGTGAACAGGATCTCAATCGCTCTGTGAATGTTTAAATCTTACTGCAAATGGGATCATAGAATCACACTAAATATTTAAAGCTGACTATGAACAGGATCTCAATCACTCTGTGAATGTTTAAATCCTACTGCAAATGGGCTCATAGAATCACACTGTAAATGTTTAAATCTGCCTGCAAACAGGACCTCAGTCACTCTGTGAGTGTTGAAATCTGCCTGCACACAGGATCACAGGGCTCTGCAGGGGACAACCCACTCCTCCTGGAGAGCTCAGCATGGGAATGTGATGGCATTGCCTGCACCAAGTCCTCTTTAATTCCATTAATTAATCTCACAAGTGACATTACTTCATATAAAACAACTTCAGTAGTTTGGGCTTTCTCACCTTTAATGCTTCACTATCAGAGCATTTTTCTCAGATAAGTGAGAAATTAGTGCTCCATTTGTTTCTTGTCCAAGTGGATTTTTCACTCAGATTTCATTTTACTGAACAACATCTTCCCCAAGTCTCAGGTGCAGGATAAAATCCATTGTTGGATCTGTTTTATGCAGCACATCACAGACACCCATCCTTGAGGCCAGAGCATCCCAAAGATCTGTGCAACTGGCACAGCTTCCCTGCCAACATTCAGTTATTCCCACTTTCCCAAATAAATCATACAACAGCAAGCACTGCAGGGCTTCCAGAGCAAGCTCTGCACCCTTCCCAAGCTGCAAACAAAAGCAGATTTGCAGCTGCCTTTCCATGGAAAAGGATTGTTCAAGATAATTTTTTCTCACTGATTTATTCCCCTGAGGCTTAAACTCTTCCTGTTTAAAGAGGAAATTTTAACGTGAAGGATGAAGCTGTGCAACCAGAGAATTTAGAGCCCAGCAGGGTTGTTTTCTAAATTCTAAACATTTCTGAATTCAAGTCTTAAGGCACAAGGAAACTCCAAACATTAAAACAGCAGACCCAGCCCAGGCCAGCTCCTGAGAACTGATCTCTCTTTCAGCCAGCTGAGTTCCTTGGCTCGGAGAGTGGGATGTGCTCTCCCTCTAGAGTTGCAGCTGGAGCCCAGAGCTGGAGGGAGAGCAGTGAGCAGCAGTTCCTGCTGCTGCTGGTTGTTGTTCTTACCCATTCAAACAGAGAAGTGGCCTTGAAAATCCATTTTTGCATCAGATCCTACCACCAGCATTTTATCCAGCCTTGACCAGGGGCCTGAACACATCCCAGAGCCCCTTTTATCAAATACCTACAAGAAAATCACTCACAAACCCTCATATTTCCACTGTCTCAGCACTCATTATCCTCAGCACATCTTCCTCTTCACTTCTGCCATTGTGATACAATCAAGCAAATTCCTCCTGAAGAGTTTAATTAAAGCCCTCTCTGCTCAAAAAAGCTGCAGGATTGCAGGCTCACTCCTTGGAACAGCACAGGAATAAAAAGCATTTGCCTCATGCCCATTCAAACATCTGAAGTGCAGGCAGGAAAAAGAGGAATAAATAAAACCTGCCAGAAAAGGAGCTCTCCAGGAAGAGCCATCTGCTCCCAGCGCCCCCAGGAAAAGCAGCTCCTCTGCCTTGTCAGGAAACGGCAACCAGCCTTGGGGTTCAGGGAGCCAAGAGCCTGCCCTGTCCTGGCTCGCAGGAATGTCAGGAATGATCTGGGTTCCATGCTGATGAATAATGCACAGGCAGCAGGGAATGCTGCCCCGGGGGCTGGGAAAGGGAGGGCTGGGAAGGTGGGACAACACCTCTCAGTGCTGCAGTTATTGCACTTTTTCCTACATTAGGAGGAAATGGGCTGGAATTCACAGAATCACAGAATGACCAGGCTGGGAGAGACCTCCAGGACCATGGAGTCCAACCCAGCCCCAGCACCCCAACCCAGCCCTGGCCCCCAGTGCCACATCCAGGCTGTGTTAAACACACCCAGGGACGGGGACTGCACCACCTGCCCGGGCAGAACATTCCAGAACTTTATAAAAACTCAGTAAAAAAGATTTTCCTGATATCCAGCCTGCATTTTCCTTGAGGCTGTGAGCTCTGGGTGTGTCAGTGCTGCTGCAGACAGAGCCCAGCCCCAGCTGAGCACAGGCACCTTTCAGGAGCTGTGCAGGGTGAGGAGGGCACCCCTGAGTCTCCTTTTCTCCAGGTGAGCACCCCCAGCTCCCTCAGGGGTTCCTCTCAGGGTTTGTGTTCCCAGCCCCTCTCCAGCCTCGCTGTCCCCTCTGGATGTGCTCAGTGTCCCAAGGTCCTTCCCAAACTGAGGAATAACTCACCAGAGGAATAATCCATGAGATTTTCCTTTCCTGGCAGCTTCACTGCACCCCTGGTGAATGTTCCTTCATTCAGGAGATGTGGCCAAGCTCCTCAGCCAAGTGCCATTGGTGACACAGAGCTGTGGCTCCAGGTCCTGCTCAGCCACAGGCTGGGAGCTGAAATCTGCCCTGCCACACTCAGCCCCCATCCCAAAGGAAGCGCAGCTCAACAACAGGCTCAGCAAGGCCAGGGAGCCGTGTGCTCCTGCTGGCAGAGCTCAGGGAGAACAGGGCTTGGCTTCTGCTGGGATCCACTGGGAAAAAAGGGAAAGAGAAACAAACCCCAGAGAAAAGTCCCAAGGAGCAGGAATCACCCTTTCATTTGCTGCTGTTTAACATGCAGTAGGAATCACAGGTATGGAGGCTTGGGCTTGGGCAAGCCCTGTGAGCCCATCAGCTCCAGCCCTGCCCAGGCCACCACTGCCCCTGTCCCCAGTGCCACATCCCCAGGGCTGGGAAATCCCCCAGGGATGGGCAGGCCCTTTCCAGGAAGGAACATTCACCAGTATCCAACCCGAGCCTCCCCTGGCCCAGCCTGAGCCATTTCCCCCTGTCCTGTCCCTGTTCCCTGGGAGCAGAGCCCAACTCCCCAGCTCCACCCTCACAGCCCCTTCCTGCCCCTAATTCTCTTTTTTTTTGCACCATCCTGCTCAGTCCAAGAGGAAATGGGCACCAGTGGCCCAGGGCTGGTTCTAAGGGATGTTCTGGGGCACACCTTGGGGATTTTGCCTGCAAACTCTGTCCCAGGATTGAAAAGCTTTCCATGCCATCCTCTCAGGAGTGCCTGGGTTCAGTCAGTGATGCACAGCCTGGGATGGGCTGCAAGGACCCCAGATCCCACCCATCCCACCCCTGCCATGGCAGGGACACCTTCCCCTGTCCCAGGTGCTCCAGCCCCAGTGTCCAGCCTGGCCTTGGGCACTGCCAGGGATCCAGGGGCAGCCCCAGCTGCTCTGGGAATTCCATCCCAGCCCCTGCCCACCCTGCCAGGGAACAATTCCTGCCCAATGTCCCACCCAGCCCAGCTCCCAAGGAACATTTAGCATCCATTCCCTTTGAGAAGCACAGAGGTAGGAGCACCTCGGGAACAAAATCTGTGGAGCTGATGCTGATTTCCAGCATTTGGCAGACGCTGGAAAACAGAACCTGAGTTCCCCAAATCCCTCAGGCAGCCACTGGGAAAGCCAGGAAAACCCCCGAATCCACTGGTGTGGATAATTTCGCTCCCTGGGTGATTCCCTGTGTCCCAGACAGGGACGGGAGCTGCCTGAGACCCTCTCACACCCCTGGGGGAGCTCCCAGGCAGGAGCAGGAGCTGCAGCTCCCAAAGAGCTCCTTAAATGCTCCGTTTACTTCGGGGGGTGCAAAGCTCCTCCTTTGTAACACAGGCAGACATTAATGATGGCATGGCTCTTCCTCAGAAGTGTCTAAAGGTTTCTAAAAGGCTTTGAGCATGAAAGGGAATGGGAGATCAGGCTGGAATTCTGCCTGGTGTTTTTCGCTCTCCCCTTCCCCTCTGCCAGGCTCACGATGGTAATTAGAGCACTTTACCTTCCCCCTGGAAATGGGAGTCATTAGGGGAGCCTGGGAAGAAGGAGTTCAGCTCATCTCTGTTCCACAAAACAGCTCCTAAAAATACAGCCAGGCTGTAATCACGAGGATGACACAGCCTGAAACAACAAAGCCAAGCTTTAATTTAGCCCTGGCTAGCGTGGCCCTGCAAGGACCTCTCCAACCACTCTGCCAGGGGGTTAGGCAGGAAAAGAGCACGAGTTGACCTGCAAAACCAGCAAAAAGAAACCTTTTTTTTGGCAAATCTCTGTAGCATTAATCAAGACAGCATAAATGTTCATTTGAAGGGAGGGCAATTTGGCTCCACACGATCCAAACCCAGCCATTTCCCAACATCCTAAAAGCTTTCCTAACTAACACAGCCTCTTAAACTGTCATGTGCTGCCTCTGAACCATCTCAATCTCAGCCCCAACCACTAATCTCTCATGAAAGAATCTCTCTGGTGAAAGGGACTCTCAGGGCCGTGGCTAAAATTTTAATGATTCAATTATTTCGTATCATTTTAATGAAGTTATTTCAAGAACATTAAACTGATGCCACCTGTGGAATACCTTTTGTATTTTTGATGAATTAGGGGCTTTTTCAGGTCTGAGATTGGTGTTTTCAGCAGCCCTTTTGTGCAGTTATTTACAATTCAGCTTAATTACAGCATCCTGCAAGCTCAGCTGTCAGCCCTGACGTTATATAACCCTCTTTAAAAGAAACAGATTATTTAATACAGGAATTGGAAACTGTGACAAAAATCCAGAGAATGAAATACAAATTTATCTTTCTGAACACATTTTCATTACCCCATAAATTTCTCTCCAAGCTTTGGGAGGCAAACAGGGCTCTGCTGAATTTATAGAACGATGTTATTCCAGTTATATAAAGGAATAAAGGATAAAAGTCCGTTTGATCCCTGTGTTATAACACGAGGTTTCTAAAGGAGTTTCAAAGTGCTAAGTGCAATGTTAGCTTTACACAACCACTGGGTTTGTTGAGACTGATGATACCTCTTTTAATTAAAAAAGGGGAGAAATTAAATTTCAAAATTAAATATCAAAATGAAATATCAAAATGAATATCAAAACAACAAACCCCATCTTCATTTTCACTGTGCGATAACTTAATTCAAAGCTCTCTGACAGAACAAATGTTTTAAAAGTGAGGGTAAAAATTGGGTTGTTCAAAATGCAGTCCTGTAATGTCAGGTATTTTCATTTTCCACCAGGGGAATAATGAAGGGTTTTTCCCCTCAGTTAAACTAACACAGGATGTGATCTCTCACACTGGGATCAGTGAAATCCCCTCCTATCAGTGGAGGAACATCTCCCAGATAAACTGGAGGACTGCACAGCTGAAGAGGAGCACAAAAAGGAGGGCAAAGAGAGCATTTGTGTTGGTTTTCTGCTCCTTGGGAGTTCATTCACACTTGACCTGAGAGAACATGAATATTAAAATTGTATGAAGTAGGTGAAGAAAAAACCTACAAAATGCCAGAGTTATAAGAGGAAGCACTGAGTAATAAATGGGAAATAAAAAGCCATTTAAGTGGCTTTAATGCTGAATTGAATCTTTATGAAGGTTTATTAATGACCTGAGGAATTCCTCATTAAATTCAGATTCAGGCAGAGCTCCCGTGCAGGAGGGTTCCTGCAGTGCCAGGCTGCTGCCTTCCCACAGGGAGAACCCCAGGAAGGACCCAAAGTGCCCTGATTCCATGGGATTTCTCCAGAAACAGAACACGGAACAGAGCAGGACAGGCTGCAGAGGCTCAGCACAAACTGAGCAGGAGGGGGACAGGGCTGCAGCACCCTGGCTGGGAAATGCACCTCAGAGCAATTCTGTGGCACACAGATAAAGATATTCTTTAAAAAAAGGCCTTTTAAATCAGGTCTTGCTCTACTGAGTTACCAGCTAAGCCTACAAGTTCCCATTTAAAAAAATCAGAAAAATAAAAAGTGAATTAACACAACAACCTATTCATGTAAAGAAAAATAAGTTGCACCTGTAATAACAGAAGATCTGTCCCATGAGAATCCACAAGGAAAATATCTAAACACCTGCAGATAAAGTCTTAACACGTACACACACAAACACCTCCTAACCAAGGAAGTGAGTGGCGAGAAATCTGCTAGCCAATTACAATTAAACACAAAGTCTGTGAAAGCTGTGTAGAACTGAGCTGTGTGAACAAAAAATTGGCTTTTCCTGCCTGAAGAAACGGAGTCCTGTCTGCTGGACTGCAACACAATCCCAGCCTAAATCCAGGAGAGGAAAACGACCCTGCAGCTGAGGATCAGAGGGTGCAGGGACAGCTCCGGTGGTGTTCTCCCGAATTACAGTGAGGGTGGGAGGAATTCCCCAGCAGTGGGACACGGGGATGGGGAACATTCATCAGCCCTGATGCTGGAAATGTTTGCTTTGGATCCACAGCTCGTTCCAGAGACAACAGGGCAGACACCCCACAGACACTGATAGCAGTGCAGACACCCCACAGACACCCCACAGACACTGATAGCAGTGCAGACACCCCACAGACACTGATAGCAGTGCAGACACCCCACAGACACCCCACAGACACTGATAGCGGAGGCCCCTGGAGTCCCTGGCAGTTCCAAGCAGGGACACCTTCCCTGTGCCAGGCCGTGCCAGGCTGCTGCAGCCCCACGCAGGCTGGCCCAGGGTCCAGCCCCGTTCTCGCTGTGACACCACTCGTGGGCACACGTGGGTGAGCTCCTGAGGGCCCGGGGAGGCAGGGGCTGCTGAAGCAGCTTTCCCCTGGCTCACAGGCTGTCTCTCAGACCCGCAGTCGCTCCGTGCAGCTGCTGTGGGCTGATCATTCCTGACTGAACGGGGTCCTGGCCGCACAATTCCAGCTGCCCAGGGCTCCCGGGGTGCCAGCCAGGGAGGCAGGTGTCACACGGAGCCACCGGGCTGGGACAGCCTCTGTCAGGGCCCTCCTGGCTGCCAGGGACCCCAGCCGTGCTGCTCGTGCCAGGCAGGGTGTGTGACAGACCCCAGAGTCCCTGGGGCTGGGAAAGCCCTCCAGGGTCACTGAGCCCAGGCTGTGCCCATCCCCACCGTGTCCCCAGCCCAGAGCTCTGAGTGCCACCTCCAGGGATTCCCTGGACACTGGGATGGGCACTCCAACCCTCCCTGGGCAGTTCCAGTCCTTTACAAACCTTTCCCTTGAAGGAATTGGTTCCAGTATCCAACTACACCTTCCCTGGCACAGCCCAGGCCATTTCCTCATCCTGGGAGCAGATCCCAACTCCCACCTGGCTCCAACTTCTCATGGAGTTTTGGAAAGGGAAAGGGACCCCCCTGAGCCTCCTTTGCTCCAGGCTGAGCCCCTTCCCAGCTCCCTCAGCCTCTCCTGGTGCTCCAGACCCTTCCCAGCTCCATTCCCTGCTCCAGCCCCTCCAGGGCTCTCCAGAGCTGCCCCAGGAGCTCAGGGGGTTCCTCAGCAGGGTCAGCACAGGAACAATCCCTTCCCTAGGGGACAATCCCTTCCCTGGGGGACAGTCCCTGCCCAGGGAGCTCTCAGGTGCAGCTCCCACCCCTCCTCACCTTCCCCTGCTCCCGGGGCTTGCCAGGGGCTCCCCTGTGCCCCAGGATGGGCAGAGGAGGCAGCAGCTCCTGAGGAGCATCTCCGGCAGGGCAGAGGAGCCTCAGCCCTTAATTAGCAGTGCACAGAACGAACCTGAGCGATAATTGCATTACCTGAGGGGTCAGAGCACCCTCACATCACTCTGTGCTTCCCAGCCTGCCCGCAAACACGAGCTTGGATTAGGCAGAGCTTAAATGGAAATAAAATGTGGTACGGTTTTAATTCTGGGAGCAGGACCAGCCCTGCACAGCCAGCCTGGCACAAATCAGCTCCTCATCCATCTCAGAGGAAAATTAAAAGTCAGGAAGGGCTTTTTGCTTGGAATTCTTTGATCTTTGTTCCTTGGTCTCATCTGAGGGGAGACATCCTGCCAGGGTCACCCTGCAACAGCAGTGAGGGCTAGGTGCTGAAAAAAAAAGCACAATTTTTTTTATTTTATACTTTTTATATTTTTTATATAAAAATATTCTTTTATATTCTCTTAAATCTGCATTTCTTTATCCCAGAATGGTTGAGAGGGACTGTAAAGCCCATCCCATTCCAGCCCTCCCATGGACAGTGACACCTTCCACTCCCCCAGGCTGCTCCAAAATGTTAAAAACCTGAATTATTCCATGTCCTGTGTAACTTAATGAACTTCACAAACACATAAATCCCAGGGTGAACAAAATCTGCCCCAAAGCAAACAAAATATTTCCCAAACTTGACTTAAGCAGCAAGGTCAAGATCTGGATGTGGCCTTGTTGATGTCATTGGAAATAATGGATTTTGACATCCAAACGTGAGGATTCATTTCCTAACCTGAAAAACCCCACGTGGCACCCAACACAAATAGTTCATTCAAACAGGGGCCATTAAAAATGCAAACAAAACAAGGAGCCCGAGAATCAGACAAAGGTGTGCTGAGAATACAAAAGCAGCACCTATAAAACCACTCTTAAAAACACATACAAACAGCCTGGGACTTAACTTTATACATCTGTAATATATAAATAATAAGGGTTTTAAACCCACTCATGGCTGAGCAATCAAGGAGAAAGCCACTCCTGAAGACTCAGGACTACCAGAACTCCCTGCCACACATTTTAAAAGCAAGCAGCAATTATGAAGTTGCCTGATCAAAGCTTTTAATGCTGAGTTTTCAAAGCAATTTGTAACCATTAAGCAAATGTTTCAGCTCATGGGCAAGGCAAACATCGCTGTGCAGCTTCACCGAAGAGTTAAATTTGAGTAAAAGAGGAAAATGAAACTTCCAGGGTTATGCAAAGAATTTGTATCATTTGAACCAGAGCATAAAGGCCCAATTCATCCTTTTCTGCCTTAAAGAGATGAGGAAGCTCCTGCCCTGCTGTAATTGTTTTTGTGATAATATTTGCATTATTTTATTGAGCAGGGGAAGAGTCACACTTTGAAATATCAGCACCAGTCCAGAAAACCATTATGAGAAGCAATTACTGCAGGTTACTGATTTGGAGCATCAGGGGAGATGGATTAACTTGGGCTTGGATTTAAATTTAAAACAAGAATTCTGTTAGACCCTGCACATCAGATTGATGCTAACAAAGCTCTGGAGGGGCTTGGCCCCTCTGGGTTTGACAGGAGGGTAAAACCAGAATTTGCTGAGCCCCGAGGAGGGTGGGCCTGGCTCTCCAACAGCCCCTTGGGATGCCTGAGGCTCCTCGTGCCCCAGGAACCACCTGGAACTGGGTGTTTGCTGGAGGAAGAGCTGTGGGAAAGGCTCAGGAGCAGCTTGGGACCCACTCCCAAGAGACAAACTTCCAGTTTATCCAAATCCAACTCCAGGTGAAAGGTGGCACAAAGTCCTCAGGAAGCTGGGGCTTTATCTTCAGCTCTGGGGGTGGTGGGAGCAAACAAAGCTCCTGAATCCCCAAACCCAGGCTGAGACCAAGGATTTGCCGCTTTCCTGCCTGAATCCAAGCCCAAACCCAGGTTGAGACCAAGGATTTACCATTTTCCCAGGTTCAGAGCAGGGATTTGCCATTTTCCTGCCTGAATCCAACCCAAACTCCAGGTTCAGAGCAGGATTTGCCATTTCTTTACCTGAGTCCAAGGCCAAACCCAGGTTGAGAGCAGGATTTACCATTTCCTTACTGAATCCAAGGCCAGACCCAGGTTCAGAGTGGGGATTTACCATTTTCCCAGGTTCAGAGCAGGGATTTGCCATTTTCCTGCCTGAATCCAACCCAACCTCCAGGTTCAGAGCAGGATTTGCCATTTTCCTGCCTGAATCTCCAAACCTCAGGTTCAGAGCAGGATTTGCCATTTCCTTACCTGAATCCAAGGCCAGACCTAGGTTCAGAGCAGGGATTTGCCATTTCCTTACCTGAATCCAAGGCCAGACCCAGGTTCAGAGCAGGATTTGCCATTTCCCTGCCTGTATCCAAAGCCAGACCCAGGAGCTGGGATGTGCCTGCAGGGCTCTCCCAAAGCTCCCTGAACCCATTCCCGAGTTCCTGCAGGAACCACGATGTTCTGCCTCTGGGGATGGGAAAACCCAGGTTTTTTCTCCTTGGGAATGTTGTCCAGGCTCTTGCTGGGTGTGGTGTCCCTCTGCCCTGGAGAGGACACTGCCAGAGGTGGGGACAGCCCTGCCTGCTGCTGGCACATCTGGAGGGAGCTGCAGGAGATGGGGCAGGGACAGCTCCTCAGCAGGACCTGGAACTGGGAATTGTGGAATCAGGGAGGCTGGGAAATCCCTCTGGGAACATCACTGCAGCCCTCCCCGTGTCCCCAAGTGCCACATCCACAGGGATGGGGCCTCCACTCCCGGCCAGCCCTTTTTCCATGGAGGAAAATTCCTTAAAATCCATCTAGGGGGACGCCTCAGCTGCAGGTTCTGTGGTTCTGGTGAACTTCCAGCAGTAACAGCCAAAAAGGAGCTGAGCTTTGGAATGAGGGCTGGCGTGGGGGGGACGTGCCCAGGGCCCCCTGGAGCAGCTCCCTGGCAGGAAATCCTGAGTTAATCACTGTGACCTGAGGAGATCCACACCCAGACTCAAGGCAAGGCTCTCAGTCTCCGCAGAGGGAATTCCAGGGTGGGAACTCTGGCCCAGAGGAGCCCACAGCTCTGGTCCTGGAAAAGGGAGGGAAAGGAGGTAAAAATCCCTGGGCTGGCAATGCCACCACGGTCACCAGGAGCCACTTCCACGAGGAGTCTCCTCCTGGTGCTGGTCCTGCAGTGGGAGGAGTAAAGACCACCAGGAGTGAAGGGTTAGGTGCAGATAACTGCAGAAAATAACTGAATTCCACCTAAATGGAGGGGTGTAACCCTCAAACATCGTCCCAGGTGGGAGCAGGTGGAGGAGAGCCCAGCCCATTTAAGAGACTATAAAAATATGCTTTCATATTCTCTTAAATCTGCATTTCTTTATCCCAGAATGGCTGAGAGGAACTGTAAAGCCCATCCCATTCCAGCCCTTCCATGGACAGCAACACCTTCCATTACCTCAGGTTGCTCCAAGCTGTTAAAAACCCGAATTTTTTCCATGTCCTGGTTTCTTTAGGTGATAATTCAGGCATGAACACATCCAGCTGCTCTGGAAAAACACCAAAAATTAAAAAGAATAAAATTTAAACGCTCAGATTTCAGAGAATCCCAGGCCAGTTTGGGTTGGAAAGGGCCTTAAATCCCATCCAGTGCCACCCCTGCCATGGGCAGGGACACTTTGCTCTGTCCCAGGCTGCTCCAACCCCATCCAGCCCCTCTCCAGGTATGAATTTTACAGCAGAAATATTCTTTTTTTTTTTTACTGAGCACACAAAAATGAAAAGGATTAGTGCTTAATAGATGATCTTTCATCATCTGAATTTTAAATGCATTTTAGAGCAGCTTCATTATCTGCTCAGTGGAGCTTTGTTTGTAGCAATGCTTCTTCCAGCAGCCCAACGAGGGGTCAGCAGGAAAAATGAGATTTGCTGGAAATTTAATTGCCCAGGAAAGCAGAACAAAGTAAATTGTGGAGGAATTCTCACCAGCTTCAGGGCAGCCACCACAGAGGGGCCAGGGATGGACAGAGGGGCCAGCATTCCCAGGGAGAATTCCTGAATTCCTGTGGGATGGAGATCCAGCATTCCCAGGGAGAATTCCTGAATTCCTGTGGGATGGAGATCCAGCATTCCCAGGGGAGAATTCCTGGATTCCTGTGGGATAGAGATCCAGCATTCCCAGGGGAGAATTCCTGTGGGATGGAGGCCCAGCCTTCCCAGGGGGAGAGCAGAATTCCCCATCCACAGAGCTTCTCCCTGTTGGGAACACAGCAGTGCCAAAAAGAAGCTGCTGGAAAAAAAAGAGGGAAGGGAAAACAAGGTGGTGGAAAAGCAGCACTGAAATGTGGGGTGGGAAAAGGGAAAAGCAGGAATCTGCACCTCCAGAGTTCATTCGTGAGGGTAAATCAGGATCACAGTGAAGAAACCTGGAACTGCAGGAATCTTCCCTTTTTTTTACATAGGGTTTGGTTTTGCTGCAGGATTTGTGTGAATCCAATAAAATGAATCATTTGTGGATACCTGTGGAACCCAGTCCTAAAGCACACACGTGCTTTACAGTCTCAGTTTTCTTCAAACATCCTCTGCAGTTTGGTTTGCTCTGGGTGGTTTTGGGTTTGTTTTGGGGTTTTTGCTAACAAAGCTGATACAGGAGGTGATCACCCCCTCCAGCCCCAGCTCCTGCAGCATTCCCAGCCTCCAGGTGGACATTTCCATTCATCCCACTCCAGAAATCCCAATATCCCTCTCAGGGGCCTCAAAGGGTGCTGGGGAGGAGGAGCTGCCATGGGAACCCCTCTGCCCAGCCCTGGATGACTTTGGGAACGGAGTCCATGGAATATCCAACCCCCAGCCTTGGAACCCCCCAATGAGCCTAGCTGATTTTGGGAATGGAGCCCATGGAATATCCAATCCCCAGCCTTTGAACCCCCCCACGAGCAGCCTGCCTGGCTGATTTTGGGAATGGAGCCCATGGAATATCCAATCCCAGCCTTGGAACCCCCCCACGAGCAGCCTGCCTGCATTCCCTGAACCTTTCCCAGGCACAGCCCAGCTCCAGGCGCAGAGCTGCTGAGAGGTGCATAAGCAGGCGTGCCCAAGGGAGCCATAAAGGATGGGAATTGTGAATTTGGGAATTGTGCAGCCCAGATCCCAACAGCAGCACTGCTCCTGGACCCCCTGGTGCCCAGCATCACCTGCTAGTGACAGCCTGGGTGGCAAAATAAATACTGCAACGAATTTCCTTCTCTGTGCTGTGAAACTTCATTGTCTCTGCCATTCCTGGAGGGTTTATTCCTCCTTTTTCCAGGAAGCTGGAAAAGAGCCCCCTGGAATGGGCAATGGCCTCCTCTCCCTGTCTGGGCTCACAAGGATTGAGCTCACTGTCACACTCTGGACTCCCAGCCAGGTCCATGGCTTTGGTTTGTGCCACAAAGCCCAGGCGGGGATGAGGGGGAGGGTGATGACAGTGAGGAGCTGAAATGACTGCAGGGTTTTTTACACTTGTCCCTGGAATTATTCCCACCCTGGAAAATGAAGCAAGTTTTGCCATCTGCCCACAAACCTCTCTCTTTTCCCAGCTTTGACTTGGCTGCTGGTCTCCATAAATCTCAAATTCCTATGGAACTCACAAGGATCCAAGGGATTAAATGAAGGTGGATGAGGGCACCTCAAAGCTGCTGTGGGCTGGCAATTGTCCACTGCTTCCTGAGGCACAGGGGCTGGGAAAAGAGAATGGAGAGGAGAGAAAATTCCCACTGCAAACGTGCTCCAAATGACCTGGAAAACAAGACTTTTTTATTTTTTCCCCTCCCCTTTGGAGAGGAGAGATGGCTGCAGCAAATAAATGGTGGAGGAAATTGCCTGGAGTTAATTACTTATCCTGTTTATTGCTGCGCTGCAATCAGACCGAGCTGGTTTCTAGACATCCTCTTAAATCCAAGGGAACAAACTGCAACAACGACTGGGGAATGAAAACACCCCCAAAATGCACCCTGAGCGTCCTGCAAACAGCACAGGCACATGGCACAGCTGCTCCAAGGTTCTCCAGATGGTTCATCCAGGAGGGATGCCTGATATCAGTGTGCAACTCCACCCAGCCACGGAATTCTGTTTGGAAAACAGGAAGAAATTGGGGTGGGTTCTTTTATTTCCCTCTGGTTTCCAAGGTCAGCCTGTGGTGGATTTCATTCCTGCAGACACTGGGGCAAAGCCTTGTCCATGTGTCAGGGAATCTTGGGATGAGCTGATGCTGAAGGCAAAACACTTCCTCTGCCTCATCACGTTGCAACCTTTTCCACAAACCACCTCACAATTATTCCATCGTTGTTTCTCCTATTTCTCCAACACACCAGGAACTCTTCTCTCCTGTTATGTGCCTTCATCCCTTTCATACCCTGGAATTATGTGCAGTTTCTCCCTTGGATTTTTGGTAAAAATTGTGGAGAGAAGCCACTTTAAGCTGGACTAAGCAGAGCCTGGACATTGGAGCAATTCCAGAGCAGGAAAATCCAAGAGCCAGGAGCCAGGAGTTTTCCAGGGTAATATTTCCATGGCTGTGACTAAGGGAGCCTGTGGGGCATGCTGAGCTGTGGAGGCTGAAATTCCTGCACAAAAACAACAAAAAATTAATAACAAACAAATAAATAAATAAATAAATAATTTTAAAACACCCAAAAAACCCCAATTAATTTCCAAACCATTTTGTTCTTCCATCAGTTAAACCCCAGCTTTCTCTACCCAAATCCCTCACTTCTGATCCAGGCACTGATATCAATTTACTCCTAAAAAACAGAAGAACAAACCTTTTGGGAAGCCTGACCCTTCCCGGGCACCCCAATGGCCCCATTTCATCTGCTGCGTTATTGAATTCCATGGCAATTATTGGCTTTATTTCATATTTTAATGTAATTATGCTCGGCCTTTGCTCTAATAAATGCCTGAACCAGGAATTCAGACAAGAAATTCAAAGACTCTGAGCCTGCTGAGAAGAAATGCTGAGAGAAAGGTGATGGTGCTCACAGAGCTCTGCTCCCAAATCAATACAGAATACATTCATAAATTAACAATCACTCCGGAGTCAAACATTGCTGGAGAACACTGCATAATTAAACCACAGAAATGAATAACTAATTAAAATTTGATTTTCATTTTTGGTTCCTTTTTTAAGCCTTTGGTTAAAAAAATTAACTTGGCCACATGACTTTTTCTCTGCTGGAGGTTATGCTGGTCACGACTCCAAACACTGCAGGTTTTTAACTGGGTTTGGGCCATAACTTGGGGAAGGGAAAGGAAAAGAAGGGGGAAAGGGGGGAAAGAAAGAAGGGGGAAAGAAAGAAGGGGGAAAGAAAGAAGGGGGAAAGAAAGAAGGGGGAAAGAAAGAAGGGGGAAAGAAAGAAGGGGGAAAGAAAGAAGGGGGAAAGAAAGAAGGGGGAAAGAAAGAAGGGGGAAAGAAAGAAGGGGGAAAGAAAGAAGGGGGAAAGAAAGAAGGGGGAAAGAAAGAAGGGGGAAAGAAAGAAGGGGGAAAGAAAGAAGGGGGAAAGAAAGAAGGGGGAAAGAAAGAAGGAATCCCAAAGCAAACATTGCATTTGAAATTCTCAACATGAAAACCCAGAAAACACCTCCAAGATCATCCAGTCCAACCTTTGGCCTTATCAACTAAACCAAATCAGCTTCCCTAGAATCATCCAATAATTCCCCACAAATCTCTTGGCTGTTCTGCTGATTTCCTGGGATAAATTCCAAACCAAGCCCCTTGCCTTGAAACACCAGCCTTTAAATCTCTCTCTTAGCACTCACGGAGGGATGAAAGGAACAAGGAACAGCCACACAGAGATAAATTTGAGGAAATGAGTTCCATTAGCAGCCCTTCCAGGGGGCTGAAGTGCAGGAATTCATCATTTTGGGAAACATCCAGGAGTTACACACTGAATTTTGGGCAGGATTGATGTGGGTGCAGAAAAAGGGAATGTGCCTCTGGTTGGGTTTGGGGAGACATCAGCAAAGGACACGAAAGTCTGTGTCAGGAAGGTCACAGCCAAGAGCATCATTAGTGGCTCTCCTGGCCTTTGCTGCACAGGTCAGGGCTGGGAGCCGAATTTCAGCTTCGTTCACTGCAGTTAAAAATCTTTTCACCAGGGAAAGAGAAAGAAGCAAAGCAAGTGAGAAGGGGAAAAGGGAAAAAAAAGGGGAAAGGGAAAAAAAAAGGGGGGAAAGGGAAAAAAAAAAAGGGGGGAAAGGGAAAAAAAAAAAAGGGGGGAAAGGGAAAAAAAAAAGGGGGGGAAAGGGAAAAAAAAAGGGGGGGAAGAAAAAGAACTGGGAGCGCCTGGATCACACAGGGATGACCCAGCACGGAGGGGAGAGCAGGGAAAGGGGAGCAGGGAAAAGGGAGAGGGAAAAGGGAGAGGGAAAAGGGAGAGGGAAAAGGGAGAGGGAAAAGGGAAAAAGTGAAGGAGGAAGAAAAGAAAAGGGGAAGTAAAGAAAAGGGAATGGGAAGAGGAAAGGGGGAAAGGGAACGAGATCCCCCAGATAATTAGCCAGGGTGCCATGGGCCGGAGGAGCTCACAGCAAAGCCCTCCCGGGCAGCTGTGCACGGGCCAGAGGCAGGCCAGCCTGCAGGCAGCACGGCACAGGAGGTGTGGGTGCTCTGACCCAGCTCCAAGGCAGAAGGTAATGACTTAATGAGATTCCTTACACCAAACGTGCTTTATCACAACCCTGGCGGAGTTTGCACAGGTGCAAAAAGAGTTTGCTCAATTGAGCTGGCACGGGAGGTTTTATTGAGATAATAAAAGGAACTATCAGGAAAAAGAAAAGATAGATCCTTGCTGGAATCAATCAAAAAGCCTTGAAGAGACTAACAGAAAAGCCAAGTGAGTTTGCCTGCCAATTCAGGAGTTTAAAGGAGGCAGGAAAATACATTTCAATTATGCAATCAAAGATCACTGAACAATCCAAAGGCTATAAAAACAGGGGCTGAAATATTAAAATAGATAAATCTGAAATAACCCCAAAGACAGGCAGCTCAATAAAGACAACAGCAGTGAGAAGTAATTACAGGGGGAGAAGTGAGCAGCTTGTGAATGAGTTCCCTGGGCCTCAGCCACTGGATCTGGGCAGGAACTGTTCTTCTGGAGGAATAAAAAGTGCAAGGAGGAAAAAAGCAGTGAAATAACAGGGAGGTTCTGGTGGAGTCAAAAGGAATATTGGTAACAGGTGAATGGGAGGTGTGCCCCGTGGGAAGGAGCTTGGAGCATGAAAAGGGAAAGGACAGGTGAAGTTAAAAGTCATATTGGGATTACTGGGAATTAAGAGAAGGAAAATTGTTTATCTTTAGAAGATAACAAAATTCTGATATGCAGGAAAACTTACAGGCATGGAAAACTGAAGATTTTTACAGAGGACATGAAATTCCTTCTTCCTGGCTGTTGATTGAATGCTTTTTGGTGCAAATCTGGCTTTGCCTGGTTTCCAGGTTGTCTGCAGCATTTCCTGTTCCTGCCTGTGGGTTTTCTATTTCAGGGATCTCCTGTCCCACAGGTGGCTGCTGGGGTGGATGGCTGGAGCAGGAATGATGTGTCTGAGGCCACAGCCCCAGTGCAGTCATGCAGCAGGGATGCAAAATTCAGTTTTGTGAGGAATAGGAAAAGTCAACCTCAGAGCTGGAATTTGGGGTCACAAACATAAAACACAAAATCCCAGGCTCACAAAATTCACTCCAGCTTTGAATTTTGATCAGGGAACTAGGCTGAGACAGCTCAGATGTGCAGGTTGGGCCTTGGCTCCACCACACGCGGCAAATTCCCTTTTGTACCTCATTTTTGTAGGAAGCTGAGGACGTTTTCTCCCCTGCAGAGTGCCCTAGCTGAGAATGCTGGGCACTTCACAGTGAAGTGAAAGGCTGTTAAAAGACAAAGGAGATTTGTTTCATCCATGAAGGAAAGCCCAGGCAGGTGGTGGGAGCTGTTGGGATCCAAAATCCCCTTTCCCAGCCCCAACCCCAGGCTGCCCCTCCCGAGCTGAGCAGAATCCACTAAAGCAGCAGCTCCTCACATTTGGAGTAATGAAAATCTGGCTACACCGACTTAAGGCAATTCGCAGTTGTTAAATTTAATTTCCCATCAATAAATATAATTACCTAATTCAATTTCTGCCTCTTAATAAAAATGGTTTCCAATGTCGTTAGAGCCTCAATCCCCAATATCTGAGGCTGCTCGGATTATGGGCTGTGTAAATACAATTTCTGCAAGCAGATGGATTTTCCATGCAGATGGAGAAACACAAATTGGAATCAGTGGCTCTGGCAGCTTCCAACACCTTCAACCTGAAAAAAAGTGAAACAATAAAATTACAGAGGTTTTTTTTCTCTCTGTCTTGCTGAGAAAGGAAAAGCTCTGCTTGTGCCTTCTTCAATTTGACAAGGCTTAAGATGTTCCTTTTCAGGGATTTAATTAGCTAAAATATATCCCCAGCAGAAAAATTAGGAGTGTCCTCGAGGTTTATTTGACACTCTGCAAACACTGGAGCTCCCTCTTGAAAGGGAAATTTCCTGCCTGGGATGATGGTGCAGGTTTTAATGAAGCCACTTGACCACAGCCCTGGCAGCCAGGAGAGGATTTCTCCTCACAGATCTGTGTCAAAATGGGATTATGGTAACAGGCCTCGAGCTGCACCACGGGGGTTAGGTTGGATAATGGGAAAATTCTTCATTTCTTCATGGAAAGGGTCGTCATGCATGGGGAGGGGAGCCACATCCCTGGAGGTGGCCAAGGAATGTGTGGATGTGGCACATGGGGACAGGGAGAGTGATGGATGTGGTGATGATGGGGCTCACCTGGGCACGGGGCAGAATGCAGAATTCCCCTTTCCTGCTGCCCACGGGGATACCTGGACACAAAGGTCTCTCCTTGGCCAAAACTCCCTCCCTATGTCCCATTTCCAAGGCAGTGCAGAAGTTCCCACTTCACGGATCGATTTTGAGCCTCAGTTTGGGAATTGCACAAACATTCAGGCACAGAGTGACTGAGAGGCCTGAGCCAGGGAGAAGGTGAAAATCCATCACTGCCACGGCTGCCACCTGCAATCCCAACCATTCCTGAGCACCTGAGAGCAGGAGCAGAGGGGGAAAAGGGAATGAAGGCAGCCTTAAAAAAACTAAACCAGAGAAAACTTTGCAGAATACAAATCAGAGCTCAACCACAGCTGGTGTGGAGCCTTTAATTGCTTTTAAGGGAAGCAATTCCCTGTGGGCTGGGAAGATGGGACAGCTTGAGGTCTGAAGTCATTTACCAAGTCTATTGTTCTGAGGTGCCTTCAGGCAGAATCACTTCTCTCTTTGCTGGGCTTTTTTTCTTTTTTTTAATATTGTTTAGCTGTGGGAAGCATCATTCCAGCCTGCCATGTTCAAATTTGTCTTCGTTTTCCTGGCACTTAGGCCAGTTCTGGTGGAATGGGGGATGCTCCCAGCAGGGCAGGGATCTGCTGGCACCAGGCTGGGCTGGCTGGGGCAGGGACAGCTCCAAACCCCACCTGCAGCTTCCCAGCCTCCACTTCCCTGTGCTGGGAACGCATTTTCCAGCTGAACCAAAATGGTGTTTGCTCCTTTGCCATCAGAGGAAGCTCCGTGGGGAGTTCCAGCAGGGAGGAAATGGATAAATGTACGTTTTGCCACCCACATTGCAAAGAGAATCTCTGTCTGTCCCATTTCTCTCCCTGCACAGATGTTGTTCCCTTCATGCTCTCTCTCCCCATTCCCAGGCACTGGACTCACATCCCAGAATTTCACTTGGGATGTCAGACTCCGGGGCTCTGTGCCCAGGGTCCCCAGGAAAACATACAAAAGGAACCCAGAATTGCTGGGAAAAGCATGGATGCAACCCTTCTGGCTCTGCCATTGTGCAGACACCCCATTTGTCTCTCTTTTATCACCATTCTCATTATTGATGGGGGCTAATGCCAGCTGGGATGGTCAATTAACACACATTAATCTAAATTCACCACAATTCACCACCTCTGGCAAGTGTTTGCAGCAAGGACACTCCTTCCATCTTCCCTTCACTCACCCTTTGTGTGCAGGGAACAAACAGCAGCTCAGGACAGGCTGAGCCATCAATCCCTGGGCCTGAGGATCAGCTGTACAATGCTCATGCAAACCCCCCCGACAAGCCCCTCATTCCCCCACCTCCCTGTTACCCCGGGCTGCCGTGACAGCACCTGCTTTATCTGGCTCCAGGGGCTGCTCTTCATGGCCAAGTTGATGCACTTCTTTGTTTTTCCCTCTTCTTCTTTTTGTCTTTCCCTTTTTCCATAATTCATCCTTTAAAGATAACACCCCTGGCAATGAAGAAGTGACTCTGGGCTCTGACAAACTCCCCAGAAGCGCCTCAGCCACTCGGAGGAGCCTGCAGTAAATCAGGTGTTTCACCCAGCCTGAACAGACAGCTTGGAAAGCAGGCAGAAATAACTGCAAATGAAGTGGCTTTGTTCTAAATGCAGCCAAGGCAGGGCCTGCTGATACTGCAGAAATATTGTTCTCTGAACTTCCTTCCTCTCCCTAAGTTTCTTCCCCATCACACTCCTGGCTTGGCTGGGATTATCTCAGAAAATGTAAATATCTGCTTAATTTGCTCTGGCTGCGGCTCTGCTGGGAGTTCACCTGGTGAATTTTAGGGCAGTATTGGGTTATTCTGCTCAGAAGAGAGGAGGCAGAGGATGAGGCTGTGCTTTCAGGGGCAGAAGGTTTCCAGCAGCAGCCTCTGGTGGGTGTTAAAGGACATCACCCCATGCCCTGAGCACTGGAGGGGTCACAGTGGGCCTGGGAGGATCTGGGGGCTCTGTGCTGTCTGGAGAAGGGAAATGGGAGAGGAGGGGTTAAAGCACCAGCCAGATGGAGTCAGGGAACCACCAAAGACCCTCCTGAACGTGCTGTCTGGAGAAGGGAAATGGGAGAGGAGGGGTTAAAGCACCAGCCCGGATGGAGTCAGGGATCCACCAAAGACCCTCCTGAACTGACAAATCTGGTTCCTCAGAGCCCCAAGCAAAGGCTGAGGGCTCCGGGGGTTCATCCAGCCCAGGAACTGTGACCCAGGGATCCCAGAGCTCAAAACCCTCCCTCAGCCCCACAGCCTGCCGGGCCCTGGGATGGAGCTGTGGCATCAGCACCTCCCTGTGCTCCAACGCCAGGGCTGAGCAGCTTCCCCATGATTTCATTGACCACCCCTCCACTCTGCCACTTCAGATATCCTCAGCAGCCCCACGCTTTCACTAAACCCTGACATTGTTTCTCTCCTGGAGGTCCCTGGTCCTCCCAGCAATTTCACTGTACAAAGCACAGCATCCCTGCTCGGGGAGAGAGACAATTGTCATTCCCAATCCACGTTTCTGCACCATCCCAGCTCAGGAAAAACCTGCTGGAGGGAGTCCAGAGTCCCCTGCTCTGCCAGGCTGGGAGAGCTGGGGCTGTTCACCTGGAGGAGAGAAAGATCCAGAAACCTCAGAGCCCCCTCCAGACTCATTCCAGCCACAAATACCTGAACTTCATCTCCTTCCTCACCCAGCATTTCACCGCTGACCTCTGGTTTGTCCTGAGCAGAGAAAACTCCAATTGCAATTATCCCAGGGAACGAGCTGGGCTGTTCCAGGGCTGTCCTTGGATTCCATCAGACTGTAACTGCAAACTGAAGTGCTCAGAACCTGCCACTCCATGCTTCAAACACACAGAAAACAAACAAACAAAAAAAAAAAGAAACCAAGGATGACAATCTCCCCTTCCCAGAGGTTCCAAGAGCCTCTCAGCATGCAGAGAATTCTGGTATTTCTCCTCTCTCGGGCTATTTCCCCCCCACAGTTTGCTGTCTGTACCTTGGCAGGAAGGTGCTCTCACTGAGCTGCCCCTGGAGAAACTGGGCTCAGAAGGGCCCATCAGGAGAGTCCCTTGTTATTTACAATAATTATTATTAGGAAGCATCTGATGGAAGAGCTCTGTTTTGTCCTGACAGCCCCTACAGCTGACGGCTCCAATAAAGGATTTCAGCATGAGCTGCACGCTGTAAAATTCATGGCAGAACGGTTGGGCTGGAAGGGACTCCAGTTCCCAGAATTCAAATCTCATTTTCTGGGGATATTTGATCCCAGCAAGGGCCAGCTAAACAAGGCAATTTGGTCCAAAGCCTGGGGATGCAGCATAGAAATACAACAGCAGCTGATTTACTCCACAGCCTCAGAAAGGTTTTCACTCCAGCCCTGGCAGACAAATGGAGAACTCAGCCCAGGATCTCCAGCAGAGCTGTAGAAACAATTGATTTTTCAGTTCAGTGGCCAAATTGGAAAAGTAAATAGTTTGAAATTACCCAGAATGGGGCTTTTTGTTGGTTTTCTTGTTGAATTGAAACATAGGCTGAGGAGCTGCAGCTTCTCCAGCAGCCTGGCCAGGGGGATTTTCCAGCCAACACAGGAAGGGTTGGGATTGAGCACCGTGATCCCTCAAAAAAAGGGTTCTTGTCATTCCCAGTGCCCAAGACGGGGCCAGGCAGGAGGTGCCAGCTGCAGAGCAGCACAGGGAGAAGGGCTGGGATCCCCCGGGAGGGCAGGGAAAGCTCCAAACCCCTGGGCACTGAGCCCCTCTCCCCAAATGGAAACAGGAGCTGCTGGGGCTGAGGCCAGCAGTGCATCCCTCCAGGAAGGATCAGCAGGGAAAGCTCTGCCTGACTTTGTCTGGAATATTCTCCCAGGCTCCAGCAACTTCCAGACACAGTTAGTGCCTATTTCGCAGCCTTTGATGGATAATTTTCCCAGTGTTTCAGCCCTTTCAGGATGCCCTGACCAGTTAAGGGGGCAGCCTTCCCTCCTGGGTTTGGGGTTCAGCCACGGCAACAAAACACAAACCAAACCCCACAAAAAAAACAACACAAAAAACCACCCAAATAAAAAAAAAAAAAAACAAAACCCCAAAAAAAAAAAAAAAAACAACACAAAAAAACATCCAAATAAATCCTGCAGAAAAAAAAACTCAAACAAAAAACCAAAAAAAAAAATACCAAAAAAAAAAAACCCACCCAAAAAAACCCTACCCAAATAAATCCTGCAGAGAAAACCCCAACAAAGCACAACAAAAATTAAAATTGCACCAATGTTTCTGATTGGCTCTAGGAAGCCAACAGCCCCATTTCCCAGGTTTTGGATGGAAAACCAAACACATCAGAGCTTAAATTGCTGCTCTACAGCTGGAGCTGCCCCACGGGATCACTGAGGCTGGAGAAACCTCCCAGCCCATGGAGTCCAACCAACTGGGGACAATCCCACCTGTCCCCAGCTCTGAGTGCCACCTCCAGGTGACACCTGCAGGGATGGCACTCCAACCCTCCCTTGGGAGTGCCCGTGCCTGAGCCCCCTTTCCATGGGGAAATTCCTGCTGTGCCCACCCTGAGCTGCCCTGGCCCAGCCTGGGGCTGTTCCCTGGGCTCCTGTCAGGAGCTGTGGAGGAGCAGAAGGTCCCCCCGAGGCTCCTTTCCCCAGCTGTTGGTGGAATTTTGGTGGTGCAGAAGGGAACCGTGCACAGATTCCAGTCCCTGGCACCACCAAGTTCCCAGGAACAACCACAGGGACTGGCACCCACACAAATCCAGGCTGGAAAAACCAGCAGGAAGGAACTGGGAACGGGGAATGGCTTTTCCCTGCCCAAGCCAACCAGGCACAAGTGACCAGCCAACAGGGAACCGTGCACAGATTCCAGTCCCTGGCACCACCAAGTTCCCAGGAAAAACCAGCAGGAAGGAACTGGGAACAGGGAATGGCTTTTCCCTGCTCAAGCCAACCAGACACAAGTGACCAGCCAATGCCAGTCACAACGATTAACTGTAAATTGCAAATTATCACTAAAAATTACTGAAAAAATTCTCTGTTTTGAGTTAGAAGTGCAAAATCTGTGAGTTCTGCTTTATATTTATTTAGAACGAGAATAATCTCCTGAAGATAATAAGAAATGCTTTACCAAACACTTGGAGATGCTCTTTCCAGTATTTTCCTAAAACTAATCAAGTTCGAAATCCCAAGTTTCCTTTTACAAACAAGGTCATAAAATGCCTTAAAAATCTCCCAGGAAATTCATGGAAATTTATTCAGTCTGGTATGAGAGAGTAAATCTCTGTTATGCTTGTGGATCCTTCCCTAATCCATGTACATTTTAATTAAGCCCATTAATTTTACAGGATTGCTGCTTGTTTGTTGCTGGATTGTTGCTCTGAAGAAAGCAGCTTTTTCCAATGGAAATTAAATTCCAAGAGCTTCAAAGTAAGTTTTTCTACCAGCCAGCGCTGAAACCAGCACCGAGAAACACAAAACATTTCCTGCTGCATAGAAAGCTTGGATTTGTTTTCTCGTTTGCATAACACCACAAAAAAAAATTCTTTATTTTATTATGGGTCCACTGGGAAAATCCACGTGCTTCCTCAGGCTCAGTGTCATTCCAAAGGATCCTGATCCATTACCTACTATCTAAGATTATTGGAGGAATTCCCATCTGTCATTGTGGCTTCCAGGCCAACTTTCCTAATTTTCTGATCATACCCTGACCTGGTTTGACCTTTATTTGCAGCAACTCTTCCACCTCTGACATTTGATTTTATCTCAGTCTTTACCAGCACTCAAAAACTCAAAGCCAATTAAAACATCCTCAGGGAAAAATGGGTTTATAGTTCGACAAATGTTCCATAAACTGCTCAGGACTAGAATTGAAAGTTTAGAATCCTAAAAACAAGGAATGGTTTGGGCTGGAAGGGACCTAAATCCCAGCCAGTGCCATGGCAGGGACACCTCCCACTGTCCCAGGTGCTCCAAGCCCTGTCCAGCCTGGCCCTGGGCACTGCCAGGGATGGGTATCCACAACTTTCCTTGGATATAACTCTCACTATTGGCACAAAATCCACACAAAACTCATCACACAACAAGTTCAGCGAAGCAGACTTGAAATTCTCCGTGCTTTCTGTCTAAATTACCGTCAGCACTGGGGAAAAAAAACCCCAAAAAACAACTTACTTCAGTGCAGGGACTTAAATTGTCAGAAGAATTCCTTGTGTCTCCATAAAGGTAACATAAATCCTGGCAAAACCCATTCTCTCCCCAAAACAACTCATTCTCCAGGTTGTGTTTTCCCAGGCTGCCTCCGGAACCTGTCTGGGAGGAAAATGAAGAACGAGTACATGAAGGAAATCATAATTTACAAGATGTTCTGAAGCCAGGCTGCATTTAAAACAACTGGAATTCGAGATTTGCTTGTCAGGGAAAAAAAAAATAAAAAAGAGCTAACAAGGAAACCATGTAAATGCTGTGCTGCTAAAAATGCTGGAAGTGTCTGACAAATCCCGATAATGAGCTCCCATCTGCAGGTGGAAGGAAAGGGAGACTTGCTCAGGGCTGCAGGGAGTGGGAGAACAGGGAAAACATGGAACAGCAAGGCAGCGCCAACAGGAGCTGTGAGCCTCGCTGGGTGCTTTCCTTGGAACTGGAAAGCAAGGAACAAACTGGTTCTTTGTTGGGAAAAAAATTCATTCTCACAAAGGGGAAAATTCATTCTCACAAAGGTTGATGCCCTGTGGTAATAGCACCGCTCCAAGGGAAGCAGATCCAGAATCCCACACTGGTTTGGGTGGGAAGGGACATTGAGATCCACCCCATCCCACCCTGCCACGGCAGGGACACCTCCCACTGTCCCAGGTGCTCCAGCCCTGTCCAGCATCCCTTGGGCACTGCCAGGGATCCAGGGGCACCCTGTGCCAGTGACACAGAACATGGTAAAAGACCCAAAGTAGCAAAGTTGAAGGAAAATATTTTCAAATGTTATTTTAAATACAAATTAAAATCCTGCCAGGTAAGAGCAAAGCCAAGCTCCAAAGCCTGGAAGTTCTCCAAGGGTGCAGAGGGAGAGCATCCTGAAGCAGATCCAGGCTTGACCCACTCAGGAGCTGGACTCTGTGATCCATGTGGGTCCTTCCAGCTGAGGATGTTCCAGCAGTTCTCCTGCCTGGCCCTACCACCTTCACTCCCACCCTGTGCACACCACTCGTGGCTGTTGCCCCTCCAATCCCACTTCCAAAGTGCATTTTTGTGCCATTCGGGTGTCCAGGGTCCCTTTTGTGGGCTCTCTCCTTTCCTTCACCAGAAAAGAATATCTTCTCTCAATCACAAAACAAACAAGGTCCAACTAAACCTCACAGAATCGTGGAAAATCCTGAGCTGGACCCACAGGGACAATCCAGTCCAGCTCCTGACCCTGCACAGGACTCCCCAAAATCCCACCCTGTGCTGGGAGCGTTCTCCAAACCCAGCAAAGGCTTGCCCATGGTGAATTATTTTAACGTTTGGAAGACAAAATCTCAGTCCTACAGAATTTTGCTCCCCCCACTCCCAGTCCAGGCCTCAAAAATTAAGCAAAAATCCCAACTCCTCCTTCCAGCCTCCCTCTAAACCCTCCCCACAATTGCTACTCTCCATTTCCAGCTCTTCGCCCAAGGCTCCTAAAACATCATGTGGGGATTTGGGAGCCCCATTTGAAACAAATTGTTTTAATTACACCAGTAATTTCCCAACCCCGAGAGATGTAAACTATTAAAGAGCTGCCAGGAGGGAGAGGCACTAATGGAGAGCAGTGAGCAATTACAGCCAAGCTGCTGCTGGTTCTGCGGGAAAAGGGCTGGGAAAGCAGAGCCAGGCGAGGCTCAGCAGCTCCAGAGCCCAGGATCCTCCTCCCAGAGAGGCTCAGCAGCTCCAGAGCCTGCCCAGAGCCCAGGATCCTCCTCCCAGAGAGGCTCAGCAGCTCCAGAGCCCAGGATCCTGGGCACTGAGAGGCTCAGCAGCTCCAGAGCCTGCCCAGAGCCCAGGATCCTCCTCCCAGAAAGGCTCAGCAGCGCCTTGCCTCAGGTGTCCAGTCCTGGGGAAATAAGGGAGGGATCAGGGATGGGAGGATGGTCTCAAGCTGCACCAAAGGAAATTTAGGTTAGATATTAGGAAAAAGTTTTTTACAGCAAGGGTGATAAAGTTCTGGGATGGCTGCCTGGGGAGGTGGTGGAATCATCATCCTTGGATGTGTTTAAAAAAAGCCTGCATGTGGCACTGGGTGCCAGGGTTTAGTTGAGCTGTTGGGGCTGGGCTGGACTTGATGATCCTGAAGATTCTCCCAGCCTGGAGATTCTGTGATTCTGTGAATAAATCTCCCCTCCACGGAACAGCTCCTCACACCAATGGGCACAGAGCAGGAGTGGCAAGTGAAGGTTCTGTCTCTGACAACTCAGCTGCCCTTCTCCCACACAGCCAGCATCTCAGGAAGATGGGTTTGGGATGGGCCACAGCTCAGGAGAACTCAGAAATGTCAAGTTCATGTGCTCTTTTTCCCATAAAATGGATCTTATCCAACCCCAAACCAAATTCTTGGGGGCTTTCCTGGAAACAGCAATGTCAGCCAAAAGAAAAGAAAAAGCTTTTTTATAACATTTTCTTTCAATAAATGTCAAGTTCATGTGCTCTTTTTCCCATAAAATGGATCTTATCCAACCCCAAACCAAATTCTTGGGGGCCTTCCTGGAAATATCAATGTCAGCGAAAAGAAAAGAAAAAGCTTTTTTAATAACATTTTCTTTCAAGTTGCAAATGGAAGGAAAACAAGAAGAATATCCAACAACAATCAACAATAACAATTTGAACAATTTATCCAAGAGCCACCTGTCTTCTTCCAAAATGAACCTTCCCCATTATCGCTTCTAATCCTGAACTATTCATAAATTCAACCCTCAGAAGGCAAAATCTGCTTCTTGTTACAAAGGTCAGTATTTCTAATCTCCACCTGTTTCATGTCTGAGGGCTGAATTTACTCCATATATTGGCTCTAGGGGATTTGACTGCTGCTCTGCCCTCTGCACTGGCTCCTGTTCCGAGGCAGTGTTGGTTGGGGTGTAGAGCTCCAGGTACCAGCTGACCCAGAGCCAGGGCCTAAAAGGAGAATGCCCAGCTGCAAATCAACCCGAGAGTGGCATCTAAAGAGAAATACATTTGCATTTTCCTAGTCTGATCTGCTGAAGCGCAGAAGCAGAGAATCATGGAATGGTTTGGGTGGGAAGGGGCCCCAAATCCCACCAGTGCCACCCCTGCCATGGCAGGGACACCTTCCCCTGCCCCAGGTGCTCCAGCCCCAGTGTCCAGCCTGGCCTTGGGCACTGCCAGGGATCCAGGGGCAGCCCCAGCTGCTCTGGGAATTCCATCCCAGCCCCTGCCCACCCTGCCAGGGAACAATTCCTGCCCAAAATCCCATCTAAATTTACCTTTTTTCATTTTAGCCATATTTTAGCATTTCAGGGACTTACTATTCTCAAGAAAACCACCCTGTTCTGGAAGCCAGGAGATCCAAGTTTCACTTCTAGGCACCATCATCTCTCCTGAAATAATCCAGAATTACCTATATTTGGAAGCACACACACACCCCCCACAAAAAAAAAAATAAAATTAAAAGCAGTTTTTGCAATGTGGATTGTTAGTGAGGAACACAATTCAGTTTCAGAGCGAGAAGGAAAGCACGGGAGCACAACTCCCGGGGGGAGAAAAAGTAAGAAAACAAAAAATTAAAAACCCCAGAACTTTTCCCAGCCAAAATCTCCATCTCTTTTCTGCCAACAACAAACAGATTTCCCCTGGGATTCTCCTCAGTGTGCACCCACAGCCGCTCATCGCTCCTGGGAATTCCTGTCAGCGCAGCAAGATCCTGGAGACAGCCAGGAGGAGGAAAGTGGGATTCTTGCTAACAACTCCCTCCTTGCTCGACTCCAAGCTGGTTAAATCCCAGGAACATCAAGCAGCCACTCCGTGTGAGGCCCTTTTCCCTGTCTCACAACCTCAGTGTCACCAAGGGACACGAGCGGGTGGCGCCGGATTTCACCCGCGGCTCTGCTGCAAGAATTAAACAACATTAAACAGAATTACCAGGGCTGGAATCACGGGCAAATCAGGCCTCTTAAATCCCACTGAAGGGTGTTTAAGCAGACGTCCCACAAGGGCAAACAGACAAATTGAGGTTTCCCGCTGCAGTCCCGGGGACAGCGGGAGAATGCTAAACGGGAGCGCGAGGGACGCGGCGGAGCAAAACGTTTTGCCTTATTTTTAATTTAAATGTGGTTATGGAGATGAAGAGCCTGGAGGCACCAATCAAAGCTCGCAGCATGATCAAGTCCTCTGAGCACACCGAAATCACCACTGCCCAGCACCGCTCGAGTCGGCCGAGGAGGAATTCTTTCAGTACAAAGTCGCTTTCTGCCTTTCATTTTTTTTAAAGTATTTTCAAAAAACATGATTTCTCTGTGGCAGAGGAACCCTTTGAAGCGGCCCAAATAGCCTTTGAAGTGAAAATAGAGGAGTCATTTTGGATTCATACACCCTTTTTCCCTTCCCCCCTCCCAAAAATGAAGGTGTAGAACTTGGTGAAAAATTTATGTCCTGGAATAGGCGGCCTGGACTCGTGACATCAGAGGCGTTCAAGGGAACAAAATGCCACTAAAATGGAAGTGGAGAGATCCTCGGGTGCAAATCAAAGACACTGGATGGAAATGCTGCTTAATTAGTACAGATAAAGAGGCACGAACTGGAAGGCAGAAGGCTGCAATGTAGAAAATTGAGGAGGCATTAATGGGCTGGTGAAAATGTCGCTCTTTGGAGCTGCCAGCCTCGCTTAGAAAGCTAAAAAATTTATTAAACCTCAGCGAACGTTGCTTTTCTCAGTCACAAAGGCCATTAAGAACTCCTGGAAGTGGTGGATGCCACACAGTCCATTAGCAGCTGGATGTTAACGCTGCTCTCTCCCTCCTTCCATCCCCATAAATGTATTTCTCTCCTCTAATATTTCCTAAGAGGCTCCTGTGGCACAGATTTCCCCTTGTACATCTCTCCTCAGCCTCAGAACAAATGAGAGTGGCTGGTCTCACTCAGAAACTAAAAGTTTTCAGGTAGTTCTCTGCGGAATGATGAAATATCCCACAGGTTCCAGAAAGCAATTGGTAAATACAGGCTCCTGCTTCCATAAAAAGCAATTTATTAAACACAAATGTTCGGCAATGTGAAGTGTTTTACTGCTGCAAATTCAATACTGCTCGAAACACACTCTGAAGTCAATAACCCAGCAGTAAAAGCAGCAGCACACACACAAATGCCTCATCTTATTCCACAAGCCACCATTTCCTCCCACACAAAATTCCCATCAAAACATCAGCTTCAAGTTCTTACCTGAGCTGTCCAGCTGAAGAAACAGCAACCTGTATTTTTATTTTTATTTATTTTTTTTAAATAATTCCTCAGCACTTAAATCCCTTTTCATGTATATTGGATGTTTAGGAAGAGAGAAATAGTCTTCCTGGGAAAGAAAAAAAAAATCACACAAATAAATCATGCAACAGGAAAGCTCATAAATCTGCATTTATATTGGAAGTAAAACTGAACTCACCAGAGGTGATTTACTGCCTCTAATAATGAATGTGACTATTGGGTCCTTAGATTTTCATTAGTGTGGTGAAAGAATTTATTTTATGTGCAAATATTTAAATACTCATAGAAAGCAAATGTAAAAATATTGCAAATATTAAGCCTTCAATTACTTCGAGTTATGTGAAAATTCATTGAAAAATAATTTCCTGCCTGCAGAAAAATAGATTGTCAAAATCTGGGGTTTCGGCTCTGCCCGGGAACCCGAGGAGTTTGATGGCTTTGTTTGGAGACTGAGGAAAGCTGAGCATTTCCCACAGAAACGGGCAGGGAGCAGCTGAGACTTGGGACAGGACAAGTTTGGGGATTCCTTACGAATCATTGTTAAGGCTGGGGAAGATCTCAGAGTCCATTGCCAGCCCTGCCAGGCCACCACTGCCCCTGTCCCCAGGTGCCACCTCCACAGGGCTGTAACTCCCCCCAGGGATGGGCACTCCAGCCCTGCCCTGGGCGGCTGTGCCAGGGCTGGGCCACATTTCCAGTGACAAAATTCTCCCTAATATCCAACCCACGCCTTCTGTGGAGAACCTGGACCAACTCTTTCCTCAGAACGAGCAGAACCCGTGACCTGCTGATGGGCTGGGGGAGAGCAAAGGTGAGGAGTGCCTGCTGTCACCAAGGGTCCTGGATTCGTCCTTCCCTGATGGATGCCAGGATGAGGAGGGCATGGAGCAGGGCCAGAGGAGGCCATGAGGTTGGTAAGAGGACTGCAAGACCTCCCCTGTGGAGCTGGGAGAGCTCACCTGGGGAGGAGAGGGTGTGGGGAGCCCTCCCAGAACCTTCCAGGGTCTGGGGGATCACAGGAACCCTCAGCAGGAGCTGACGGGACAAGGAGCAAAGGGCACAAAGGGAAAGGGGGAAATTTAGCTGGAGATTTTGGGGGGGATTTGGGGTCCCTCCCAACCTAAACAGCTCCATGATTCCATGGTGGAGGAAGATGAAGGAGAGCCACAAACACCCTGAGCTGCTTCACAAAATGAACAACAACGGTCCCAAGAGTCCTGCAGGCAGAAGATCCAAGATCAGACATTTCCCTGCAAGACAAAGCAGAAAGCCCCACAAATGTTCTCATTTCACATCTCCCGTGGTCACACCACAACCACCAGGACACAAAAGCCTTTTTTTTTCCTCCAGATGCAGAATTCTGGTGATTTGGAACCATTAGAGTTCAGCTCAAGCCAAAAGTAATCTTAATGGCAATGAAGGTTCAGCTCTTCCCTCTCAGCACAGGAGGACGGGAGAGAATTCCTGTTGGGTTTATGTGATTTGGGTTGATCACTCTGTGCCTACTTACCTCAAACAGCCAGCTGTGAGCTGTGATGCTGCTTTATTTTTCAGAGCTTCAATAAAGAAAATGCTGCAATTTTGTAAATTATAGCCCCGCCATCGATAGCTCCATTTCCAACGTGCTTATCTTATCTTGTGCTTAAATCAAATCAAACACTTCCCCTAACAGCAAACCCTGCAAAAACCCGACAGGACAAAATGCAGAGGGAAATCTGAGATGTGATTTAACTTGATTGCCAAAGGCACTTGCCAAAAGAGGATAAAGTACAAGAGGTTTGGTCCAGCCCTCCCCGAGGAGTTAGCACAGAATTCCAGCAATTAGGGAGGCAGATTTCCATCCCCAGAATTCCCATCATTTCCTCATATTTGGATATATAACAAAATGGGTGAGAAGGGACCTTAAAATTCATCCCATTCCACCCCAGGGACACCTTGCACTGTGCCAGGCTGCTCCAGCCTGGCCTTGGACACTTCCAACAATTTTCAGCTCTGAAATATGAGTTCAGAAGAGTCAAATCAACTCCCCCTGGATTTCCCAAAGAGCACCTCAGCAGCCTGCTCCCCTCCTCAGAACGTGCCTGGTCCCAGACTTGTGTCCAAAACAAATGTTGGATTTTGTGCTCACCCTCCATTAACTGCCACGAGCACCCTCACTCGGATGAAAGCCTGTTTATCCATTTTAATTGGGTATTAAAGTGTGTTTTGTGGCTACAGCCCAAACAGCAGTGGCGTATTAACTTACAATAGCTTTAACAACAAGAAACCCAACCCACCGTTGGCACACGGGCAATTATTCTGCAATTATCCAGAAATCACATTACCCACTAATTGCTCTGACAGGTGCCTAATTGCTTCTCTAAATAGGGGGTGAGGCTCTACCCCTGGGTTTGCTTGACCACCTTTCCTTCAAGCACTGAAAATATGAAGCAGCAGGAAGCAGATTTTGTTCTGCTGGGGGCTTTTCCCAGCCCAAATCCGCGTGCTGCTTCCTGCCCTGGGCACCCCCAGCTCCGTGCCACTCCCCAGGGGACAGCCTCCTGCCCCTGAGGAGCCAAAAGCTTCCCCAAGCCTACCCCAAAGCACCCATGGTGAAATTCCAGCAGGGTTTTAAGGAAATGGGGCTGGGAAAGGGACTTGGATGTGCCTCGGTGTCCTTGGAGGTCTTTTCCAACCTTAATGATTCCGTGCCTGGCACACTCCCAACCCTCCCTGTGTGAGCAGAGCTGTCCCAGAGTAAAACCTCCCACACCTACTCCAGGTGTAAACGATCCCATTCCAAGCAGAGAGAAACAAATATCTTTGTGTGTGTGTGTAATTTATCTCCTCTAATTTGAAGATCCTCCTTCTCCATGAGGAAAAAGCTAAGTTAGGAAGACACACACATGAGGAAGAGTCTGGTGTCTCTGACTGGCACTGAGTGATGAGTGTTGGAGATAATTGGCTGCAGAAATGAAGGCACTGGTGGAAAATGCTGCCCAGAGAGCTGACAAAAAGAGATTAAATACACTTCCATCCTCTACCATAGGTCTGTCTGGGAAAGGATAAACTCATTTCATAAGATCACGGGCTCATTAAGGTTGGAAAAGCCCCCTGAAATCAAACCCCACCAGCTCCCAGCACCACCCCCATGGTGACCATCAACCACATCCTCAGGTGGAGATGCCTGAGAGCTCCCTGGGACAGAGCTCCAGAATAAAGCAGGGATTGATTTATCCCCAGCCCCCACAGAACACACCTTGGGCAGTGCAGAGCATTATCCTCACAGCTGTTTGAGCCTGGAACCACAGCCTGCTTTGGGTGCAAAGGGACCTGAAATTCACCTTGCTCCAACCCTGACACCATCCCAGGCTGCTCCAAACTCCAGCCTGGCCTTGGGCACTGCCAGGGATCCAGGGGCAGCCCCAGCTGCTCTGGGAATTCCATCCCAGCCCCTTCCCAATATCCCATTTAAATCTCCCCTCTCCCAGTGGGAAGCCATTCCCCGTGTCCTGCCCCTCCAGCCCTTGTCCCAAATCCCTCCCCACATTTCTTGTTGGCTCCTTCAGGTGCTGAAAGGACAATCAGCCCCGAGCTTCTCCTCTGCAGCTGAACCATCCCAGTTCTCCCACCTTTTCCTCATAACAGAGGTGCTCCAGCCCTCAGATCAACTTGTCATCTGAACCATCCCAGTTCTCCCACCTTTTCCTCATAACAGAGGTGCTCCAGCCCTCAGATCAACTTATTGAAGGGAAAATTTAAAAAAAAAGCCTTAATGAGGAAATCAGAGGATTTGCAGGAATTAGCTGAAGGGCACTCGGGTTTCTTGTTAAGAGCAGCAGCTTTGTGGGAATGCCACAGAGTAAATGGCACAGCCAAGCATCATTACAGCGAAATTAATTCAATGCTACATTCCAGCACATCTCATTTGACTACTGTAAATCTCCTTCTGTGCCTCCTAGTAGTTATTTAATGAAAAACAAGCAAAAAATGGTGTATTGCTCTCATATCTGTCCCTACAGCTCCCAGAAATCCCAGGGCCACTGCAGCAAGCCTCATTCAAACATGACAAAAACACAATTTCTGCATCAAAGCGGGAATGATCTTCATCAATCCTCCTGCAGCCACTGAAAACACAGCATTTGTGCTTCTTATGACAAATAAATCTTAAATATTCATGTTCTGGCAAAATTTCTCTTCTTAAACACAAAATTAACTCCCCGAGTCCACGCTCGTTCAGACAATTGACACCTTCAGTGATTGAGGCCAAACAAATCACAGAGGCAAAGAGAGCCTTGATTTAATGGAAAAGCTGTCTGCAAACAGCTTCTGATAAATCTGAAGTTTCTCAGGATTGTACCCAGTGCCCTTTAGCTGATTCTTCATAATTATAAGAGAGGTAACACAACGAAGATTATTTTGCCTCCTTGTTGTTGTATTTTAGTGCTTATCCCTTGTCCTGAGCCCATCTGCAGCCCTGCACTGTGCAATACCATTCCCCAGTTTGAGGATGAGCTGCCTGAGAAGAACTCTGTCCTTTGCTGTTAAACCTCAGTCCTCCCAGACTGGTAACCCACCCCAGATATTCTGTTTTAGACCAGAATATCTGCTGTGTTCCCTGGCAAATGGAGCCTCACCCAGGCACGTTCTGCCTCTGTACACAGCAGCAGCAGCAGCGTTCATCCCGAGCTAGCAGCCCATCCATCCTGCATTTTTTTTTTCCTCCTGTACAGTTTGTCAAGTCCCTCAAATGAAGTTTTACACGAGCTGCTCAATTTCTGCACAGCAGACCAAAGAATCTGTCTGGAACAGGCTTGAATTGCAGCACTCTTGAATGAAATCTTCATTCCCTGGGAACGTGGAGTTCTTTTAATGAAAAGCAAAACCAGGAGGGACTGGGACCTGGGCACATGGGGAGAAGGAGCTGGAAAAGGGTCACACAGGCAGCAGGAAATAAGGAAAAGTGCAGAGCCAAGCCACAGACATGCACAGGGAATTCCTGTTTCTTATGGGATCATCCCCCATTTCCCAAGTGAATGAAAACCCTGCTGTACCTGGGAGATCATGGATGCCTTCAGACTCTGGGAAAGGTGGAAAATCCCTCACAGGAACACCCGGGATCATGAGAGGAAAATCCCACAGCAGGGGGGGCACTGAGTGGGGTTTGAGGTCCCTTCCCACCCTTTGGAATCACTCACCTCAGACTGGAATGAGCCTTTCCAGAAGTTTGCCCATCTTCCATGTAAATTATCCACAAATTCAAAATGTGCAAGTGAGTTCAGCTGACACAAAGACAAAAATATTTCTTCTAATATTTGTGTCAAAACTCTTGGGTACCCAAACTGAAATGAGCTGTGGGTTGCCTGGCATGGGCCTGAGCTGCAGGAAAATCGCTGTCCTCAGTGATTTAGGGTGAAAGGATTTAAATTTTGGTGAAAAGTCCTTCAGCAAACGAGTGCCAGGCCCAGAAGAGCAAACCAGGGTGACCAATTGTTCACCTCCTGCAGGTGAAGGGTCCGGACAGTTCTCAGACCCTGAACCCCAAGCCTTGAGAAGATTTCCCCGAGCAGCTCTCCCTGCCTGCCCACTGCAGAGTGTCGAGGGAAAAGCTGCAGAACTGACAAAAAGCAGCACCACAGAGCAAGATCTGCAGCGGTCAGAACGCTTGGTTTATCAAAGAGGGTGGCAGGGCCACTTTGATCACAGTTTAAGGAGCCAAAAAGGACAACAAAAACCTGCCGGAGCAAGTGCTTCATGCAGGCAGGAACACGCATCAATTTCCAGGGGTTATGAGGGGAAAAGTGCCAGAACCACAGAGGGAAAAGCAACTCTTGAAGCAAAGCTGTGAATAATTAATGACTGAAGGAAATTACCAAAGGTTCTCAGGGCTGCTCCACTGCCAGAGGTCTTTAACACAAGGCTGAGTGGTTTTTTTTTTACAAGAAATGTTCCAGTTCAGCCAGAGCTGCTGGACTGGAATTAGCTCAGGGAAATCCCAGTCTTGGGCACTGATCAAATCCTGACTGGATGGGCCTCAACTCCACACAAAACCCAAATTTCTACTGATTCGTTTTCAATGCTATTGGAAAACACTCAAAGAAGCACTCCAGGTACAGTATATTTCCATTAAAAATGTTATGGCTGATGCTGCAAACAGCCAGGGAACTTCATTGCTGCTGCCACAGGAGCAGTATTCTCCTTTTTCTCACAAATTCCCACTCCTCCAACTCCACCTCTGCTCTTTCCAGAGGGTTGGGGACCAGAGCTGGTCCCACCTAGGTAACAAAGGTAATTAACCAAAATAACAAAGATAATTAACCAAAGTAACAAAGATAATTACCGTGGTCAGGACGCTCAGGTTGGTGAATGATCTCCTCTTCCAGCAGGTACTCCCATGTCTCTCCCAGAGCTCCTCTGCTGCCCCAGCAGCCCAGCCAGGCTCTTACTGGTTTGGGATCCCCTTTCTTACTGGTTTGAGAGCCCCTTTCCCAGTGGGGGCTGCTCAATTAGCAGCCCCAGCCCACCCAAATTACCTGGCCCTTAATTGACTCATTAAGGCAATCACTGCTGTCATCTCCAGGCTCCTCACAAACAGCAAATTACTGCGAGCCTTTCAAGGCCATTCCTCAGGGCTTGCTGGGCTGTTTGGGGTGCTCGGGCTGCCTGGAATTCCTGGGATAAAAGGCAGAGCAACAAGTGCTTTGCCATCAGTCAGTGACTTCATTTTCCCCCGCTGAGTTCTAAAATTTGTCACTTAAACAAGCACTGGTGCTCCTGATTTATAGGAGGGAGGGTTTGGCCACAAAGATATTTCATCCGTGGGCAAATCTGCTTTATAGCCAACAATTTGTCAGGTTTCTAAGCCTCTGCCAAGAGCTGTTATTGATGGGAGGAGGCAAAACCAGCAAGGAGAAAACCAGCAAGATTTTGGCATCGCGCACCAGAAAAGTCACAGCAGCCATAAGAAAATTGTTGTCTGAGAGGAGCAAATGCTTGGGTGTGGATTTGCTCAAAATTCCAAAGCAGCTTTTGCCCAAAGAGGGGTTTCATGCACATCTTCCCAGGCAGTTACCAAATTACCACACAAATTCATCAAATCATAGAACCATGGGGGGCTCTGCAACTCTCACAGCTACAGAAATCTGTCTCCATATAGATAAATATTGCAGACTGTACCTTGAGCTTGGTATCCTCAGCCCCTTTTGAGGTCTGCAGGGCCCTGGAGTGGTGCCCCAGCCCCGAGCAGAGCAGCTGTGAGCCATCCCCAGGCCTGCTGAAGCATCTCCAGCTGCCAGTCTGGAGTCTGTCAGACCCCAGTCTGGAGTCTGTCAGACCCCAGTCTGGAGTCTGTCAGACCCCAGTCTGGAGTCTGTCAGACCCCAGTCTGGAGTCTGTCAGACCCCAGTCTGGAGTCTGTCAGACCCCAGTCTGGAGTCTGTCAGACCCCAGTCTGGAGTCTGTCAGACCCCAGTCTGGAGTCTGTCAGACCCCAGTCTGGAGTCTGTCAGACCCCAGTCTGGAGTCTGTCAGACCCCAGTCTGGAGTCTGTCAGACCCCAGTCTGGAGTCTGTCAGACCCCAGTCTGGAGTCTGTCAGACCCCAGTCTGGAGTCTGTCAGACCCCAGTCTGGAGTCTGTCAGACCCCAGTCTGGAGTCTGTCAGACCCCAGTCTGGAGTCTGTCAGACCCCAGTCTGGAGTCTGTCAGACCCCAGTCTGGAGTCTGTCAGACCCCAGTCTGGAGTCTGTCAGACCCCAGTCTGGAGTCTGTCAGACCCCAGTCTGGAGTCTGTCAGACCCCAGTCTGGAGTCAGTCAGACCCCAGTTTGGTGTCTGTCGGACCCCAGTGTGGTGTGAGACCCCAGTTGGGAGTCTGTCAGACCCCAGTTTGGTGTCAGACCCCTGCTCTGAACCTCCTCAAGGGGTTCAGCCCCTCCCAGGGAGGGCAGAAGTGGCACCCTGGCCATGAGCACGGTCAGTAACCAGTGAGGGACTGCTCCCCTGAAGAGGAAACACTCATTTTGGACAGGAGTAAATCATGGCAGGCAGGGCTGCACTCCTCCTGTCAGTATTCTCCTTCCATTTGCCCGGTTTTTGAGGCCAGCAGAGGCTGGGGAGGGAGAGGAGAGCCCAGAGGGGAAGTTCTGGGGGCAGGGGGTGAGAGGAGGTGGCCCTGGGGACAGATTGGCTGTGCTGTCACTGCTTTTCCTGGAGATCCTCAGGACAGATTGTGCCTCTGGGAGCAGAGGAGGTGGCCAGGGCCCCTGGGTGGGGAACACCAGCTCAGCCACCCTGGCAAATTGGTTTTCTGCTGCCAGACTGGCATCCCTCACATCAATTAAAGTGCTAATTGGAGGGACATTAACGACAGAAGCAGCAGGGCAATGCTGACAGATAATCCCAGTGCTGCTGGGGTGGCAGCCTGGCTTGGCACCCAGCTACTGCAGCATTCCTTTGCCTTGGAAGTCAAATTCTTGGGTTTTTGGAGCTACCTGTGAAGCAGAGAGGTCTGAACTCTATTAACTCCACACCTGACACGTTGTTTATAAAGGATCCTGAAAGCTTCATCCTTTATTGAAAGCTTCCTGCAGAGAGAAGAGCCCAAAGGGCTTTAAATCATGTCGTTATCAATGGAAATATCAGAAATAAAGGATGTTCTAACCCTGCTCACACCGCTCAAAGGGAGAACAAAGCAGTGAAGATTTGTTTAGGATTTCTTTCCCAGGATAATCCAAAGAAACCCCACAGCACCAGCAGGGCCAGGGTCTTCTCCTGGAACAGCAACACCAATAACCAAGGGCAGATTCACCCTCCTGGACAATTAGGGAAGTAAGAACAGGGGGAATTAGCACAGACATTCCCTAGGGACTTCTTCAGCATCCTAATTTTTGCAGCATAGGGATAAGAAGTGGTTCTTTAAATGTCTTAAATAACTCTGGGTTTTTTGCCCTTTAAAAACCGTAATGCTGAGTAAAAACTGTAAAACTGAGTGAGCAATGGATTCAGTTCCCCCTCCTTACCCAGGATCAGGAGTTAAGCAGAAGGTTCACAGTCATTGTGGCCATTTCTTGTAATAATAATAATAATAATAATAATAATAATAATAATAATAATAATAATAATAATAATAATAATGTCTAATGCCACTTCAGGAATTAGAGCTGAACAGATTCTTACTTTAGGAAAACAGCTGAAACTTTAATTTCAAGTGAAAATGAGGCAGGGTCTGGAGGGAGGAGATTTGCTCCAAGAATTAGACAATGCAGATCAAGCACTGGGGGAAAGCACCACAAAAACCAGAGTTCCAGAGGGCAAATGAGGCTGTGCTGGGCAGGGCAGCCCCAGCTCAAGGGCTCCTCTTTGGCAGAGCCCTTGGGGGGCAGCTGCTCCTGTGAGCAGGAACAACCCAGCCAAATTCCCCTGAGCCCTCCCAGCAGGCAGGAGCCTCCTCTGCCCTGGCACAGACACCCTTGGGACCACTGAGAGAGGAATTCCTCCATTTGACCAAGATTTCCATCTTTACATCCTTTCCTAAGCCCCACAAACAGCATCTAGCTGTGGCTGCAGGCAGCAAGCCTGGCCCGGGTTTGTCTGCTAATTCCAAGCCTAAGCAGAAAATTCCAAGCCTAAGAAGAAAATTCTAAGCCTAAGCAGAAAATTCCAAGCCTAAGAAGAAAACTCCAAGCCTAAGCAGAAAACTCCAAGCCTAAGAAGAAAACTCCAAGCCTAAGCAGAAAACTCCAAGCCTAAGCAGAAAGGCCACACCAGAACAGCCCCAAAATTCTGCCCCGCTCCCATCAACCCCCACCCAAATATTCCCAGCCTGCTCCATGGAAAAAATCAGCCAAGCAAGGGTGTAGTGATCCAGTTTTGCACTGTTCTCGACAATGCAAGGTCAGTTTGTAGCATCTGAAATGGTAAAAATAACAATGAAAACCCAGGAAGAAACACAACTGACATTTAAAGGGATTTGATTGATGCTGAAGCCCGTGGGGGAAAAACATGGAGATTCAGAGGGGGTAGGAATGCTGCTCACCAAAATAAAGACTTCGAGACTGAAAGGTCTTAATCCTGGGAAATAAAAGGGGAGGGGAAAAAAAAAGGGGGAAATAAATAAATAAAATTCCTTGGACTTTTGTTCCTACAGAAGAAAAGAATAATCTGACCCAATAACAAAAAGAGGGGGAAAAAGTAATGCTATTGAGGATGCAGTTTCCAAGCCCTAAAAGCCGTAATGCATCCCGTCTAGAAAACAAATTTTCTCCACAGTATTATAGGATTTGAGAGCAGAAGATTTTGTCAGTGGATTTGGCATGATGAATCAGGGAAATTGGAGACTGAGCCATCATTACATCCCCAGGCATCTGCAGGGAAATGGGAAGGAAAGGGGAAATGAAGAATTAGAGAAGCACCTCAGGAATGTTCAGGAAACCACAGGAACACGGAGTGAAAATCACTCTGGGCTTTTAGGGAGGGGGTATTTGGGAGCTGAACAGGCACAGGGGGGGTTCTGAGCCTCCCCCAGAGCTGGGGGGGAAATCCAGCACGAGTCAGACACCACAGAGAAAAAACGGCATAAAAGAAAAGACCTCTGGGTGTTTGGATGGATGCAACAAACTGAAGTCTCCAGAAATTATTAAGAATGAATCTGAAATAACTCCACCAGGTGCCACATCCACAGAGGTCTGAAATCCCTCCAGGGATGGGGATCCCAGCCCTGTGCACTGGGGCTCACCTGGGCACGGGGCAGAATTCAGAATTCCCCTTCCCTGCTGCCCAGCCCATAAAAATGAGGTTTTTATGTCGAGAACAGAAGGCTGCAGCACTGGGGCTCACCTGGGCACGGGGCAGAATTCAGAATTCCCCTTTCCTGCTGCCCAGCCCATAATAATGAGGTTTTTATGTGGAGAACAGAAGGCTGCAGCTCTTCCCCTGTGCCTGGCAAGAGCAGCTCCCTGAATTTCCCAGTTTCTCACCGTTGCCAGCCCTCGTTGCATTCTGCAGTAAATATCCCTCAGCCTGGACAGGATACCCCAAAGCTTTTAAAGGCAAACCAGCCGAACTGCCCGGGCATTCCCCCAGCACAGCAGCATCCCACCTCTCCCGCCTCCCTGGGAGCAGCTGGGCTGATGTTTCCGTGTTAAAAACCTGGATTTCGCTCCTGGAAAGGCAGAGGTGCTGTGGCTCTGCTGTCCCAGCTCGGCTCAGCAGGGACTGGCACAGGAGCACAGCCCAGGCCCAGCTGCATTGCCTCCCAACAGGGGCACCTTCAACGACACAGAATTGTGATTTATTTTCACTGTACCTGCAGAGACAGCTCTGTGTGCTCAGAGCCAGCTGAGGGCACTGGCTAGGGCAGCTGGAAATATTCCCTGTATCACCCAAAAAGCATTTGGAGCTGGAGGTGTTTGTTTTCATACGGAGAGAGAGAAGTCAAACTGCATCTGTGAGACACAAAAAAGCATTCCAAACAAAACTTTAAGGTCCCTTCCAACCCAAACCACTCTGTGATCCTACAATTCCATGGAAGAGGGTCTCAGGGAGCCACAGAGCAGAGGAGTAAGAGGGGACTTCCTAACCTTACACAATCAAAATAATACATCTAATGGAATTATTCATTAATAATAACATGATTTATGGCTGGGAGAGGCTGCATTTCGATTTATTTTCACTGTACCTGCAGAGACAGCTCTGTGTGCTCAGAGCCAGCTGAGGGCACTGGCTAGGGCAGCTGGAAATATTCCCTGTATCACCCAAAAAGCATTTGGAGCTGGAGGTGTTTGTTTTCATACGGAGAGAGAGAAGTCAAACTGCATCTGTGAGACACAAAAAAGCATTCCAAACAAAACTTTAAGGTCCCTTCCAACCCAAACCACTCTGTGATCCTACAATTCCATGGAAGAGGGTCTCAGGGAGCCACAGAGCAGAGGAGTAAGAGGGGACTTCCTAACCTTACACAATCAAATAATACATCTAATGGAATTATTCATGAATAATAACGTGATTTATGGCTGGGAGAGGCTGCATTTTATACCAACCCCACCACAACACCCAACCACTCTCCAGGCTTCCAAACCACCCAGGACTGTTAAAGTTCCCTTTTAATTTTGGCTGCAAACAGCCTGGGAAGGTCTCTGGCTCCATTAATGGCTCTCATCTATCACTTAAGCCCAGAGCCACTTTCCAGCAGCCCTGTGATCAGGGAGGAAATGATCCTGACAAAACAACTTTGTTTTTTATGGCTTTCTAATCATTTTGTTATTATGGAGTTGTGGCTGCAGTGAGAACTCTGTGATTTACACGGGATTGCTGTGGGTGGGGGATGTCACATCCAGTGGCACCTACACAATTTCATATTTCTGGGGGTGGTCATACATCACACAGCATTTTGGGTGGCTGCACGTGCCTGATGGATGAATGCTGCCTGCTGAAAAGGAGCTTTTCCTTAAGAACCACAGAATTGTTTGGGTTGGAAAAGCCCTCCAGGAGCAGAGCCCAGCCTTGGATCCCTACCCCGTCCCCAGCCCCGAGCACTCAGTGCCACCTCCAGGAATTCCCTGGGCACCTCCAGGGGTGGGGGCTGCAAACCTCCCTGGGCAGCCCCTGCCTTCTTTCCAGGAAGAAACCCTTCCTGGATCAATGAATGAAAAAGGAATTAACTCCTCTGGGGAGCTGTCCTTACCTGCTGGAGCCCCAGGACCAGGGACACAGTCATGTTTTACACACAAACGTGTCCCCTTCCCATCTCAGGCCCTCTTGAACCAAAATGAAATGCTTGCTAATCATGGAAAAGTCCAAATGCCAGAGGAGGAGCTTCAGTGGTGGGATCAGAGCAGTCAGAGGCAGCTGAGGACAGTGGCCGTGGTGCTGCTGAGGATCACAAGGGGCTCTTCCACCCTGGAGGACCCCGGGATTCCCTGATTCCAGAGCCAGAATTTATCTCCACCTGTGCGTGCAGCCAGGCTGAGTGCTGGGGCAGGGCTGCACAGACCTGGAGCACCTGGGGTGGGTTCTGTGCTGAGCTGCAGGAGGCTCAGACACGTGGCCAGCCTCGGATCCTGCTGGACCAAACCTCCCAGAGGCACCAGTGGGGTCCACAGGTGTAGCCGTATAACATAATAAATCAGCCTTCTGAGCAAAATGGAGTCCAGCCTCGTGTCCTCACACTTGGAGCATCTGCCTCAACACACAGGAGCTCTGAGAGCTGCCAGGATCAATCTGCTCCTCTCAGGGTGCCAGACTTGCAGGGGCAGACGTTCCAGAGGAGGGCACAGCGTGTTTGGCTTTGTGGCAGGGCTGTTTTAGGGGTCACTGATCCAGTTCTCTAGCAGAGAACTGAAGCTTTCATGGAATAAATTCCCAAACCCTCAAAGCCTGCACTCCTGAAAATACCTTCATTAAATTATCCTGCATTTCATTAATTATCCATACACTGTAGGCAGCATGGAGCCCTTTTATCCCTTTTTTAATGGCACTGCAGTTTTAGGACCCTCCCTGCCCCTGGGCAGTGGAGGAACCATGGCTCTCCCACCCCTTCTCCGGGGGGTTCCTCTGCTCACTGGTGCCAGGCAATTGGGAGTGAGCAGCAGCCCAGGCCCTGCAGCCACTCCTGGCTTCCCTGGCTCCTGGCTCCTGCTCTGCTCCCTGCTGGAAACAGGATGGGATGTTCTTCGTGTGCTCAGGTGGTGCAGATTTCAACAGATTCTGGGCCATGAGGCACCTCTGGGGCCCTAAAAAGAGTTTCTCCCATTTAACCTCAGCCTGCAGTGAGCCCTCTTCCCTCTTTTCCACACTGACTTCCAAGAGCTTTTTTGTGCTCCTCCACTCCCATCCCTGCCCCAACAGCTTATCCTGAACCAGGGAATCTTTTCCCTGAGCTCCCACTCCTCCTTTTCCAGGCAGCAATCTGGTTTTTCACTTGCACCCCCTGGCTTTCCTCTGTACCCCCTGGCAGTCCAGCTGTGCTTCATTCCATGGTCTCTGATTTTAAAGAATTCCTTCTCTAGCTCCGTGTGGACAGGAAACTCCTGGGAGGCGTTTGCAGAGCAGCTGCAGAGCAGGGTGGGTTAGCACAGAGGCAGAGCTGCTGCTGCTGCTGCTGCTGCAGCTCCCTTGGTGCCAGGCTCCACCCACTTTTTCTTTTCCAGCTCTGAAAAAGCAAAAACTCTGTTGTGATCCCAACAGCGATTCCTTACGTGGTTCTTTTGTGAGGGAGATGAATGTGGCTGCTCAGGCAGGATTAATTACTGCTCCCAGGAAAAGCAGGAGAATCCGTCAGCAGCGGCGCTCCGCCGGCCGCCGCGCTTGGGGAGGGGGACACTGATGGATTTCCCTGGATATTCTCTGTTTAATGGCCTAAGGAGCAGCAAACACCCGGAATTATGTAGATTTATTGTGGATTTTGCTACAGATCCAGGCTGGGTAAAGCAGCTCTGGAATCTGGGAGCATCCCGGGGCTGCCTGCCCAGCAGGAGCGGCCGCTCGCGTGTGGCAGGTGGATAAAAACAGACCTCACCCTGAAAGCTGGGCTAAAAATGCATCAATAATTACAGGAGACGGAAAAAAATAAAATTAAACCAATCAGCTCCCTGGTTCTGATGATACTGGAGCACTCGGAGACACCAAACTGCTGCTCAGCACGTGCAAGGATGGATGAGGCTCCTCCAGGCAGGGGATTCCAGCTCTGGGCATCCCTCAGCCCTCCTGCAGCTCCCAGACACACCTGCCCGAGGTGGGGGAGTCTCTGCTGCCACAAGCACTCCCTGCTGCCCCCCGAGCCCCTCAGCTCGTCCCAGGTGTGGGTGTCACAGGGGGACACCACCCTGAGAGTGAACAGCCCAAGGGCCTTCAGCTGCTGCTGTCGGAAATGTATTTCCATCCGTTTTCCTGAAATTAGAACATGTAGGAAATTAAGGGGGGAAAAAAGATTCTGCCCAAGGAAACAAACCTCTGATAGAAAAAAAAAAAGAAGGAAAAATAGAAGTTATCTCTTAATGAATAGAGAAGTCTTATTACTGCAGCCTGTTACAACTTCAAGGTTTCCAGCAGGAACTTCTCCAAGGGAGATAAATATCCCATTAAACCAGCCCTACATCCCAGAACTCCTGCATTTTAAAAGCACCCTGGGGGCCAGAACTTGCACAGTTCTCTCTGCAACTTCTGCTCTCTTCTGAAGCTCTGTCTCAAACAGACTCTTTCTAGTCAGGCTTGTTGTGCCTTCAACACAAATTTTGGCAGAAAAGGCCTTGCAAAGGAAATTCTGAGGGGTGGGGATGGGGGTTGCTGCAGAAAGGGAACATTGGCTCTGTTAATGCAAATCCTGCTGTAGTTTCATGTTTATCCAAACTCCCAGAATCCCAGCCTGGTCTGGGTGGGAAGGGAGCCCAAAGCCCCCCCAGTGCCACCCCTGCTGTGGGTGGGACAGCTCCCCCTGTGCCAGGCTGCTCCAAGCCCCATCCAGCCTGGCCTGGGCACCCCAGGGCCCTTGGACACGTCCCTGCAGCCTGCCCCGGGGCAGAGGTGGGAGCTGCAGCATCCCAGAGAGACGCCTGGGCCAGCCCAGCCAGGGATGGGCAGAGACACCCCAAAACCTCTGGGGAGCCACTCCTGCCTTCCCTGGATCCTGCTCTGCTCCCTGCTGGAATAAGGCTGGGATGTTGTTCATGTGCTCAGGTGGTGCAGATTTCAAGATTTTCTGGGCCATGTGTCATTTGGGGCCCATTTTGGGGCCCTAAAAAGAGTTTCTCCCCTTTAAACCTCAGCCTGCAGCGAGGTTAGCACTCAGAACTCCTCGGATTCTGCAGGAACCCAGATTTTCATCCGCTTTTATCAGCCAGGATCCCAGAAGTGCATCTTGTTTATAGACTCTGCTTTTCTTCAAAGAGCTCCAGAGCTTAATCTTGCTTTTCATTGCAAGCCACACAGGCAGGGTCCCCAGAGATTCATTAGTGGCACCAAGGAGGCTTTTCCAGCACCTGGCGCTGCTGAAGGAGGGTGGGGAATTTATTTTCCAATCCTTCCCAGGGCCCAAGCTCGCTGGCACCACCGGAGGGATGCAGAGCTGCAGTTCTGAGGATTAAATTCTGGGGGTTGGACTCTGTTTTGTTTACTCTTGCATTATCAATTCCAAAAGTTGTTTGAAATCTCAGCACAGTTCACTATTAATCGCTGCTGAAGCTTTTCTGCCACCAGGTGGGAAATTCCTTATCACCAGATGACACCTTTTCCTCCTGTTTAAATTTTGTTTTTCTTGTGTGTTTCCAGGATTGGTTTCTCTCGAGTTTGCAGTGCCAGGGTCACATCACACATTTTTGGGAGCACCAGGGGTGTGCCTGGCACCACACAGAGAGCAAACCCTTCCCACCTCACCCTTGTTCAGCCCCAAATCACAGATTCCCAAACTGGTATGGGCTGGAAAGGACCCAAATCCCCCCCAGTGCCACCCCTGCCATGGCAGGGACACCTTCCCCTGTCCCAGGTGCTCCAGCCCCAGTGTCCAGCCTGGCCCTGGGCACTGCCAGGGATCCAGGGCAGCCACACTTTCCCTGGATAATCCACCAGGGCTTCCCCCTTTTCCTCTGGTTTTGGGGTGAGGAGCATTTACACCCCACAGCAGCAGCAAACCTGAGTGCCAGAACATCTCGACCATAATTAACCTTTTAATTAACATATCCACAACAAATTTACTGCGGACTTGAAGGCATCTAAAGCACAGCTGTGCTGGCTGGAAGCTGGACGTGATTATTTTGGAGAACAGAAAGCTCAGCTTCCACTCAACAGATTTGCAGCAATTAAATCTCCACCACTGGCACTTATTTTACATTTCTTATCTCAGGAAATGACTTTTTTGACCAGTTGAGCGCCTGCTGCTTCTCAGCTGGCCCTGGAATGAAAGTGCAGAAATGTTGTTTGAATCATAAAGTTAAAAACCATAATCTGGGTTGAATATTCAGGGAGAGATTGAGTGCCCCAGGTCCCCACAGCTCCGGGGTGTTCCAGGGGGCTGCAGCACCCCAGGGATGGAGACCCCAAGTTCTCCGTGTCCATCCTGGATTTCTGAGCCAAAGATCCCTAACGAATCCCAGGGGGTTCCGAGCACTGAAAGGATTCACCCTCAACAGCAAATTCTGGGGCAGCTCCCCACGACTTCCCAGCCCCCCATCAGCTCCACTCCCAGCAGATGCAATCTCCAGTTCTGCACAAGACACACCAAAGTGGTAAAACCCTGACATTTCTGTGCCTCCATCCTGACGTTCTCCTGTCCCTGGGAGCAGGCTCTGCCCTTCCAGCCCAAATTAAACCAGGATCTGACAAATTTTCATGTTTAAGTTGATGTTTACCCCAAATTCCTTGTCCTCCTTTCACCTCTTCCCCATGGCCATCCCCTCTGTGCACAGACTCTGATGTTCCTCTTTTCCTTCCCTTTTAACTCTAAATCATTCCCTCTGGACTTCCACAACTCAGAAATAACAGGAACCAGATGCTGCTTTCTGGTTTTCCTTTCAATTTCCAAATTACTTCTAAATTGTGACCTTGCCTACCAAGATTTTGCCTAAAGCAAGGTTTTATTGCTGTGTTATCAACTGCAGAAAATAAACCCCTCACATTAGAAAAAAGAAACAGACCTTTAATTAACTGTAATGATGGTTCTGGGGGCCATTATCACACATTCCAGCTACAATAAAAAGCTTTTAAGAGGGTTGACAGCAAGTTCAGCCCTTATTCCTCCCTCCTTCCCAGCACCCAGACTGAAGGGAGGAGGAAAGCTCTCAGCTCCCTCCAAAAGGAAAATTTGGGATGTCTCAGACCCCTGAGCAGTTGGTTGTGCCACAGAAATGTCCTCAAAGTTCTCCCTGCAGCTTTTATCCACTTTAAGATGAAAGGATATCCAATTATTGTCAGTTTTGGTTACATCCAAGAGTTTGGTACCATCCCACCTCTTCCCACCTCTGCTGCTTAGAGCAGCAGGAGTTAAGCACAGGAAAATTCCAAATTTCCTCCTGATGGCAAAGAAATTTTCTGAATTTTCTATTCCATCACCAAGGATGCAAACCAGAACTGGTGCCAACATTTTTCCAGTCTAGAGTTCCATGACAGGAAATAGATTTAAATGGCACATCTGGGAATTTGGGGTTTGCATTTAAAGAAGCTGTGGTTTGGAATACTGATGCATTTCTCCAATTTCCCTTGGTTTTCCCATGTAATAGTTGTTCCTTTCTAATCCAATAATGTCTGCAGTCATTCCAGGTGGAATGGAGGGGTTTGTCCTGAGCTGCCCTGGTGAGCCCCAGGTGTCCCAGCACCACCTTCAGCACGGGGCAGGACATGTGACATTATTGCTGCATCCCAGTTCCAAATCCCAGCCTCAGCTTTCCCCATTTGCATCCAACCCTTCCAAAGCAGAGGGACAGAAATGAGATTTGGAGCAGCTCTGGCGTCGGCGAGGAGCAAACCCTGCCACTCTGGAAATGAATGTTCTCATTCCCCAGCAGCCCAGCTGGCTACAAAAGCAGAGGGGTTCATCCAGCCCCGCTGCCTGAGCAGGAGAGTGGCTCCCAGTGGTCCCAGGAAGGGCTGGAAGGAGCAGTGGGGACGCAGGAACTGCGCTGTGGGTGCAGCCCCACAGAGCCCACCCAGCAGCCACAGGGAAAGCAGGGGGGGGCTGCTGCTCCCAGGGCTCTGGGGGGCTCCAGGGACCGCAGAGGTGTTGAGGTGGGATGCCAGGGCTTGCCTCAGTTTCCCCTGGTTTCTCCCTGAAGTTTCCTTCCCCAGGTGGGTGTCAGCCACCTCTCCTTTCCCCACCCCGCTGGGCACTGTCTGTCAACCCAGAAATTCCCAGAGAGCATCGAGGGATTGGCAGGTTCCAGGATGCTCTGCACCCCCTGGGAGAGCATCCCCCAGGTGTCCCCCTCCCCTGGGACCCCTCCCCTGTGCCTGGCTGGTGCTCCCTGGTCCCTGCCCAGGTAAGAGGGCAAGCAGAGCACGAGGTGAGGGAGAGCCACAGGCAGCTCTAGCCTGCAGTACCCCTGGGGTCCTGCACTCTCCACGAGGCCTGATCAACGCTCCCCTCCCCAAAGGAGGACTCCCCCCTTTCTCAGCTCCCTGAACCCGAGCTCCCCTGGATAATCTGCTTTGTGCCACCATCCATCTTCCCTCCAGATGAGACACTGCTCCTCAGCCCAGCTCCAAAATCACATCTGCTGCTCCCGGGGCTGGGGGAGGAGACAGATCACTGCTGGGGCTGCCTTGGATCCGGTTACAGGAGCCCTGGAGATGGGAAATGGACGGAGATGAGAAACCAGAGGGGGTTCACTGAGGAGCAGAGAATTGCAGAGACTCCAGGATTGATGAGTGTGGGCAGGAGGAGGAAGTTTAAGCCATGAAACAAAGACACATTGACTTTAGAGACATTTAATTTGATTTTCCTGTCTTCTAATGATTTGCAATACCTAAAGAGCCTTTGGCATGGGTCCTTCAGCTAAGGACAAAGGATGGGAAGGAAATGGGAAAGTTGAAATCCCAACGGCAGAGTCAAGCACTGGGGACAGGAGATCCCTTGGGAACTCCAGTCCAACCAGAGGTGCCAGTCCACAGCACAGGGCAAGGCTGGCACTGACTCCTCCAGCTTTATTCACCCACTTACACAAGGGTGAATGCAAGCAGGGAAGAACAACTCAGGCCTCCAAAAGCCAGAGGTGAAAATACCCAGTTCAGTGACTGCATTCCTGCTGGGATCAGAACTGGTGAGATTAGGATATTTCCTGATATTTCCCTTTTCAGATCCAGCTTGTCCTTTGTTCCAGCGTTTTCCCTGCAGCTGAAACCAAATTCTTGCCTTTGGCTGCTCCTGCAAGGTGAAAAGCACCTTTGGATCTCACCTTGGGATGCCAGGAGTGCCTGGACTGCAACAGCAGCAGGGCAGGGTCCCTGCCCAGGGGAACCTCGTGGCCAAGGAAAGCTGCACTTCAAGGCAGAAACAAAAGGAAACAGAACTGAGAGCAGAAACAAAAGGAAACAGAATCAAAGCTGCCCCTCAAGAATCAGGCCTGGAAGAAAAAAAAAAATAAAAATACGTGCTTTCAAGCCTGACTAAAAATAGCTTGCTCAAATTTTTCTGTAATGCCTTCAAAGATGGGAAATGACAGGAGAAATGAGAAATCAGCCTGGCTGACTCAAACCACAGCCCGGGAGGTCGAGGGGACCATGGAGATCACCCCAAGCAAATCAGCACAGCAATATCTCCTGCCACACCTCAGGTGCACAGCTGCTTGCTCCTTCCTCAACAGAACCCTCCAGTTTTGCACTGCCACCACAACCTGGTTATTCCCCCCCCCAGCCCCCAGCCCAGGCTCTTCCTTCATGCTCCCACGGGTGCTGGGAGCTCTGTTTGCTGTGGCAATTTAACTTTTGCAGTTCTGTTTAGAGTTTTAAACCCCGTGCACTTCTTTTAAGTCTCTCCTTCCTTTTATTCACTCTGCTTTGTTGTTCATTTATTATTGCAGGTTCAGCCTTGTCACATACACCTTTTATTCCTCTGCCTCATAAAGTTTTGATTGTGCTGTTGTAGCCCAGAACTTTTCCTCCCTCGTGCTTTAGAAAAGTGCATTTCAGGGAGTTTATTCAATATGGGATATGTAGAACCACTCCTGCCCAGTGGTTCATTTACATGGTGCCACATTTACATGGCTTGGCAATCCCCCCAGGGCAGGGACATCCAGCACTTCCCATGAAGGAATTTGCCCTAAAATCCAGCCTAAACCTGCTCTGAGGGAAGGATTCCTTCACGGAAATGATCATTAAACACTGGAAGGAGCTGCCCAGGGAGGTGCCCAGGGAATTCCTGGAGGTGGCACTCAGAGCTCTGGGCTGGGGACAAGGTGGGGATCTGTCACAACTTGGACTGGGTGATCTTGGAGGGCTTTTCCAGCCTCAGTGGAGGATTTTCCAGCCTCTCCTGGAAGGTTTCCCAGGGTGTGAATGAGATGCTCTTGGAGGTTCCTTCCATCCCAAACCCTTCTGGGGTCCTGAGCTGATTGTGGCCCTCAGGACCAGAAAAAAGGAGTTTAAAGGTGAGCAGTCCACCTCTCCCTGTGCTCCTTCCTTTTTACAGCAGGATTTGTATCTCTGTTTGTCCATCATTTGAGCTTTCCTTTGCCCTGCAGGAACCCCACAGCTCCGTGGTTCTGACCCCTCCTGGGTCCTTCCCTTGGGAAATTCCCCCCCAGCAGCCACCACAAACACCCTGAGGGTCGCTGCCTCTGCCAGGCCACTGCTGCTGGGTCACTTCCACCTGCCCTGTCCCAGCCTGCTCTGCACATCTGCATCCCTGCACATCTGCATCCCTGCTCTGCATCCCTGCACATCTGCATCCCTGCACATCTGCATCCCTGCACATCTGCATCCCTGCTCTGCATCCCTGCACATCTGCACCCCTGCTCCCCAGCTGCCAGGAGATGCCCCACGTTAATCAGCTGGCTGTTATTAACCCAGTTACACTGTGGCTGTGCCTCAATGCTGCTCCAGCCCTAAATCCAGCCTCTAATCAGGCATTACAGCACACAGCTCATCGTGCTGCCTGAGTGCTTGGCAATAATCCTGTTGTTAAGGGATTGGGGCGTTGGCATCGGAGCTTTGGGGAATTTCTGCACATTTCAGGGGTGGGGAGAGGGGTTTGGGGTCAGCATTGGGTGTCTAGTGGAAAAGGCTGCTCAGGATTTAACACCTCCCCTAAAAATATCCCAAAAATCCCAACAAACTTCATACAGCACATTCCCAGAGGACAGAAAATCACCATTCCCTCAGCATTCCATGAACAGGACAGAAAATCCCCATTCCCTCAGCGCTCCACATCCAGGACAGAAAATCCCCATTCCCTCAGCACTCCATGCACAGGACAGAAAATCACCATTCCCTCAGCACTCCACATCCAGGACAGAACCAGCAGATCCCAGTCTGGGTCAGGTTGGCTCAGTGGGTCCAGCTGGCACGGGATGTGTCCAGGTTGGCACAGGATGTGCCAGATCCTCTGCAATATTCCCCGTGGGACAGACTCCCCAGCCTCTCCTGGGAGGTGTCCCAGGGTGTGGATGAGATGCTCTTGGAGGTTCCTTCCATCCCAAACCCCTCTGGGGTCCTGTGCTGATTGTGGCCTGCAGGACCAAAAAAAAAAAAAACAGAGTTTAAAAGGTGATCAGTCCACCTCTCCTCTTTCCTTATTTACAGCAGGATTTGTATCTCTGTTGATCCATCATTTGAGTTTTCCTTTGCCCTGCAGCAGTCCAGCCCTGCAGGAATCCCATGGGGAAATGTTTCCCTTTCCCTGCCCACCTGCCCAGGTGTTTGTAGGGAATCCCCTCCCTTCCCAGGACCTGGAATGCTGCAAACACGAGGCTCACCAATAATTTAAAGCTGGAATGAAGCACTGGACTATCAGTTAAAATTAAATCCACTCCATCCTGGCAGGAAATCAATGTCCACAGAAATAAAAGCAGCCTGGGAAGCAGAGCCTTGGCCAGGGCGTTCTCCAGGAGTGCCTGGGAGCACAGCCCTGCCCCCTTGGAAAACACATAATTGCAGTGATTAGCCCATTATTTGCAAAATTGTTGTAAACACGTTAATAATTAATCAGAATCTGCAGCGTGCCCTCATCAATGTGTGGGTTATTAAAATCCATTCATGATTCCAAGACATTCATGGGGATATTTTGCAAATCCTTTTCCAAGTGTAGCAGATTTTTCTCTTTTTTTCATTTTTGTGGTTTTGCAGCAGCTATATTTTTTACCAAAAATAATAATAAAAAAAGAAGACAAATCATATAAAGATAATTTCTCTGTAAAATGCATTTTAATGCATCACTGCTCATTTTATCAAAGTCGTTTTTTTGGGACTAAAGATGTCTGGTAGCAAAAACAATTATTTGTGATCGGACTCAGCACCGTGCAAAGCCTGATTGGAGCTGCAGGTAATAAAAGGGAAACTGAAATATTTAAAGCAGGCTCTCCCAAATCAGGCTGATCCCATAAATGAGCTTTGTGGGATGTCTACAGAAGAGAGGGGAAAAAAAAGAAAGGAATTAAAAATGGGGATGACAGTTTCAATGTTCAGCCCGTGGTGTATGAGGGATGGAATCCAGAAATGCATCCCTGGGCTGCAGCTGGAGGTGCCAGAATCTGCCAGCAGCTGGGTGGGCTCAGAGCCAGGCTCTGCTCAGCCACGGAACACAAACTCACAAATAAATTCACAAATTCACAAACTGAATTTGGGCTGGGCACCCTGGAGAGGGGCAGGGAACTGCCAGGAGCCAGGGAAGAGAGGGCAGCCCAGGAAAACCCACCTGAGCCCGAGGAAAAGCTTCTCTATTTGTGGGCACCCCCGGCCTCTTGGGGAACGCTTCCTCCCCAAAATCCCTCTGGCAGTGGAGCCCTGCACAATCCATCCCCTGGGAATCCCGTGTCCTTACCTGGGAGAGCACAGAGAAACCTTCCCAGAGAACAATTCCTCCCCAAAATCCCTCTGGCAGTGGAGCCCTGCACAGTCCATCCCCTGGGAATCCCGTGTCCTTACCTGGGAGAGCACAGAGAAACCTTCCCAGAGAACAATTCCTCCTCAAAATCCCTCTGGCAGTGGAGCCCTGCACAATCCATCCCCTGGGAATCCCGTGTCCTTACCTGGGAGAGCAGAGTTTTGTTTTAACACAAAAACTGAGATTTGCCCTCAGCACAGAGCCCACCCCTGGCAGCCCCACCAGAGCTCATTCCAGCTGGAAATCTCACTCCAGAGATAAACATCGGGGTTTTGCAGAGCTCCCGGGAAGGAAAAAGGTTGGGAGATGCTGGAACTGGAAATGCTGCCCAAAAAAAGGGGGAAATAAGTTTGAGACACCCTAAACCCGGCCTGGCTTTCTGAGGGAGGCGAGGAAGTGAAAAGCTGGGTGTCATAAACAGCTTCTGGGCTTGGAGCAGGGAATTGTGTGGAGGAGAAGCGTGGATAAGGCTGGAAGTTACTGACATTTTCCTCTGGAACATCTGGCAGCAGCTGCTGCGTGGGAAGGATGAAGTGCTGTGGTGGCACTGCTGTGACACTGCTGGGAGACAAGAAAAATGGGGGGAAATGGGGAAAAATGGGGAAAAATGGGGAACTGGGAGAATGGGGGAAAAGGGGGGTAAGAGGGAAATAAAGGGGGAAAGCAAGGGGGTGAATGAGGAGGAGAAAAAGGGGAAAGGAGAAGTAAAGAGGGGGGAAGGAAAAGGGAGATGGGAAATGGGAAAGAATTTTCATTTTGATTCATGTAAGTAATAGAAAAGTAGATCTTAGAAATTTCGGAGGAAAAAAAATACATCAGTGGTCACTCATGAAATTCAGAGGTGAAATGAAAAGGAGACAAGTGCTCTGGTCTGTGGCTCTCAGCTCCCAGGACAGAGTGCTAAAGGTATGGGATATTTGGTGAGAGAGGATTTCAGTGTCCCTGGGGAAATCCAGGCAGGATTTTGGGATCCCTGGGGAAATCAAATCCAGGCTCCACAGGAGCATTTTGTGAAGTGGCTGAAACCCAGGAGGAGCCAGGGCCACGAGGTGAGGCAGGAAAAGGTTGGGATTTCAGCATGAAAAATATCCTCCCCCAGCCACAAACTGAGGGTAATGACCCCAAACTCAGGCTCTGGGAAGTGGCTTTATCCCCCAGGGAATTTTGTTATTGTTTTTATTGCCATTATGAAGATGCAGCAGAGAAAAAAAGAGTTCAATCCAAACCAGGATTTTCATTAAATTCACTGGTGCAATTCCTTTGTAATGTTTGGAGCTAAATCCAGCAAACAGCCAGGGAAGGAAGGATTTCAAAGGCATCAAAGGCGTTTTCATGAATTTCTGAATCCCAGAATTGTTGAGGTTGGGAAAAACCCTCCAAAATGATCAAGTCCAATGATTCCCGAGCACTCCAAGGGCACATCCAAAGGGTTTTCCGTGCCCCAGGGCTGGGGACCCCAGCAGTGCCCCGGGAAGCTGTGCCAGGGCTGGAAAAGCCTTTCCAGGAGGAAATTCCCCAGGCCTGGAATGCCCTGGGCTCTGTCAGGATCCCTGGGAATGCCAAGAGCACGGATGCCTGTGCAGGCCCCGGGCTGACTGCAAGCCCTGCCATTGCCCTATCAGGATATTGTATTTTCCTCTGCCTACAGCCAGGCCTGCTGCACGAACCAATTTGTCCCTGGGAGCATGAATTGTTTAACATGAGATCCTAAGGAGCTTCCAGCCCCCAGCCCAGCACTGCTCTGCCCCCAGCAGAAATATCCCATTTACAGGAGCAGCTCGGTGCCAGCCGCCAGCTCTGAGGACTGAAATTGTGTTTCCTTCAGCCAGCCATTCCCTGAGCCTGCTGAACACGGGCCACGAGGGCATTTTTGTCATTTTCTGCCACTTTTTGCTGTGCTCGGCCATGGCCCTGACATCTCCCACCCAGGCAGGCTTGGCCCTGCTCCTGCACCACCAGCAGCTCCACAATGGAATTACTGCCCAGCTGCTCTGCTGCAGGTGCAGCAAACTCTTTCAAGCATTTAAAATCATCTCAAATCTGAATTAAACCCTCTGCTTCAGCTGGAAGCTCTGCTGGCTGTGCGAGGTCAGCTCACCCCACGGGATTTCAGGTTGGGTTGGTGCCATCCAGCTCCCCTTTCCTCAGAGGGGAAAAAAAACCAATGCAGAGCAGCATTTGCTGCTGGGATTTGATTAGTTTAATTTGATATTTCCAGCCTTAAAGATTCTAGCTTCTTTTGTCCTGACATATCAGGATCCTGAAACAGCAGCTTTCATAGAGTTCCAGAAGGGTTTGGGTGGGAAGGGACCTTAAAATCTCATCCCATGCCACCCCTGCCATGGCAGGGACACCTTCCCCTGCCCCAGGTGCTCCAGCCCCAGTGTCCAGCCTGGCCTTGGGCACTGCCAGGGATCCAGGGGCAGCCCCAGCTGCTCTGGGCACCCTGTGCCAGCCCTGCCCACCCTGCCAGGGATCAACTCCTGCCCAAAATCCCACCCAGCCCTGCTCAGTTTCCATCCAAAAGCCCTGGAAAGCCCAAGGTAACCAAGGTCCTGCCATGGCACTGAGCTCTGGCATGAATCCTGATTTAACCCAGAGCTGAGCAGAGCAGAGGAACCAGGATCCTGTGTTCCAACCTCGTGTTCCTATCCACACTCTGCTGTTCCCAAAGGCCTGTTGTGGTTTGTTTGTGCTTCAGAAATGAAGGTGGAGGTTTCACTAATAGGAAACCACATCCTTGCCTCCCTTTGTGCTGTTTCTCTCCCCCTGCTCTCCCTCAGCATTCCAGCTGCTTCCACATGCAGACCCAGTTCTTCCCTGGAGCTGGAAAAACTTTTCAGGTGCAGCTCTTTCACTTGGCAAAAACCATTTGGGGCAGGCAAAGCTGTTTAAAAATTCAAATGAGGTTTTCAAATGGTTTTTTAGCTCAGGAATTCGGAAACATTTCCTGAAACACAGGAGCTGGTTGCAGAGAGACTGGAAATGAATTCTGGATGAAAGCGAAGCGAGAGGAGAAAAAAGCCCCTTTTAACACAAAACATGTTTTGAAAATTACCATTTCAGGGCATGAATTTGTGTCGCATTTGATCTGAAGTTAATGAGGTCTGCTCAGGTACCCAGCTGCCACAGAACCATGGAATCCCAGGATCATTCAGGCTGGAAAACAACTCCAGGATCAGCTGTGCTCCATCCCTGCTGTGTCCCAGCCCAGAGCTCTGAGTGCCACCTCCAGGAATTCCTGGGACACCTCCAGGGATGGGCACTCCAACCCTCCCTGGGCAAAAAGGACTGCAAACACAGCCTGAGCAGCAGGAAAATACCCCAAAAATGCCAAAAGGGGGTGCCTGGAGGAGCTCCCTCCCTGCTGGAGGCTGTGGCTGTCCAGCTCCATCTCCAGCCCCATTCCCTGCCCCTGGGCACAGACAGCATTCCCAGGGCCGGGCACACACCCTGTACCCCCAGCAGAACCAGGGCCAGAGCTTTTAGAGCAAGGATAAAGCGAATTCCTGAGCTGGCTGTGCCACCCCTGAGCTGGGGCAGCAATGGGAGCGGTTCAGGGCACAGGGGATCCCTGTGCCAGCTCTGGAGGATCCCTGTGCCAGCCTGGACATCCTCTCAAAGGGGGATAAAGCTCTGGCATGGCTGCCCAGGGAGGTGGTGCAGTCCCCATCCCTGGGGGTGTTTAACACAGCCTGGATGTGGCACTGGAGGCCAGGGTTCAGTTGAGGTGTTGGGGCTGGGTTGGACTCCATGGTCCTGGAGGTCTCTTCAAGGACTGAAGTGAAGAGACCAGAGTGAAGTGATCCTATCAAATCCACCCCTCTCCCACCTTCCATTATCCCGGGTTGTTCCAAGCCCCTCCAGCCTGGCCTCGGGCACTTCCAGGGAAGGGGCAGATCCCTTTCTGCAGTTTGAAAACCCTGGGGCAGAGGATCTCCCCTCCATGAGCCCCTGCCTCCCTCTCCCAGAGCTTCCTACAAGAAGTCCCCTCTCCATTCTCATCCTCAGTAAAAGCAGGGACACTATGCCCCAAACCTGTTTGCTAATTGCATTTTCTCATTATCTTCCCTGGGTGCCAGCAGTGTCCAAGCCGTTTACACTGGGTGTGAAATTGGCAGGGAACAATCGAGATGGCACAGCCCATGCCAGAACCATGCTGCAGCTCCATCTCCCCTGACACTGGCGTCCCAAAATCTGCTTTTTTGGGTGCTCTCAGGGGCTGAGGGTGTGCTCAGAATGGTGACACCACTCTGCTGCTGCAAGGAGGGCACTGGCAAGTGCTCCCCACCACAGCACGGCCCCCAAAGCCGCATCATCAAACAATTATCCCACTTGAACGATTTTCCCAAGAAAAATAGCTACAAACAACCAGAAATTTGAAGGACAGGAAGTTCTGTACATCCCTGTGTGCTGCCAAAGCCACGGGCACAGCTCTGCCTCTCCACATCCCCCAAAGCCAGGGAATGCCAGACTGCTTTGGGTTGGAAGGGACCTCCCAGCTCACCTCGTTCCAGGAGGGCAGGGAGCCCTAAAAATCCACTTTAAAAATGCCGTGTGCAGTCCTGCCTCTCGGTTCAGATGTAGAAGGCAGTTTGAGTCGCTCAATCCGGGTGAGTTTTGCCCTCTGCAGGTGTAAGAAATCCTTTCCCACCGTTTTCCTGCTGAACACCGTCCCTGCTTCCAGCGGCGATGGCATTTACAGGATTTCCAGAGGGCACTGCTGGGAGAGCTGCTCCCAGCTCCGCACTCCTCCCGCGCACAGAAGGCTCCATCTAGTGTCACACGGGCATATTCCCGGGAAAAAGGAGGAAAGGCGGGGGAAAGGCACTTGGTAATAAATTATACGGGTTTTTAAGGTGTCCTGGAAAAAAAAAAATTAAAAAAAAAAAAAATTCCGTGCTTTGCTGTACATAGAAGGTGAAGACCAGATCTTCCATCGTGGTTTTGGAAAAGGGAGGGACAGGACACAGGGAATGGCTCCCAGTGCCAGAGGGCAGGGCTGGATGGGAGATTGGGAATTGGGAATTGTTCCCTGTGAGGGTGGGCAGGGCTGGCACAGGGTGCCCAGAGCAGCTGGGGCTGCCCCTGGATCCCTGGCAGTGCCCAAGGCCAGGCTGGACACTGGGGCTGGAGCACCTGGGGCAGGGGAAGGTGTCCCTGCCATGGCAGGGGTGGCATGGGTGGGGGTTGGGATCCCTTCCCACCCAACCCAGTCTGGGATTCTCTGATGGCTCACAGCTGATCCATGAATTCCACTGCCATTATCCCACTATCCCGTTATCCTGGGGCAGCATTCCCAGGCCTGTTATTCCAGGGCAGCATTCCCAGTCCCATTATCCCATTAAGCTGCGGCAGCATCCCCAGCTCCTCTATCCCTCTGTCCCGTTATCCCACTGTCCTGCTAACACTCTATCCCATTATCCCTCTATCCCACGATCCCACTATCCCTCTATCCTGCCATCCGTCTATCCCGCTCTCCATCTCTCTATCCCATTTTCCCGCTATCCCACTATCTCTCTATCCCGTTATCCCTCTATCCCACTATCCCGTTATCCCTCTATCTATCCCGTTATCCCTCTATCCATCCCGTTATCCCTCTATCCCACTATCCCGTTATCCCTCTCTCCCGCTCCCCCGCACTCCGCAGTGCCCAGCACCGCCCCGTGGCCATGCCCGGTGCTGCCGCCGGCAGGAAAATCCCCGAGAATGGTTTCCCCCCAATCCCCCGGCAGGAAAATCCCCGGGAATGGTTCCCCCCCAGTCCCCCGGCAGGAAAATCCCCGGGAATGGTTCCCCCCCAGTCCCCCGGCAGGAAAATCCCCGGGAATGGTTCCCCCCCAGTCCCCCGGCAGGAAAATCCCCGGGAATGGTTCCCCCCCAGTCCCCCGGCAGGAAAATCCCCGGGAATGGTTCCCCCCGGTCCCCGGCAGGAAAATCCCCGGGAATGGGTTCCCCCCGGTCCCCTGCCCCGCTCCCCGGGATGCCCGAGCCCAGCTCCCTGCCGTGCCCGCTGGGAATTGCTGCCATCTCCCTCCCCCCGCTCCTGAAGATTTTAGCTCACGTGCAGGAGTTTCCCCGGCTCGGGGGGGATTGTGCTCCCGAACACCGACAGGAGGGAATGGGGACAGGGACCTGCCCGAGTGACACCAGGCACAGCCCTGCGACACGGCTGGGGTGAGGGCAGTCACAGCATGGGCCGAAACCTTTAACCCAAAACAGCTCCTCTAACCCCAAACCAGCTCCTCTAACCCCAACACATCTCCTCTAACCCCCAAACCAGCTCCTCTAACCCCAAAACCATCTCCTTTAACCCCAACACATCTCCTTTAACCCCAAACCAGCTCCATTAACACCAACACATCTCCTTTAACCCCAAACCAGCTCCTTTAACCCCAAGCCAGCTCCTTTAACCCCAAGCCAGCTCCTTTAACCCCAAGCCAGCTCCTTTAACCCCAAGCCAGCTCCTTTAACCCCAAGCCAGCTCCTTTAACCCCAAGCCAGCTCCTTTAACCCCAAGCCAGCTCCTTTAACCCCAAGCCAGCTCCTTTAACCCCAAGCCAGCTCCTTTAACCCCAAGCCAGCTCCTTTAACCCCAAGCCAGCTCCTTTAACCCCAAGCCAGCTCCTTTAACCCCAAGCCAGCTCCTTTAACCCCAAGCCAGCTCCTTTAACCCCAAGCCAGCTCCTTTAACCCCAAGCCAGCTCCTTTAACCCCAAGCCAGCTCCTTTAACCCAAAACCGCTCCTCTACCCCCAACACATCTCCTTTAATCCCAAACCAGCCCCTTTAACCCCAAACCAGCCCCTTTAACCCCCAACCATCTCCTTTAACCCAAAACCAGCCCCTTTAACCCCCAACCAGCTCCTTTAACCCAAAACCAGTTCCTTTTCCCCATGTCCTCTGAGTGTCCTTCAAATCCCCCAAGTCTCACCTGAACCTCATCCCTGGACTACAGTTTGAAGGAAAAACAAATCCCTGTTTGCTCCCCTTTGGTCTCAGCCCCATGAAATGAAATCCCAATTACTCCCCAAGAAATGCCCCCCTAATTATAATCTTTAACTAACCCTAATTTCCCCATAAAATCAGTCCCTAATTAAAATCATGAAGTAATCCCAATTAGCAGAAACCCTCTATCAATGTTCACATGCAGCCAGGTTAATTTTTAATTTCAATCCCAGGTATTGATTGGATCCCTGATCTCAGCCAGGTGACCCTTCCCCTTCAAACCTGGAATATTTCATGGAGGTTGAAGGAATTTCTTATCCCAGCACCGAGGAGGTGACAGAGGTGACAATTATCTGCCAGAAGAAGTTATTTAATATATTTAGTAGCATAGAGGATTTAATCACCTGCTGTTCCTCTCTTCACCATTCTCAAGAATAGCTGGTTTGTTGGGGTTTTTTTCCTAATATCCCAACATTAAATTGCAGGGAAAAATAATCCAGCTGAAATGTTAGGACAAACAAGGGAAATATTGCAAAATAAGGAGGGAAACACAAACAAGGAGGATCTAACTGCACCCACAGCTGCTCTGGGCACCCTGTGCCAGGGAACCATTCCTTCCCAATATCCCATACTGGAATAAACACAAATTGTCAGGAATCAACTGCTATTTCCTGCTGCTCTGTTGCACGTCTATAAATCCATTAACAGGACTCTATAAGCCCCAAATAAATTCCACTACGCTGAATTCCGAAGGAAAACTAAATAGCATTTGGTATTTAGTATTTAATTAAAGCTTCTAACTCCTTATTTCACCACAGGGGTGCTACGTTTTGCTGTAATAAATTATTTTCTTCCTACCGACAACTACCTGAACACATTTGCAATTCACTTAAGAGGATTAATTAAGGCTTGTTTTCATGACAAGGATTTTTTTTAAAGCAATTAAAATCGGGTTTAAAGTTATAACACATATTTGATAGCAATTACTAAAACTAATCCTAGAAAATTAAATATCCATCCCTGGGAATCCTCTAACACATGGAAGGACCTGCTTCCCTGCAGCCAAGCTTCTCCACGTTGGGATAAGCTTAACACCAGATTTGGTTTAGGTTCTGAGACTTGCATCATATTTAGGATTTAGGGAAAAAAGCCCCAGAGTTGCTCCCAAGGAGATTCCTGCCAGGATCTGGGGACTTGGACCTTCCCCAGACTCGGGTGCTGAGCCCAAAGGAAATCCCCTGGGTGCAGCAGTGAAGGACCCCTGGAGCAGCCCAGGATCCTGAAGGATCCCTGAGGATTCACACCAGCACTTCCAAAACCACTGAAACCTGGAAATCCCCTGGGTGCAGCAGTGAAGGACCCCTGGAGCAGCCCAGGATCCTGAAGGATCCCTGAGCATTCACCAGCACTTCCAAAACCACTGAAACCCTCCCAAAACCCCACGTTTGTGACTGAGCACCCCAAATTAGCAATCAGTGCGCCCACTTAACGAGTTTGCAGAGGACAGAGCTGCAGCTCATTAATAACTCCCTGAAGCTGGGCTGGCTGAAGGCTCCCAAGGTGTTTTTCTTGTTCATTAGACATGCAAACAATTAAAGGGGGCAGGAAAAGATGATGCTCCATTAATATTCCCCTAATGAGAGCTGAGCCCAAAAAAAGCAAGTTCCAATTTCACCTCAAATAGTTCTGGGATGGACAAGGGTGCAAATAATGAAACCCCAACACCACAAATGCTGGAGCACTGAATTTTAATTGACCTTTTTGTGGCCCCAGTGAAACCCCTTTTCCAACAGAGAATATTTCTATTTATTTCCTGTCTGCTTCCCCTGCTGCAGTTGTTTCTCCAGGAGAATCTCTGACTGCTCCAGGCTGTTCCAGGGATTTCTCTTCCCACTGATGTCCTCCCCATCAATTCTCCCCCTTCAGCACAGGCAGCAGCTCCCCCGTTTCCTTCAGCTCCTGGAAGACAGAAAGGCAGCAGGGATGGATGTGCAGGGATGGTCCAGGGGCATCCCAGCAGGAAGCACTCCTGGCAGCAGGTGCCTCACCACAGATCCCTCCTGGGCCACTCTTGAGGGTTATAAAGTGTTTAAACTCTGGCTTGGGTGTATTTAGTGAAAAAGATAAAAAATCACACCCTGGAGGCTCTGCTTGGGGCCCCTGATCTCCTCCCAGGTGGAATCCCAGACGTTCCAGGCACACAATTCCAACACCCCCAAGGAGGAATCACCACCCACGGATGGGTTTTGTTCTCCCACCCACAAACCCCATGAAGAAACTGAAATATCCTCGGGATTCTGAGCAGGAGGTGCCTGCCCTGCTCCTCCTGGGGACTGAAATTCACATTTCAGGGCTGGCAACTGCCTAAGGACACACTTGGGGAACAACGGGAACAAGGTGGAATGTTCTTCTTCTCCCACACCTTGGAATCATCATCTCTATTTCAATAATTCCATACCATGCTGCATTAAAAAATGAAATTTAAACCACTGACAGCATTCACCCACCCATACAGGTCATGAATTCAAACAGCCCAAGGATGCAAAGAGAGAAATTACATTGAAATAGCAGAAAAAAGGATTTTACAGCACCTCACAATGCCCAAGACTCCTCCTCCTGAGCACTGAAAAAGCCCCCACACTTCCTCAATTATCTAGATTAATTTTATTGATTTAATCCCACACTTGCTAAATAAACAAAATTAATCTATAAATTAAGTTAATCTATATTATATAAGAAAAATTAATCTATATAATCAAAGTAATCCCTACACTTGTTAAATAAACAAAATTAATTATATACTTTAGGTAAAATTAATCTATATCAATAGAATTAATCCATATAATTTAAGTAAAGTTAATCTACATAAATAAAATTAATCTACACAATTTAGGTAAAAATAGTATCTATAAATAAAATTATTATTTATATAATAATTTTAATAATAATTTCCATAATAAATTTATACAAGAATTGAAGCAATCCCTACTCTTGTTAAATAAAATTTATACACTTTAAGTAAAAGTAATCTATATAATTGAAGTAAAGTTAATTTATATAAATAAAATAAAGCTATATAATTGAAGTAAAATGAATCTTTGTAAATAGAATTAATCCATATACACTAAGTAACATTAATCTATATAAATAAAATTAATCGATGTAATTGAAGTAAAATTAATCTTTGTAAATAAAATTAATCTATGTAATTGAGGCAATCCTCACACTTCTTAAATAAATCAAACAAATCTCTACAATTTCAGTAGTCCCAGTAATTTTAGAATTAAATGGGATTTATTGATTGAGCATCCCCGGGAGCCCCAGTCTGAGGAATTGGCTCTGAACCATCCAGGAATGGGCTCAGGAGGATTTGGGAACTCTGGGGCTGCTCCAACAACTCCAAGAAAATAGAAATGTTTTCTGGGAGAAAAAAAAACAACATCAGGAGCAAAATTAAGGCCGAGAAAAATGCAAAAAAAGGGTTTAAAACGAGCTTTTTCCAGTCATTCATTGGACACTTAAAGCTCCTTTCCCTGGGAAAGCCTCCTGGGGTGGCTGCAGGGATTCTGTGGGGGACAGGCAGGGAAATTCCTAGAAATGAGACTTTTAAATGCAACAAATGGAGTTTTTACTGCAAAGCAAGCAGCTCGTACCTTGACAATGTCCAGCCCCCCCACCAGCTCCCCTCTGACGTACAGCTGGGGGTACGTGGGCCAGTTGGAGAAGGATTTCAGCCCCTGGCGCACCTGGGGGACACAGGGAATGAACCGGGAGCTCTGCCCTGCCGCGGGCAGCAGGGCTGCACCCCCAGGGAAGGGCAGGCTCTGGTACCTCCTCGTCCTCCAGGATGTCAAAGGTCTCGTAATCCACGCTGGGCAGGGGGGAAAATGGGATATGCATGTTATTCACACTGGAAATGGGAAGGAGTGCTCCTAAAGCAACAAAACCCTGCAAGGTTTGCAAAGAAATGCCTTAAAATTCTCACAAAAATAGCAAAAAATAGCCCTGAAAATTTCTAGAATGTGAAGATTTTTTAAAAACTCATAAAATGTTGGAAAAAATTCTCAAAGTTCTCAAGAAATCCTCAAAATTATCAAAAACTCCTCAATGTTCTCAAAACCCCATAAAAATTATCGAAAACTCCTCAATGTTCTCAGAAATCCTCAAAATTATAGAAAACGCAATGTTCTCAAAAACCCCTCAAGATTAAAAAATACCCCAAAACCTCAAAGCTCTAAAACCTCTAGATTTTTTAAAAACCCATAAAATGCTCGAAAAAACCCTCAAAGTTCTCAAAAAATCCTCAAAATTCTCAAAAAAATCCATACAGGTCTTGAAAGAACCCTCAAAATTCTCAAAAATCCTCATTAAAATTCTCAGAAAACCCTTCAAGTGCTTGAAATGCTCTTGAAAAATAAAACCTTACATTTGGGGAATAACTCCACTCTTATTTTCTAACACATTTTCCATAAAATGCAGTTTTTACCCCAGAACTGCCCCCCAAACTCCGACCCCGTTACCTACCCAGTGTTATTCATGATTTCTATGATTTGCTTGCTGAAGCCACATTTTGCCATCTAAAATATAAAATACAGTTATGAAATGCCTCTGCTTTTTTTAGTTCATAGAATTCCAGCTGCACTGCAGCAATTCCCAGTTTTCTGCTGGATGAGCCACTCCTTAATCCCTTTTCCATCCTTTATCTCCTGATTTTTATGGATTTATGGATTAAACCTGCTGCATTTTGAGGCATCACTGCCCTGGATTCACCAGAATAAACTATAATAAGAACAGCAACTTGTTATATTTATTATCATTAGAATTAATTTAATTGTAATTAATTTAAGTATAATTACATTAATTATAATTGAAATTATAATGAATTAATAATTCATATCCACTGCAAACTCTTCACATGAAGACAAAAAACACCCAGCAATTTTTAGATATGACTAGGTATTATAGGTATCTATTCTATAAGATATCTAAGATATTAGATATATCTGTTATAATACCTAAGCATTAGATATTTCTATTAATTTCTGTACTAATAAATATTAATAGAAATATCTAACACTTAAATAATATTCAGCAATAACAAAAACCAGGGCTGTTCTATGGTTTAGAGAAGGCCAAATAAAAAGATAAATAACTTTCCCAGCTGCACTGATTTGAATTAAGGAAGAACAAGAGAAAAATTCAGTATTTTCCTGAACACTCCACATTACCTGTTTGTTTCCCTTCATGAACAGCATCACAGGAGCTTTGTTTATCAAGGATTTAAGCCTAGAAAAAGACAAAAAATACCTTGGTTATTTTATACCCCAATACACCAAACAAAATGCAGAAGTGGAAAGGAAAAATCCAATGGAGAAATCTCCAGGAATTCCACCCTGGGATGGGAATGCCACTGCCAGCAGGAATCCATTTCCCACGGAGCAGGCTGGTGGAAAATGCCACTCAAACCTCCCCAAAGGTGCTGCTGCTCCTTACAAACACATCTCATGGACAATTTTAACCTAAAAAAAAAAAGCTTTAAGGGAACCTTAAAACCCTTTGGGAGGCAGAGGACATTCCCCATTCCCTTCTTTCCCTCAAAAGTTTGTGCCAAGTAAAAAAATTCTGTGTAAATGGAGTTACTGCTTGTGCAATCTGCAAACTTCCATCAAGAACTGGCCAAAAAATGTTTCATTTCTTAAACTCCTCAAAAAACACAGAAAGGCTTTAAAAAATAAGCTTTTAAACGCCTCAAAAAAAAGTTTTTAAAGATGTGCCCATCTCATCTTAATCTCCAATTTAATCTCTGCTAAAAGCATTAATTGGGGTGTGTGGCCTCAGTGAAACTATTTCAAAGTAAAGTAACTCAAGCCTTGGCACAAATTTGGAAGGAATGAATAAATCCCTAGAATTACAATGGTGGGATTATTATTTAGCACCACTTTTACATGGGATTTATTAAATTATTTCTGTGCTGCACTGAGCAGGGAGAAGAACCAGGCAGGGATTCCCTTCAGTGACACCAGAGTTGGGAAGTCTGTGCAAATAAAGCTGGAAAAAGCTTAAAAATATGATTTTCCCAGTTATTTTTAAAGAATAAATTGCTAAAGAGAGACAAGAAGGAATCTATATCCACCTACAGATACAGATATATACATATATAAGTAGATATATAGATATATAAATACATAAGTAGATATATAGAGATGTATAAATAGAAATACAGAAATTTATAAATATAGATATTTAGAAAGGCATATTTATATAGATACATATAGACATAAATAGATATAGATATATAAATGCATAAATAGATATATATATATATAGCTATATAAATATATAAACAGCTACATTCTTGCAACAAGCAGAAATTAAACCACAAACATAAGTAAGATTCTTGGACTTACATGTACAAACCCCAAAAGACACTGAAAAACTACAAGAGTTCTGCAAGTAAATAAATTCTTGAGGCACTTCTGATAAAATAGGAATTTATAGAGGGTTTCCCCTGGATGAACACAGAAAAAAACCTCAGAAATTGTTATAATGCCCCTACCTGTCCTCTAGCTTCTGGCCCTTTGGGCAGATCGTGTCCAGCTCTCCTGATGCCTCGAGCTCCTGAGGAAATTGGGGGGAAAAAAGCAAAAAATGAGGTGGAAAAAGCAAGACAAGGACACTTGTGTCAGGCCAAGAGCAGACAAACTGCCGTGTGCCACCTTGACGATGTCCAGGCCCCCGATGAGCTCCCCAGCCACGTAGAGCTGCGGGTAGGTGGGCCAGTTGGAGAAGGCTTTGAGGCCCTGGCGAACCTCCTCGTCAGAGAAGACGTCGAAGCTGCTGAAGGCCACGCCGTGCTTCTGCAGGATCTCCACCATCTGCCTGCTGAAGCCTAGGAAGGAACCCCAGGGACGTCAGCAGCAGCCTGGCACCGCGGGCCGCCGGGCAGGGAGGGGCCCGAGGCTCACCCACCGCAGCGGGGCTCCTTGGGAGAGCCCTTCATGAACAGCATGCAGGGGGCCGCGTTGATGAGCCCCCTGAGGCGGGCGTGCAGCTGCTCCTGGGCAGGGGCAGCGCCGCCGGGGCCGCCCGTGCCCGCCGTGCCCGCCGCGTGCCGCTGCACCTTCTGCGTCAGCTCCGGAGCGTGCGCGCCGTCCAGGCGGTCCACCTTCTGCGAGTTCTGGGGACATCAGGAGAGGGGATACACCAGCAAATACACCTTCAGGAGAGGGGATACACCAGCAAATACACCTTCAGGAGAGGGGATACACCAGCAAATACACCTTCAGGAGAGGGGATACACACAGCAAATACACCTGCAGGAGAGGGGGATACACACAGCAAATACAGCCTTTGGAAAGGGGGATACAGCAAATACAGCCTGCAGGAAAGGGGGATACAGCAAATACAGCCTGTGGGAAAGGGGGATACACACAGCAAATACAGCCTGCGGGAAAGGGGGATACACACAGCCAATACAGCCTGCGGGAAAGGGGGATACACACAGCAAATACAGCCTTTGGAAAGGGGGATACACACAGCAAATACACCTTCAGGAGAGGGGATACACACAGCAAATACAGCCTGCGGGAAAGGGGGATACACACAGCAAATAAGCCTGCGGGAAAGGGGGATACACACAGCAAATACAGCCTTGGGAAAGGGGGATACACCAGCAAATACAGACTTTGGGAAAGGGGATACAGCAAATACACCTTCAGGAGAGGGGATACACACAGCAAATACACCTGCAGGAGAAGGGGATACAGCACATGGGACAGGGGGATACACACAGCCTTCAGGAGAGGGGGATACACACAGCAAATACACCTGCAGGAAAGGGGGACACACAGAGCAAATACAGCCTTCAGAGCAGGGCGGATAAACACAACACACAGAGCAGGGGGATAAACACAGCACACAGGGCAACACAGCACACAGAGCTAGAGGATAAACACAGCACACAGGGCAGGGGGGGATAAAGCACAGCAAAGCCAGCCTTCAGTCCAGCCTGGGCTGAAACCACGGCTTTCAGTCCAGGCTGGGCTAAAGCACAGCACACACAGCCAGCCAAGGCTGCCTCCTGTGACATGCCTCAGAAAGGGCTGTACTGCCAGGCTCGTGCCTTTCTGGCACCAATGATGCCTGAGGGATTTCAGCCTTTCTGTTTTTCAGATCCTGTGCTGCCCCAGTGCCTAACTCTGAACTCCACACAGAGTGTTAGCTACAGTCCTCACGTTTTGGTCAGACTAAACAATTCCTCCAGGCCTGAAACTCAAGGACACCCTACAGCCTCAGGGCCTGAAAAGTACAGACAAAAGTGAATTGGGAGGAGAAAATGGGGGGTAAATAACTTCATCACCTGAAGCTCAACTGGAGGATCAACCCCTGATATGTAAATAGACCAAAGTCATATCTGCCTAAAAAACCTGTGACCATGGTCCATCTTGAGTGTAGCCCCTGGGAGGCTCTGCCTGCCCGAGGTGCACTTATGGAAAGCCTTTAATAAATACCCATTTTATCCTCTTAACCTTGTCTAGCCTCTGTTCCAGGCAGCCACTCCAAGGCATCAGTGACAGCACCAAGTCTGCCTCCAGAAATACTTATTTAAGAAAATAGTATCAATTTTATCATCACAGGCAAATAGCACCCGAACAGAATTGTTATTTCTGTTATTATCATAATTTCTTAGGTTTTTTCCCAACTACAAAGAAATGTTGCTGTAAATTTTTTGACCCAAGTACAACAAGTGAAATAAAAACTATGTATGAATGCCGAAGCACTTAAGGAAGCCCTGAACTATTCCACATAAAGTGCAAAAAACATTTCTATTTCCATTTTTAGGTTCCACTGGATAGACTTCAATCAGTTACAGAGGGGTCTCCTCACTGAGAATGCTCCTAAGGTTCTGGTGGAGTGTTACAAAAGTGTAAGTATTAAGAGTCCACATGGATTCTATTTTCTCTTAAATCCACTTTTCTTAAATTCATTTCCTCTTAAATCCATTTCCTCTTACCTTAAAGAACAAGAACGTTGGAACAGAACTAATTCCATATTTTTCAGACACTTCAGGCACAGCCTCAGCTTCCAGCTAAAAACCAACCAAAAAAAAAAAACTGGATTATTTTCATAATCTTCTTTAAAGTTTCACTGCGAGTGTCAATCCTGGAATGTTCTCCGTGGCATTTTATACATTTAAGCAGGATCTGCTGCTGAAGTCTGGGAGACATTTGCATTTAAATGAGACTCTCTGGGCCGCCGTGGCACCGTGAACCTCCACGGTGTCAAAGCAGGTTCAGAGGTTTTTATTTTGTTGCACATTTCAAAAGACGCCCGGAGGCTGCGAATAAAATTCCTGGTGCACTCCTGACCTAGTAAATTCTCAATGCTGTGCAGCTCCTGCTATATTGGAACCCATAAATCACTGGCCCCAGTTGTGTCCCCATCACAGAGGGGCTGTGGTGCCCCTTTGGGGGCTCTGCATCACCCCTGACATCTGCAGCCCCTGCAAACGAGGAGGGGAAAAGGAGCTGCTCCTTCATAAACTTGATTTTTAACTTGATTTTTAACTCCTGCAAGGCTGCTGAGCGCCCAGCCTGGGATTACTGCTCCCACTTTCATCACAGAGGGATTGGCTATGAAAATTTATCTTTGCTGGCTCACATTTTGAGCAGCTCCAGCTACACAGCCTCTTAATGAACCCACTAATTAGAGAGGCAAAGCAGGAGCATCAAAAGTGAGCCCCAGCCTCCTCCTGCACATCACCACTCCAACAGAATCAACTGGAAAACCACAGCTAGAAAATGAAAGCTTACATCCAACTGACACTGAACTGAAAGCTTATACATAATTGAAAGAGAATAGATAATTCCAATTATTGGTTCTTTTTCCAGGGACAAATGATTACTTCCACGTCTAATACTCATTTTCTTTCCCAGCAAAGTTTCCTGCTTGGAAATTTATGTTCCACATAACACAGAACAGATTCCAATTCATATTTCAGGAACCTGCTCTCATTGGCACAGCTTCCCAAAATGTTGTTTGTGAGTGTTCTGGGATGTGAACACATTCATTTCAACCAAACATGCAGGGAGGTCACACGTGCTTGCCAATTCAAAGGCAGGCTGCATATTCTGCAGTACAAAAATCCCGCCAAGAACTGCCAAAATCAAACATATTCCTCTGGAGGAGCTCCTCCCTCCAAAATGTATCAGTAAAATTCACCCAAGAATTGTCATCAGCTTATTTTCTCCAAGCAAGAACACCAGTAATATTAACATTACTGGGAAGAGGGAAGTTGGAGGAAGGAGTGCCACTATCAGGTTTTCACAGCCCTGGATAACTTTGGAACCTCATTATTAAAAAATAAATTACTGCTGAATAATAAAGGTCATAAATAAATAATATAGGAATAATGAAAAGGCAACTGAGAGGTTCCAGACTTTCTTGGGCTGAGTAAAAGCTACTCAACTCTAGATAAATTTAAGCATCTTGAATTTGCAATACGTTGAAAATTAGTCTTTTGAAGCTCTAAGTCATAAAATACCATTAAAATAATTCTGTCCTGTTTTACAAATACCAACTGAGAGGAATCATTAAAAAAACCCACACACAGATCCTAAAGGCTGTAAAAATCCCATTAAAATACTCACACACAGCTGGCTGCTCCACTGCTCCCTGCCCTCATCATCCCACAAGTGTCTCATTAACCAGAGAAATTTGGTTTAAAACCAACAGCACATGGATGAAGTGAATTCCTTCCCCTGGCTCCCAGTGGGATGTGCAGAGGGTCTCACAAAGGAGAGTGACAACCTTGCAGGAGACAAATTCACCTTCCTGAAGGGTCATTTCAGTCATTGCTCTGGGAGTCGTGAGATAACATCCCCAAGGCTGGACACCCTGGGACAGTGCAAGGTGTCCCTCCCATGGCAGGGGTGGCACTGGATGGGCTTTGAGGTCCCTTCCCACGAAGGCATTCCAGGATTCCCTGTCTGAGCCACCCCTGACAGCAGCACCTCAGGGATACCAGATGTGAGAGGGGCATTTGAACGTGAGGAACCTCCCCCAGTTGGAACACCCCCTCCCCAGGGCTGCCCCTGCTCACCTGCACGAAGGTGACCTGGCTGTGCTCGCGGGCCAGCGCTGCCATCACCTCGTTCATCTGCGCGCACTGCGGAGCCCACGGCGCCCAGAAGTGCACCACCACCAGGGACCTGGGGACACACAGCACTCCTGGGGACAGCTGCCAGCAAACACTGCATCCCTGAGCCTGGGAATGACCATCCAGGGACACGACACCCACCTGGTCCCCAGAGCCCCGAGTGCCAGCTCCAGGAATTCCCTGGACACTCCAGGGATGGGGATTCCACAAAAACACATAAATCCCCACCACCTGCCTGTGATGCCTTGAGAGGGCTACCCTGGAAAAAAAACTAAACAGAGCTACAGAGTAAAGCAGGGATTTACTCAAAGGATCTCCTCCATGGATGCCCCTTGGGCAGCACCAGAGCCCAGCCAGGGCTGCCCCCAGGATGAACCCAAATGGCCCCAAAATGCACGAGCGCTGCCGGGGTCTCTCCCTGGGCTCAGCTCTGCTCCATGTGCACATTGCAGTTCAGTGTCCAACCCCACTGCAGCCCCTGCACTCCCACCCTGCTTGTTTTTCTCTCTGCAGCCCACGGGCTTTGTGCTCCTGGGCTGAGATTGGGATCATTTGTCCTTGGTGCCCAGCTGGAGCAGGAATTGTTTTGTCTCCCTGCTCTGTGCACAGAGCTCAGCATCCCCTGATGTGAACCCAGCCCCACACACTAAAGCAGCACAGAATGTGGAAAATAGAAAAGTCAAACCTGAGGCACCACCCGAGATTAAAAAAAAACCCTTTAAAGCATACCAGGAGCTTTCCTTTCCCAGGGAACACTCCGAGCCCAGGCAGCAGTGCTCAGGCCATGCAGTACAAAACCTGTCACACTGCAATGTTATTTTTCTGCTTTCACTTGCTCCAACTTCTTATTCCAGGTTTGCTGGGATGTTTGGGATTGGTTCTACACAGCATTTAAAGGTGTGAGCAGAAATCCCATCACACTGGGTACCAGCTGCCATGGGCTTACACATCTGGGATGACAGCAGTGACAAGATATTGGAATTTTCAATTCCATTCTCCATCTTTGCAGAGGTCAAACCCACCAGAGAATGGGAATAAGGAATTAAACACACAATGTACTGATATTAATTTACTCAGAAAAATAGAGAAATCAAGACACCCATCCCACAGCAGCCACTTCATGTCTTTTATCCCTAAATAATGGAAATTCATTGTAAATTGTAGCAGCTCCATGGGCAGCACAAGATCCCTGCTGGAGCAGCTCCTGTGACCTGATCACACACCCTGGATGCTTCCACACACTTGATTTTCCAGTGAAACTCTAGAAAATTTTGGCTAAAAAAACCCAAAACAACAGAATAACTTTCCTTTTTTCCTCCAAGTCCTCAGTTTAAGTCTGTGCCCACAGCAGGACACACCTGGCCACAGGGATGGGCCTCAAATCATCACAGGATCATTTCAACCTCATCCCACCAGAGCCTGCTCCTTCCTTACCGACATCCAGCTGCAATATATTCATTTTTATCTTCAGGAAGAACATATTTTAAATTCATTTGCACTAGGAGTTTTGGAATTGTTTTGGTTTTTTGATTTTTTTTAAAATTCATTCACAGAACAATTCAGATTTTGCAAGTGAACTGCTCCCTAAGCACTTTGATTTGACCTTAAAAAACCAGAGTACTTGAAAACATTAAGAGAGATAAAAAATAAAGACTTAGCAAAATGAAGCAATTAAGTAACTCTAAACAAAGTGTTCCCTGCATTCAACCAAGGTTAAAAAAAGCTCCACTATTAACCAGGGCAGGGATAAAAAGGTTATGACAAATCCCCAATTTCCTCTTTAAATATCAATATTTGCACTCATTCTACAACACAAACTTACGGACAACTCGATGCAAGAAATGTTAATTTTCTGAAACAAGAAATCCCATTAAATTAACATGTAATTATAAATGCTCTTATCAAAAGAAGCAGAGGGAGATCTATCAGGATTATCAGCTCATCTTGGGTCCAAGAACATGGATAAAATAATCAATTCTTTTAGAGAGGAAACCAAATTATGTTCTGTGACGAAGGCAATGAGAAAATTACTGGTGGTTTTTTTTTTTAATAACTTTAAAATATTTGTTTGTTCCTGAAGCCATTTTCCTTTGGGCACATGAGTTTGTTCTGCAGTGTCCCTACAAAACAATCCAGCTGAAGGACAGTTCCAGGAGGAAAAGTGGAGTCCTGCAGCACATCTGGAAGAAATTCTGTTCCTTTTTCCCAGAACCATCAATTAACAGCATTTCCTCTGGCACTGATGCTGGTATTCCACCACACTTTGAATCACTGTAAATCTGTAATTACAGAGGAGCTTACTGCAGCTCTTCCCTCCCAGAGTTAAACATGCACATGGACTACTGGAATAAAACCACAGGGATTGCTCAGGACAGGCTGGGAGCACCCTGGGACAGTGCAAGGTGTCCCTGGAAGGTCCCAGAGCAGGCTGGGGTTGTAGGAAAAGCTCAGCCCTGTCATTAATCATAGAGCACAAAAGCAGATTGTGGGCGGGAGGTGAATAATTCAGAGCCACTTCTGTGTCAATGAACACCCAAATGCTGCTGTTCCTATTGATGTGTCACTGCAGTTCCCACTGACATTTCACTGCTCTTCCCACTGCCATTTCACTGCTGTTCCCACTGCAATGTCACTGCAGTTCCCACTGACATTTCACTGCAGTTCTCACTGCCATTTCACTGCAGTTCTCACTGCCATTTCACTGCAGTTCCCACTGCCATTTCACTGCAGTTCCCACTGACATTTCACTGCAGTTCTCACTGCCATTTCACTGCAGTTCTCACTGACATTTCACTGCAGTTCTCACTGACATTTCACTGCAGTTCCCACTGCCATTTCACTGCAGTTCCCACTGCAATGCCACTGCTGTTCCCACTGCCATTTCACTGCTGTTCCCACTGCCATTTCACCGCAGTTCCCACTGCAATGTCACTGCAGTTCCCACTGAAGTGTCCCGGTGGTTTCGGTGACACCCCCGCGGCTGGAGCACGATCCCAGCTCGCAGGGCAGCTCTGCTTTATGGGACTTTCCAGCCGATCCGGCCCCAAATTCCCTGCGGCAGGAGCGGCTGCAGGGCGGCACCTCCAGCGCTGAGCCAGGGGAGCGCGGGGCCGGCAAAGGCCGAGCCAAACCCGGCCTAAACCGAGCCAAACCCGGCCTAAACCGAGCTTAAACCCGGCCTAAGCCGAGCCAAACCCGGCCTAAGCCGAGCCAAAGGCGAGCTTAAACCCGGCCTCAGCTGAGCCAAACCCGGCCAAACCGAGCCAAAGGCGAGCCAAACCCGGCCTAAACCGAGCCTAAACCCGGCCTAAACCGAGCCAAAGGCGAGCTTAAACCCGGCCTCAGCTGAGCCAAACCCGGCCAAACCGAGCCAAAGGCGAGCCAAACCCGGCCTAAGCCGAGCCTAAGCCCGGCCTTTGCGCAGCTGGGGCTCGGTTTCTCTCCATTTCGGGTTTTTTATCTTCCCCTGGCAGGTTTCACGGAGCGCCGCGGCCCATCCCGAGCTGGGCCCTGCGGGGACCGGGAGGGGACAGCGGGATGGCACCGAGGGACGGGACACCGACAGGGGACAGCGGGCTGGGGAAGCCGGGCTGGCACCCGCGGAGGTGACACCGCTGCGGCACCAACGGATGGCACCGAGGGACGGGAGGCGGGGCCGGCCCCCGCGGAGGAGACTGCGGGACGGCCGGGCGGGACGGCAGCCCCGGTAAGGGACACAGGGCCGGGCCCCGCCGCTGCCCCCTCACCTGTCCGGGCGCTGCAGCAGCTTCTGGAACTGCTCCACGGAGCCCGCGGCCGCCACCGCGCCCGCCATGGCCGGGCCGAGCCAGGGACACGTGGGGGCGCCCGGCGGTCACGTGGCGGCGCCCGGCGGCGTCACGTGCGTCCGCCCCGCCCAACGCGCTTCCTCCCGCCTCACGTGGCCTGCCCGCGTCACGTGTACCGCCGCCTCACGCATCGCCCACTGTCACGTGTCACTCCCGCCTCACGTGTCCTGCCGGTGTCACGTGTGCCCCGCGCCGGCCCTGTGGGAGCCGCTCCCGTCACACCCGGCCCGGCCCGCAGGGCGGGTTCCCCTCAGGGCTGTGCTGGGCCGCCCCGCCCGTGAGGCGGCCCGAAGGGGCACTGAGCCCGGCCTCAGCGCTGCCCGGGCTGCACGGGCCCGGGCAGCGAGAACAACAACGCATTTTGGGAAAAACTGAGGCCTTGAGAGGGCTACCCTGGAAAAAAAAACAGAGCTCCAGAATAAAGCAGGGATTTACTCAAAGGATCTCCTCCATGGATGCCCCTTGGGCAGCAGCAGAGCCCAGCCAGGGCTGCCCCCAGGATGAACCCAAATGGCCCCAAAATGCACGAGCGCTGCCGGGGTCTCTCCCTGGGCTCAGCTCTGCTCCATGTGCACATTGCAGTTCAGTGTCCAATCCCACTGCAGCCCCTGCACTCCCATCCTTGTTTTTCTCTCTGCAGCCCACGGGCTTTGTGCTCCTGGGCTGGGATTGGGATCATTTGTCCTTGGTGCCCAGCTGGAGCAGGAATTGTTTTGTGTCCCTGCTCTGTGCAGAGCTCAGCATCCCTGATGTGAACCCAGCCCCACACACTAAAGCAGCACAGAATGTGGAAAATAGAAAAGCCAAACCTGAGGCAGCAGAAGGATTCCCACTGACAGAGGGCACGGGGAATACAGAATTTGCCAGCCCCAAGGGCACTCAGCAAGTGTGTCCGTATCTTATTCCAAGCTAAGGAAGAAACCAATAAAAACAACTGGCCAGCTGTGCTGGGTCAGCTCCCACTGGGAAGAAGGGAATTCCAGGGGGAGCAGATGGAGACCAACAACCTGAGAAACCCCAAAGCAGAGAACACCAGGAATCATTGGATAATCAGAGAATCTTTAACGAGGACACAGAACACTAATTAATAAGGGAGCTGTGTGACGTGCAGCCAGTGAACATTTGTGCCTTTGTCTGGTGAAATGTATAAACAGTGACAAGTTTTGGTAATTGTGTGTTGGCTTTGGGGGATCAGCCCTGTCCCCTTTTTGTGCAGATCTGGAAATAAATCCTGGGCTCTTCCACAGCAGGGAATGAAACCTGTTTGAGATAACACTGCCAGGAACAATTCCCAATTCCCAATCTCCCATCCAGCCCTGCCCCTGGCAGTGGAGCCATTCCCTGTGTCCTGTCCCTCCATCCTTGTCCCCAGTCCCTCTGCAGCTCTCCTGGAGCCCCTTCAGGCCCTGGCAGGGCTCTGAGCTCTCCTGGAGCTGCTCCTCTCCAGGTGAGCCCCCCAGGTGTGCCAGCCTGGCTCCAGGGCACTTCTGGAGCGTGTCCAGGTCCCCCTGGATGCCATCCCATCCCTCAGGGGTGTCACTGCTCCCTCACCTGCCCAGGTGCCAGCAGTGCCCTGGCGTGTCCCCAGTGTCACAGTGCAGCCCCTGGGGACCCCGCTGGGCCCTGCTGTCCCTCAGCACCCGGAGCCACCGACCCTCTGAGTACCAGGCTGCTCCTCAGGGTGACAAATTCCCGTTTTCCTCTGCATTTCCAGGAGATTCTGTGGAAAAGAACCTGGGGTGTTGTCAAGGTGAAACGAGGGGCTCGCCCCTGGAGCTCGCTGCCCCTAAATCTGGAGCCAGGATGAGCCCAGTGATGGGAAGTGCTGGGTGGGTGAGAACAGTGAATGTTTATTTTGGGCTGTCCAAGAATCCTCCTGATGCAGGAAGAGACAGAAATGAATCCAGAGCACTCTGATCTCTGTGCTGCTACAGAGATGGGCATGGAACAGCCTGGAATTCCACTGGGTACATTTCATGTACAGTTTTGACACATTAGTCAGCTATGTTTTATCTGAATTATCCAAAAGAAAATTAATGCAAAATTAACTATTAATATCTCCATTTATTGTCTTTTCCTATAGGCTAAAGTATGTTTAAAGAAAACAAAGAAAAAGATACAAAACTGCACATTTTCCATAAATACTAAATAATTGTTTCCATAAATTCTAGTTGATATAAATTATGTGAGTGGAGAAAAGAAAGTCTAATTCTGTTATTTTCTCTGACATTTTAATCTGACAGAAACCCAGTGCAATAATCAAAATTTCCAGACTTTAGGAAGATCATGTTTGGGATTTTATCCTGTTTGCTGATTTTCTGAGCTTTTAAAAATTATTGTTCCTCTCTCACAAAACAAGGAAAAAACATGGGGGTTTTCCCCCATAAAATATTTATTTTGAAGAAAATAATTTTGTTTAAATCCTGAATTCTTGTGTTATCAAAGGATTGCCCAATTTTATTTTAGATTCCAGCTCATATTAAATAAAATCCCATGTGGAACAACAGGGAGAACACCTGGCTGGGATCAGCGGGCACCACACTGTGCCATTAGTGAGGCTAAAGCAGGGAATTCCACACACAAACCTATTTTCCAGCAGGAAACCCTTTTGCCCTTGGAGCTCTCCACCAAACAGAGTTTTGCTGTGGACATTCCCTCTGTGTCACACCGGGCTTCCATGGGAAATCCCACGGAATTCACTCCTGGGTTTGGGATTCTTTTCCCTGTCCCAGTCGCATTCCTGGTGAGCTCCCAGCACACAGAGGTGAGTCTGGGCCGTGAAGGAATTCAGCAGAGGGGATCCCAAGGGTCTGGACAGGCATTTTGGGATGGGGGCCGAGGCTCCGTGCCAGGTTCTGCTCCGGGAAGGAGGCGTGGGACAGATGGAACCCCTGGAAATAAATCCCTTCCCTCCGTGGCCGATGTCAGCTCCAGCTCTGCCCCATAAATCAAAGCCTCAGCCTTGAGAGCTTCCCGAGACCTTTTGCAGGTTCCTTGGGAAGGGGAAGGCGAGGACTGCTGCTCCAAATGGATAGGCCCACGGAGACAGGGGAGAGCTAAATCTCCCTCCCAGCCAGCTGTATTTCTGGGATCCCATATGGAGCCTTGGCAGGAGCGTCCCGGGGAGCTTCAAGGACTCGGGATGGAGCAGGCAGGGGGACGAATTAACCCGGCAAGTGGCAGGTTAATTAGCCCTGCTCACCTGCAGCCCAGGGAGATGGATGTGGAGCCCAGACTGGGGTGAGAAACCCCCGAGGGAAGAGGCTGGCTGGGTGCTCCCAGCTGCTCCCAAACCCCGCTGCAGCTTTCCAGCAGGTTTCCCAAGGAATCCTGTGTTGCCTTTCTAATGCATTCTTTGTTTCTTTTCTGCCAAGGTCAGGATTAAATGTGTGAGAGGGTATTTCTCCTTGGGACTCAGATGTTTATTTGTTTTTGTCCCTGTCACAGTCTCACAAACGCTGAGCTCTGCAGCACTTCAACAAACTGAAAATGGAGCCCCATCTCTCTCTCTACAAGGCCTTTTAAGGATAAACTGTCCAATTAAGAAATTGCACCTAAATTATTTTTACTTTTAACTTAATAACCAACTACCTTTGATCTGGAGTGTGGGCTTTCTTATCCAATTACACAATATTACCTAAACTTGTGAAGAAAAAGGTGAAGAAGAAGGAGCAGTCTCCGCCCCAAAACCTCCATCTTGCCTTATATCTATTCCTATATTCTAAACCCCTAAACTCTACATTTTCCACCCTGTGATAGCACACACTTCTATCCAAACTCCACACCCACAACCCCAGTTCTGTCATTCCATTCTGGAAGCTTCTCCAGGGGCTCAGGTCAGTGCAGTGTTCTCCTGGGGGTCAGTGCCTGGCAGCACAGAAAGTCTGGAATTCTCAGTTTCCAGGGCTCCAACACCTTTCCATGTGCTAATTTCCACGTTTTAGTGCCCAGCTGGAGGAGTGAAAGCACCTTCCCTATGGATACAGGGTTAACCTGATACATTCCAGCTGGGAATTCCCTGAAATATTGATGTTTAACCTAATTCCTGTTCTAGCCAGGCCCTGATCCCACCATTTCTTGCATGGCAGAAAAGTTCCTGGTGCTTAATGCTGTTAATACTACAGACAAAAAGACATAACAGGAGAGAGACTGGAATTCCAGCTGGAAGTAGCTGGAACTTGCCAAGTATTCAGGATATATCCACAGATATATCCAGTCCATAAATAGTATTTATTGCAGTGTAAAATAAAAAATAATAACTTCAGAATACACGTAGCAACCTTTTTCTTATGTGGCTACATCCTTTCTTTATTCCGATATTATTATTCAGATATTAAAATATAATTGGTATTAAATGAAGACATTTAAAAACAAAATGAAGAAATAAAATTAAGTTTTAAAACATTTACTGAAGAGCACTGGGAAAAGGCTCTGGCAGGACAGCAGTTTTCCTGGTTAAATGTCACAGAGATGTACACACAGAATAGAACAAAATAATGGGGAGTTTTACTGGGAAAACGTGGAAATACTGATATTTTCCTCTGGAAAAAATGGTAAAATGAAGGGCCCAGCTGAAATTCTAAAGATCTCATTCAGCTTTGGCCCAATAAAAGAGAACAAACAGGTTTGGAATTGCAATTAAAGTTGTAAATCCCGAGGCTGTCTCCCAGCACTCTGCAAGGAGTGCCAAGGGAAGGGGGGAAGCTGTGAGCAGTTGGTGGATCCTAAATCCATTTATTTGGGGCAAACAGGTTTAATTCTGGAGGTGGCCAAAGTGGGGCAGGGTGTGAGATCTTCATCTTTGGAAGAGGAGCTTCCCCTCGGCTCACAATCCTGCTTCAGGAGCACCTCAAGAGGTTCCTTCCAACCCAGGTACTTCTGAGAAATTCTCCTTTTAAATCACCTGGAACCCCGTGAAATGAGTGAGTTAACAGCAGAGAAAGGATGGAGAAAAAGGGGGGAAACTGGGAGGAGAATGAGACTTGTGAGCCCTCACTTTCTCAGGATTCCACACCAAAGCTAAAAACGGGATTTTGGGGTGGTACAAAGGAATTTCTCTGCAAATCCAGGGCAAAACATGTCAGATAAAAATCAGAAAGTCCAGCTGATGGCATGGAGGGGAACCAGCTCCCTCTGCCAGCGACAGCACGTCCGTGTTCCCATCCTGGAGGGGTTTCATGGTCAGGGCTCACCTGGAGAAGACACGGTGGAAATTTGGAGGTGTGTCCACATCAACAGCAGCCAGGTGCACAGCTGGCACCTGCAGGATGGGATGCCCTGCCCCGTGCTGGCACACTGAGGTGGATGTGGGACAGAATTCCTGGGGTTTGTGGTGCATCCCATTGTTCTCCCCAGGAACAGGCACTGGAAAACACTCCCCAGAGCTTTACTGGCAGGACACATAAGCAGCTCTGGCTTGGAAATAAATAAATCTGATTTGTTGTGGCTGGGTTTGGGTTTGGTTCCAGCTCTGCAGGGACTTGGGATGTTCTGCAAACTGGATTTACCTGGATTTTGCCTATTCTGCTATCAGGCATGGCAAGTGCTAAATAAAAAAAGGATAAACAGAAGAATTTGTGGATTATCTTTTGTGAGACGCCCTCGAGCCCAGGGAATGTGACAGAGCATCTCCTGGAAGTACAACTGGATCCTGAGTGCAGAATGAGCTCCAGAAGGAAGGGATGCCAGGGAATAATAATCTGTGTTCTCTCCTGCAAAACTGCTCAGTGCAACTGGAAGGGCAGCAGTGTCCTATGAGAGAGGGTGGAGGGAGCTTCTCCCCTGTGGGAAGGGCTGGGAGAATGGGGATCGTTCAGCCTGGAGAAGGATTGGGGTGAGCTCTGTGACCTTCAGTGCCTGAAGGAGCTGAGAGATGGAGGGACAGCACACGGGGGATGGCTTTAAGCTGGCAGTGGGCAAATTTAGATGGGAGATTGGGAATTGGGAATTGTTCCTGGCAGGGTGGGCAGGGCTGGCACAGGGTGCCCAGAGCAGCTGGGGCTGCCCCTGGATCCCTGGCAGTGCCCAAGGCCAGGCTGGACACTGGGGCTGGAGCACCTGGGGCAGGGGAAGGTGTCCCTGCATGGCAGGGGTGGCACTGGGTGGGGTTTGGGGTCCCTTCCAAGTGCGGCAATCCCGTGGTCCGGGCGGGCTCCGCGCTGCGCGGTGGACGCGGAGCGGCCGCGATCGCCCCGGGGCGGTGTCGGAACCGGGACCGCATCCCCGGCCGGTCCGGGGCGGGCTCGGGGCGGATCCCGGGCTCGGGGCTGTGTCCAGGGGAGGTTCCAGGAGCGGATCCCGGTGCCGGTGGGAGGTTCCGGCGGTGGATCCAGGGGCGGTTCCAGGAGCGCATCCCGGTGCCCGTTCCGGGGGCGATCCGGGGCGGTTCCGGGCGGATCCCGGTTCCAGGGGCAGTCTCGGGGTGGATCCCAGGGCGGTTCCGGAGGTGGATCCCGGGGCTGATCCCGGTTCCAGGGGCGGTGCCGGTGTCGGGGGGAGGTCTCGGGGGCGGATCCCGGGTCCCGGGGCGGTGCCGGTGCCGCCATGGCCGCGGGGCCGGTGCGGGGCCGGCGCGGGGCGCCCGGGCCGGGGCCAGCCGGGGAGCCGGAATGCGTGAGTGGAATGGGGACGGCACCGGGGCAGAGGCTCGGGCAGGGCCCGGTGCCGTTCCCTGTCCCGGTGCCGTTCCCTGTCCCGGTGCCGGTGCCGGTCCCGTCGCGCCCGGGCCGTGTCGCGACTGTCGCGGTGGTGCTGGATCGGGAGCAGCACGGCCCGGCCGGGCACTGAGCCCAACAGGCTTCGGGGTTTTGCTTTTTCCCCCTGCTTTTCCATCGTTTATTTTCCTGCATTTTCACTTTCCCGTTTTATTTTCCCTGTTCTTTTTTTATATCTTTTTCCCTTTCTTCCTTTTCCTTGTTTCCTTTTGAATTTCTCGGTTTTCCCTTTCTTCCTTTTCCTTTATTCATTTTTAATTACTCTTTCCATTTTTTTTCCCTTTTTTCTTTTTCCTTTTTTCTTTTCACATATTTTCCCTTTCTTTCCTTCCCTTTTTTTTTTCCTTTTCTTTTCCTCTGCTTTGTTTTTTCCCCCCTTTTTTTCTTACCGGTATTTTTTTCTTTTCCTCTTTTTATTCTTTTTTTCCGTATTTAATTTTTTTCTTTCTTTCCGGCTGAAACCCTCTTTACCAGGCAGCCTGACTAATCCCATCTATTGCTGCTCTCCTGGCTCCGAGGTGACAGAGAGGAAGGAATCAGAATCCCAGGCTGGTTTGGGTTGGAAGGCTGGATTTTAAGGCATTTGGACTTAGAGGAGTATCAGATTTTCAGGGCTCTCAGTGTGTCCTGGTTTGGATTGCTCTTCAGGCAGAGTTTCCCAGGTGGATCTGCATGGATCTCACATTCCCTGTGCTTTCCCAGACAGAGCCATGCTTCCATAGGGCAAAAAGCAGGGAGCATCTCCCCAGGGGGATCATTCCTCAGGGATCCAGGGGGAGCTGGGCTCTGTGGAGACCTGTGGGACAGGCCTGCTGGAACCCCAAACAGGACACAGGCTGGCTTTAAAAATGGGCTCAAAAAGCAGAAATTGCACAACAAGGACATAGTAAAGTTGGAGAAAATCTTTTAAATTGTACCCAAAATACCCCAACAAATGAGCAGAACTTTTCCTACAGCTCCTTCAGGTTGGGTGTCCAGTGGAGCTGGGTTTGGCATGAGTGAGGTTTCATCTCTGAGGTCTTTATCCCATCAGTGAAAAGGAGTGGATTTCCCAGGGCTTTCAGCTGGACAGGAAAGTGAGGGTGATTTCCCTGCAGGGAGATGTGTTGTTCCTGCCTCTTGCTGGTGTCCTGCTCCTTTCCCAGCTGCCTGCCCAGATCATTCCCTGGCACGAGCAAACAGTCCCTGCTTGCCTTTGGAGCAGGGGCTGCTGATCCCTGGCACAGGCAGGGCTCTGCAGTGGCTGCTTCTTCCCCAGCAGACAATCCCAGAGGCTGGAGTCTCCCCTGAGCAAGAAGCTCCCCCAGGCTGGCATTGGGATGAGTTTGTCTCCTCCTGTGCTGAATTCCTGACACTGAGCAAACCCCCAAAACAATACCTAGAGTTTATTTTCAATCTGCCAAATTCCTTCTGGAGGGGGGCATTGGGTAATTTTTCCCTTTGGCCCCTCATCTGACACATATTCCCCGTTTGCTGCTGCACTTTGCCTTTCCCTGCAGTGAAGGAGGAGTTCTGCAGCAGCAGAGCAGGGGATATTTTCCCAGTGGGAGGCAATCTCAAGGATTTAGAGGACCTCCCCAGACTTTTATTGCATTATTCCTTTTCTTACTGCAGTACATATTTCACTTTTGGATTCCCTTCCCATCCTGATATCCTGCCTCCCTTCCTGCTGGTCCCATCTCAGCTGTTTCCTGCTGAGGTTCTGGGTGCATTGATCCATTTTTGGTTTTCCACAACTTATTCCAACTTTAAAGTCCGTTTGTGTGCTTCAGTAGTCTGTTAGTTCTGTGCCAGCACAGCTTCCTGGAGAAATGGGATGTTGGGATTCCTTAAACAAAGTTTCTTTGGGAAGGAACATCCCAAGTGTGTGAGTGTCTCTGGCATTCAGGCCCTCAATCCGTGTCAGTTTGGGAATTCCCGTGTTTGTGTTCATTTCCTGGGCAGTTCCAGGGAGCCCTGCCTGGGTGTGGGTCACCCTCCCTTTCCAGGGGTGCTCTCAGCCCAGGGATGTTCTTCTGGAGGTTTCCACGTGGTTTTTCCATGGATTTGCAGCTGAAGCTCCCCATTCCCAGCGTGCTGCTCAGAGCAGCAGTTTGGGAGCCCCTGGTGCTGGGCAGGGCTCAGGCACAGCTCCAGGAGAAGTGAGTGGATGGAATAGCTCTGGGAGAAGGTGCCTGTGTTCAGGGAAGGCACAAAACATCCTTTCAAGGATGTTCCCCTCACTGGGAGCAGGGATCCAAGGCTGTTCCTTCTGTTTCCTGGATTTAATCCTCCTTCCACACAATTCCTTGGATCAGCCCCATGCCAGGTCCTGCTGGGGTGGAGGCTCAGGGATGCCTTTTCCCAGGGATTTCATGGGGCACAGGGAGGTGTGAGGTACAGAATTCCTGCCCCCAGGGAGGTGTGAGGTACAGAATTCCTGCTCACAGGGGCACAGGGAGGTGTGAGGTACAGAATTCCTGTCAGGTACAGAATTCCTGCTCCCAGGGAGGTGTGAGGTACAGAATTCCTGCCCCAGGGAGGTGTGAGGTACAGAATTCCTGCCAGGTACAGAATTCCTGCTCCCAGGGAGATGTGAGACACAGAATTCCTGCCCCAGGGAGGTGTGAGGTACAGAATTCCTGTCAGGTACAGAATTCCTGCCCCCAGGGACGTGTGAGGTACAGAATTCCTGCTCTCCCAGCACGAGGGGCAGAGGGAAACCCAGACCTTGCTGTTCTGCCCTAGTCCCACATAGCCCACTGTTATCCTGGTGTTCCTCCCAGTGCATCTGGCATCCTGGGGAGGCACAGGACACTCCCAGGACGGGGGGCCTGTGCTGGCACAGAGATGTCACTGCTGCTCTTGGCTGTTCCAGAAGCGGGTGTGCAGGCTGCTGGACACCATTCCACGGGAGCCTGGTGCCCAGCTCGTGGGCTGTGCCATGGACCTGGATTCCAGGCAGAAACTCCTCCCTGACTCTGCTCCCTGGGCTGCAAAGACAAAGCAGAATTCCCTGGTAAGTGCCCACTGTCCGTGGGTTTGCTGCAAAATCACTTCTCAAATACATTTTATCATAAAGCTGCAAGTAATTACCCTCTTTTTTTCTTTTTTTCTCTTTTTTTTTCTTTTTATTTTTCATTTTTTGATGAATTTGTGTCTGGTTTTGTTCCTCAGATTTTGGAAAATCATGGGAGCAAAGGCATTTCCCAGCCCTGCCCGAGATGTGTTGCTGGAGAATCTGTAAGTGTGGGAATCTGCTTTTTGGGACAAAAAGGACTGGGACTTGTTCCCCATTACAACATGAAGTTAATAATCCTCACAATTGCATTGCTCTGGAATAAAGCGTGGAAATTAAAAATAAAGGAGATGGATCTAGAATTTCAGCAGAGCACAAATTAATATTTCCAGCAACAGTTGGAAAATCTGGAGATTCTCAACACATTTGTCAAATTCTCTCTAAAAAGCAGAATTTGGGAAGTAACTGAAAGAAACAATAATATAACACTTCCTCCACCCAGTTTTATGTCTCCTTGATTTACTGGATCATAACAAAATATTCAGGAATCTCATTCTATCTCCTTTTTTTTTGTAATTGGATATTTCCTTTCTGAGGAATAGCTAAAATATTGAAAATATTGCTCCTTCCAGAGCCAAAATGAGGAGAGGTGTGAGGAAATGCTGGATGTTCATAGCAAAATCTCTGATTTATGGAATTAAAGGCAAAGTTTCCATCAGAGTTTCCATCAGGAGCTGTGACTGAGCAGACATTGATTGTGTTAATTTATTTCCATTCATCCCTGGAGGGAACAAAAAAAAAGGAATATTTGTGGTGGTACTCAGCGATTTCAAATAAAATTTGAAAATGAAGAGTGAGGAAAAGCCTTTTTGCCAAGCTCCTTTGTACTGACCTGAGATTTTCTCATTCCAGGGCCACTTCAGTCACATCCTGAGCTTCTAGAAACAGAGAGGAGCAGCTCTGATTTCCTGCTGGGATGCCCAGGATGCAGCTGATCCTGGGCTCTGCCCTGCCTGCCTCAGCACCCCCTGCCCTGCTGCCCCTCTGGGCACCATGCCCTGCAACTCCACACCTGCCCAAAACGCTTCTGCCCCTCAGGTAGCTCTGAATTTGTCCAGAAAGGACAAGGAAAGGCTGATTCCATGTTTAACTAGTTCAGAATTTGTTTTAAAAAGGACAAGAAAATTCAGATTTCATGTTTAGGTAGCTCAGAATTTGTTTTAAAAGGACAAGGAAAGGCAGATTTCATGTTTGGGTAGCTCAGAATTTGTCCAGAAAGGACAAGGAAAGGCAGATTTCATGTTTAGATAGCTCAGAAATTGTTTTAAAAGGACAAGGAAAGGCAGATTTCATGTTTAGGTAGCTCAGAAATTGTTTTAAAAGGACAAGGAAAGGCAGATTTCATGTTTGGGTAGCTCAGAATTTGTCCAGAAAGGACAAGGAAAGGCAGATTTCATGTTTTAGACTGGTTAAGTTGAGCTGGCTGTGGGCCCAGGCTTCACCTGGGACTGAGCCAGAGCTTGTGCTGATTCCAAAGGTTTTCCCAACAGCCCTGACCCCCTTGGAAAATGCTGCTTTGGAAAATCCTCCTTGTGCAGGGCCACAGGCAGGAATGGGAGGACACAAATCTTCATTTTTAAGTGGCTTTGCAGCTGTGAAGTCCAGGAAAAAATCCTACTGAAGCTTACATTAAATTCCCAAAAAAAATCTGTTTAAAAAGGCTTGACCTTGTCACCCAACAGGCTTTTATTGGCACAGATCTGAGGACAGGTTAATTAACCTCTGAAAGGTTAATTTTGGGGGTTATCAGGCTGCAAAATCCACAGGCAAAGGTTTTTTGCAGTCCTTGAATCCTTCCCATGTTATGTGTGGAGTTGGAGTCAGCACTGAGTCGAGATATTCTCATTAAATCAATGGATATCACATAATATTGAGTTTAATTAAGTAATACATGAGGAGCTGAGTCTAAAAGCAGACCTGCACTTCATTGGCATTCAGATTTCGGTTTAAAAAAAAAAAAGTTTCCTCCAAGCCAATAAAAATTTTAGTTGAATTTAGAATAAATACTTTCAAGTTAGTATTTACATACTCAATACCAAGATCTGGGGGTCAGAATTTGTGGGGAATTCATTTTTACATCCCCCACCCTTGTCTTTTTAAAAATCCTGGTCATCAAAGCAGTATTTTTTTAAAAAAGGTGGATAAACAGCAGTTTGTGTGCTGCAAAAGCTGAAATATCTGATTCAATGTAAGGGGCTAAACGGGTTTAGTTCCTGCAGAATCACTCAAAACCTCAAGTGCGACAGGTAATGATTAGGGCTGATCAAAAATTTGTCAAATATAGTCAAAATTTCAGGTGTTCAAAGAGGGGAATACCAAAACTGGACTCAGAGTCTGTGATGGAAGAGTTTTCTGCCAGAATACATCAGGCAAAAGTATGGGATCAAGTTTAAAACACAGGGAATCTGTGGATTATCAAAGCAAAAAGTGGTTTTTCCTTAAATAACTCCCATTTTATCATGTTCAGGAGTGCACAGATACCTGTGTCAACATTTCCTCTGTTTGCTTTAAACTTGGATCTGGTCTGGACTGGGATAAAACCAAGAGCCAGCTGGTTCCTTTCTGGTTTTCCTTCTGCTCCTGGTGGGGTTTGTGGCACATCCTTTTAAATCCTGCTTTTCCAGCACTGGTCTGAAATGTGAATCCCAGGGCTGCTCCCAGCTGGTGGCTGCAGCAGAATTTTAATGGGATTTTTGGGAACTTTTGGGTTTTTTTTTAACCAAAATCTGAATGCCAGTTTAGTGCAGGTCTGGTTTTAGGTTTATTTCCTCATGTGCTCCTTGAGTAACCTCAGTATTTGTGTGCTGCTCATTTATTTAATTTATTTAAATAAATTTAACCCCTGTCAGTGGGCACGGGGCAGGGGTTTCACTGCATTTCATCCAGGGGATTCCTGAGCTCCACAGCTGGGCAAACCAGGAGCACCTGATCCTGCTTTTGGGTGAGCAGGGACATCCTTCTCCCGTCCCAAATGCCACGTGCAGCCAGGCTGGCAGGGACTTTGGGACACTGGGAATTCCCAGGTGTTTCCCACACTGGGATGTTTCCCAGGCTGGGCTCTCTGTGTTGGGAATTCTCCAGGAGCACAGAGGTGAAAGCTGAGCAAGTCAGTGCTGATATTTAAATCAATAAATAAAATATATTCTCCTCCTAGTGCCACCTGTGCTGGGAGTGAGCCCCAAAAGGGGCATCGGGCAGTGCAAAGGAGCCTGCCCTCATTTCCAGCTGTCCCAGTTCCCACTCCCTGCAGAATTCCAGCCTGCTTTGGGCTGGAAAGGGCCATCCAGCTCCTCCCCCTGTCCCAGTGCTCCCAGCCCCATCCAGCCTGGCCTTGGGCACTGCCCCAGCTGCTCTGTGCCCCCTGTGCCAGGGCTGCCCCTGGCTCTGCAGAAATGCACATTTCAGCTCCATTCTGGGGAGCTGTCCTCACCCCTGGAGCTGCTCCCTGGCTGCCCAGCCTGCTCTGCAGAAATGCACATTTCAGCTCCATTCTGGGGAGCCCCTGGAGCTGCTCCCTGCAGGTCACACCCAGGTGCTCCCACGGCAGGGCAGCTGCTGCCCTGGCACATTTCAGCTCCATTCTGGGGAGCCCCTGGAGCTGCTCCCTGCAGGTCACACCCAGGTGTTCCCACTCCTCCTAAACTCTGAATAAAATCACCTTTAACTCCTCTCAGACCCCCCATTATCCTGAATTTTCCCCACACTGGAAGGCAGAAGCTCCTGGATCAATTCCAAAGTGAACTTTTCCTCTCAGATGAGATTCCTTGCTCCATGTTTTCCAAGAGGGCAAGGAGTGCTTTTTTAAATCAGTCAGGCTGGAAGCAAATTGGACTTTAATTGTCTGCTCCACTGAAGGCTTTTAATGGTGATACTTTTTAAAATAGATGTGTTTGTAATTTATTTTGGGATTTTCTAGGATCGTAAAGCTGGCACAGGCTGGGGCAGTGAATATTCCTTTAAAGCAGATTTGTGTCAAATCTGCAGTGGAACCACAGAGTTATTTTTGTATGCCTTGTAAACTCTGAATTTTTGTTTTCTTGATGAAAAAAAAAGTAAACTTTGTATTTCCTACTGCTGTGGTTTGTACACAGAATAACCAGAGTGATGCTTTATTTACCTGTATATAGCGAGAAAGGCCCCTGGCCTGTTTTTAATTCAGGTTTAAAGGATCTAATTCTTATTTTTAACTTTGTATTTTTTAAATTGTTCCTTATAAAAGCAGAAGCATTAAACACCACTTTGGCTACAGCATGGAATTGTCTGGTTGTGTTATTCCATGAATGATTTCTGAGGAATAAAGGTAAATAAAACCTCTGATGAGGAGAATAAATATATTATTTATGTCATGTAAAATCTTTGTAGTAGGTTTAGGTGCTCAGTTTATTAATTTGATGGTAATTACAGGTCCACTTGGCATCTTGACTGCCAAAAAAAGATGGAAAATCAAAATATTGGGTAAGTGGAGTTTAAAGGCAACGTGGATCTGACAAGACAAGACTTATGTGTTGAATAGAGTTAATGTATTTAAATTTATTTTTGTTTATTTTAGATATTATAATTTATTGACTAGATTTCAAACCCGTGGTGTTTATGTCTAAATTAGTTGCTTAAAACCCCAGCAGCTCTCCTGGGAGGGTGGTGTGACACCCTGTGTTGGCAGATTCAGAGTCACACATAAACAACTCTGCCTTTGCCCTGATTGCTGCAGATAATTACCCAATTAACACTCACACTGGGCATTCCTCCCACAGCCAGCTTCCACTCCGGGTCCCTGCCTGTCCTTTCCTGGGCTTGGTGCTCTGAGCAGGACCAGGCTGCAGCTTTGGGCACAGGGACTTGGCTGGGGATTCCTGCACAGCAGGAGTTGTCACCTCATTTCCCAGGGCTCCAGCAGCTCCCCCACCCCGGGGACACCAGGACTCGGCCTTTCCTCTCCCCTCCTGGGCTGTTCCCAGCCCTTCTCAAGGAAGCAAAAAAAGCAGTGGCCACACTGTTTAAAATCACAGGAAAATAAAAAATGCCAGGAGGGTGCAACAGAGTCACAGGATTGTTCAGGTTGGAAAAGGCTCTGAGCCCATGGAGTCCAGCCCTTCCCTGCCCTGCCCAGGCCACCACTGACCATGTCCCCAAGTGCCACCTCCACAGGGCTGGGCACTCCAGCCCTTTCCAGGAAGGAATTTTCCCAAGTTCCATCCTGAACCTCCCCTGGCCCAGCTTGAGGCTGCTTCTTGTCACAGAATTCCAGACTGGCCTGGGTTGGAAGGACCCCAGATCCCCCCCAGTGCCACCCCTGCCATGGCAGGGACACCTTCCCCTGCCCCAGGTGCTCCAGCCCCAGTGTCCAGCCTGGCCTTGGGCACTGCCAGGGATCCAGGGGCAGCCCCAGCTGCTCTGGGCACCCTGTGCCAGCCCTGCCCACCCTGCCAGGGAACAATTCCCAATTCCCAATCTCCCATCCAGCCCTGCCCTCTGGCAGTGGAGCCATTCCCTGTGTCCTGTCCCTCCATCCTTGTCCCCAGCCCCTGTGCAGCCTCCCCAAGCCTGGAGCAGCCGTGCTTGGCTCTGGTGTCCCAAACTCTGCTCCTGACCCAAGCCCAGCTCCCAGAGCTGCTCCTCCCCTGCTCCTCCACCCAGGGGGATCAGCACAACCTCCACGGGCTCATCTTCCATCCTGGGGCTTCTCCTTCCCCTGGGCATGGGCAGGATCAGCTGTCAGGGCATCCCTGGGTGCTGCTGGCTCTGTGCTGGGGCATATTTTGATATTTTGGTGTGATTGTGGTGTTGTTCCTGCAACGATCCCGAAATCGCCGCGTGATATTTGCTTGCAACACAGGGTGTCATTCATGAGTTATACATAAATGGCAGCTTTACATATTTAAAAGGAACATGGACTGCTTCATATCTGAAGTATGGTTCCCAGGGGACAACACCACCATTTGATCTATTTTTGATTAAAATGTAAAAATTAAAAATTAAATCAAATGGTAGTCAAATTCCTCGGGGAAAACATACTTCAGTTATGAAGTATTCCCCGTAGTAACCTTGAGAATCTTACAGCTGTATTGTCTCATCTGTAGGTGGTCTTTTTATGTCTCACATAATTAAAATGAATTGCTGGTAGAGAACCCCTACTACTGCATACAGATTTATGAACCTGGAGGCACCTGCACTCCCAGACAAACAGGGACAGCACGCTCCCTGTGCAGCTGTGCCACGGCCAGCAGCCCCTGGAGCCGGGCTCTGCTGGGAGTCTGGGCTCCAGGGGGAGTGATCCTTCCCTGCCCGCAGAGGGTGAGGGAAGCCGGGAAGAGCAGGGGCTGGGGAAGGAGTGGGCAGGATCCCTGAGGAGGGACAGGACCTCCCGGACCCCAGAGTGCACCCTGTCACTGCAGCCCCTTCCCAGCTCCATTCCCTGCCCTGCTCTCCTCCAGCCCCTCCAGGGCTCTCCTGGAGAACCCAGAGCTGGACTGAACCCTCGAGGTCCCAGTGGTGTCACTGCCCTGGTCCTCCCTGCCCTGGTCCTGCAGGGCTCTCCTGGAGAACCCAGAGCTGGACTGAGGTCCCAGTGGTGGCACAGGGGGACAATCCCTGCCCTGGTCCTCCTGCCACAGGACTCAGTGTTTCAAATACCCGAGGAACCCTTGCTGCACTAAGCAATGGCTAAATGTCACCAGAACATGATTGTGAAATTGGATTTCCCAGGAAAATGTGCTCTGCACAATCTAATGCAACTTATTTCTTGCAAGCTGCTTTATCAGGCTGCCTTGGAATATGGGAATGTATATTTGATAAGATTAGAGAATTGTGGGGATCAGGAAAAATAAGACTCTAGACTTTGCATTCCCATTTTCACCCAGCTGAAGGACAAACATGTCATTTATTTTGTGTTTGGTTGTGATTCTCACGGTCCTGGTAATGTACCCACAGCAGTGGCTTGTGACTGTGCATCCTGCTCAAGCTGTGACTAAAACTTCCCTAACAACATTTTCATAAAAAAAGAAGGGTATGGAAGTGAAATGCTTGGATTTATAGAGAAAACAAAACAATTCTGACAATAAAAGTATTGAGTCGATGAGTTCCACAGTGCCTTGCAGAAACATTTTGTAATAAGCAGCAGGAGTGTTCAAATTTCAGTGTAATACTTGAAAGGAGATGTCTCTGATCTTTGAGTTTCTTTGGAGAGGGGAGTTTTTAATGTCTAATCAGACTAAAATCCTCCTGTAATTGCACAGTGAGAGGCCTGTGAAGTTTCGGGAAGGCTCAGATGGAGCACGGACCTGCAGCAGCACCAAGGCTTTTCCTCTTCTGCGGAGGGTTCCAGGCCTGTGGCATCAGCCTCAGCTGTCCCCACGTGCAGGTCCCAGCTGGAATCTGTCCCCACGTGCTGGGCTGTCACCCCAGGCTGGCACTGATGGCCCTGAGCAGGCACTGTGCTCACTGATTAATGAAATTCCGGCAGGCCTTGACCACCCAGGTCCTTCCCCTTTCCACTTGTTCCAAGCCCAGCCATGCTCCAGCTCCACCCAGCTCCTTGGGAAGCTTTTCCCCCTCAAACCATTAACATTTACCTGTTAATTACATGGAATCTCCAATTGATTTGGGAAGGGACCTCAAAGCCCACCCAGTGCCACCCCTGCCATGGCAGGGACACCTTCCCCTGCCCCAGGTGCTCCAGCCTGGCCTTGGGCACTGCCAGGGATCCAGGGGCAGCCACAGCTTCAATCCTGATTTATTAATTATGCCTTAATTAATAAAGAAGTGTCAACTCACCTCTCCTTTTGTCAGTGGTGCCCTAAGCCAGGCTTGTCCATGCCCTGGGAATAACAAAGAGTTCAATGCAATGTGAACATTCCAGCAGGGCAGAGCACAGCTAAAATCACACAGTCAAAATCCTCCCTGAGCCTCCCAAGCCCTCCCTCTGCTCATGAGCAGCTTCCTGAGCAGCAGCCTTCATCCTCAGCACCCTCATCCTCACAGGCACGAGGAGAAGGTCAGGAATCCATCCCCAACCCCTCAGCACTCCCTGCACCAACAGGGTGCTGCTGTCTTTGAGTCCTGAACGTAAAAAGCCTTTAAATAAAAGTTAAGTTCCCTGAACTCAACACCTCCCAGCAAGTGCCAGATGCTTCAGGCCCTGACTCAGTAGCTCAGCAAGGAAAGAGCCTGGGAAGCTTTGAAATGTGCATTTCTGGGCAAAGCCGAGAAGGGAAAGAATTCTGAGGAGTTTTTAGCAGAGTTTGTAAGCAATGGGAAATAGCTGGTGTGAGTTTTTTGGTGAAGGGAGGCTATTTCACTGAAAATTGGGTGATTTAGGGTAGCTAGTAAATAACATTCTGAGTTTTCTGTCTGAATTTATGGCCAGGGTTCCATCACTTGTGCTGAGCATCCTGTTGAAGTCATTCCAGTCCTGGTAAAAGCTGAGTCTCAAAATCCTGCCCTGTCCAAACTCTGCTTTCTCAGTCCCTGTGTGCAGCAAATCACTTCCCCAGCCTGGGACAGTTACTTCAGGGAAGGGGAGAGATGATTTTCTGTCATTTCTTGACCCCAGTGTTGCTCTCGGTACTGAGAGCAGCAAGGTGGGTCAGGTTTAGTGCCAGCTCTTACAGCAGGAGATTTTGGGGCCTTATTGCTCTGTTTGGGATGAGGTAATGCTCCTGGAGCAGCTTTGATTTCCTTCTCCTGAGCTCTTGGTTCCCACTGAGAGCCAGACTTGGGATAAAATCCTGGAATGGTTTTGGTGGGAAGGGACCCCAAACCCCACCCAGTGCCACCCCTGCCATGGCAGGGACACCTTCCCCTGTCCCAGGTGCTCCCAGCCCCAGCCTGGCCTTGGGCACTGCCAGGGATCCAGGGGCAGTCTGGTTTGTGTGCTGAAAATTCAGCACTGGGAAATTGCTGCACCCAGAAATGGGCAGTGGGGTTAAATAAAGCTCTGCTGGGTGAGAGGCTTGTTGGGAAGGAGCAGAGCCATGAGTTCATACAGGGGCAATCATTCGGGGCAATGCTACAAACACAGTTCCAGAGTGGAAAGGAATCATTATTTCCATGGCTTTATGCTGAAAATAAAAAATGTCTGGTTTTACCATCACTACATCTTCGGGAATCCAGGTGTAGCAAAGACTGAACCTGAAGGGAGAGCCAGACAGCAGAAGTTCTGTGGAATTTGTGTCTGTCAGCTGAAGGAAGACAGGCTTGGATGGGATTTTGGGCAGGAATTGTTCCTGGCAGGGTGGGCAGGGCTGGCACAGGGTGCCCAGAGCAGCTGGGGCTGCCCCTGGATCCCTGGCAGTGCCCAAGGCCAGGCTGGACACTGGGGCTGGAGCACCTGGGGCAGGGGAAGGTGTCCCTGCCAGGGCAGGGGTGGAAAATTATGACCTTTGAGGTCCTTCCCACCCAAAGCAGGCTGGAATTGTAGGAATTTCACCCACACTGGGCCCAGGACAAGGATCTGTGTGGAGTTCCCCTCACCCTGTGCTTGGGACTGACTCAAACACAAAACTTGGTTTCCTTGTAGAGTAACAGTGGCAGGTAAAGGGAGCTCCTTGGCTTTTCAGGTTCTGAAGAGCAGATGATTCAACAGCAGGATGAATAAATAATGAAGGAAAGTGAGATTATAAATTGTACTTCCTCATTTGAAAGGCCTCGTCTCCTGATTCATCATTATAAATGCGTTACAAACTTCGGGTCATTTACAAAATAATAGAACGCTTTAAGATTACCCTTAGCTTTATGTAAATGTAATTTTAATATTCTATCTTCATTAATTATCTAATCTTGGGAGCAAATAAACTCCTGACACAATTCTGTAGCTATTTTGCCAGCAGGATTTCCTTTGAAGTCGGCGGCGGTTGTAAGAGGAAGTGGATGACAGGACTGAGCCTCACCAGCACTTTTGGAAGAAAAGGAACTTAAACAGTAGCTGAAAATCCAGACTTCCTATGGGCACAGAGCTATTCCTTCACCGCCACACGTTCATTAGTGCCAGAAAAGTGGCATTTTATTCCCGCTGCTCCTGTTCCAGAAGCGAGGAAGGGGTTGGCTCCCACCTCCTCCCAGTCCTGCTCTCCTCCCTTGGCTCTGAGCGCAGCGCCTGGCCCTGAATGAAGAGCCAGGGGGCTCAGGGAGCTGCAGCTGGACCTGCTGTATCTCTGTAGCGCTGTTTTCTCTCTAAAGCAGCTTTGCACCTCCTCATTTTGGCGGGTGGGGCTGGGTAAGCTCTGCGGAGCAGCGCGAGCATCGCCACAGATGTCACAGAATCCCAGAGCAGGAAAAGGACCTGAAATCCCACCCAGTGCCACCCCTGCCATGGCAGGGACACCTCCCACTGTGCCAGGTGCTCCCAGCCCTGTCCGTCCAGGCACTGGGTGCCAGCCTGCAGCCAGGGAAGCCTGTGCTGTACACTCGTACCCCCCCAGTGTCCCATCCCTGTGGTAACGCAGCCTGGATGTTTTCCACCTCGCTTTGAGTTTCGCCCAGCTCGACGCATATAAATGCTCATATTAAAAGGAATTCATTAATAACTTACATTTCGTTTCTTCAGAGCAGCAAGAGCAAAATCAGTGCATGGGATAGGAGAGTGCTGGGTTCAGAATCCCCACCCGGCCAGGCAGCAGTGGGGCTGTTTCTGCTCCCCCCAAAACTCCTCAGCTGAGACAACAAAATCCAAGTGTGAGCTTGGCACTCCACAGCCCCAGAGCTGCTCATTCCACCCCCCCAGCTAGCTGCTCCGTGCAAGGGAGGGATGGATATTCCAGGCTATCGCTGTCATTAATAATCCCATCCACGCCTGTTGATTATTTTAGTAATTACTTCTCCTAAAAATACTGCTGAGCATGATTACAAACGTGGCTTTGGTTTGATTGTCTCTTTTCCTGGCCAGTAGCAGATGCCTGAATTCCTTGATTTTTTAAAATAATATAAATAATGTTCTCTGTGCTTTCCCAATGCCCAGTGATGACCAAAGGAGTATAAACTCAACAACACAACACTGATAAACTCCTCTGCAAACTGCTCAAAGTTCACAAATCAAACCTTATTTGCATACAAAAAACACATCAAGAGAGCATGGAGGGCCAGATTCTGTTCTCTTGAAGGTCTGCGGGCAGCACTTGCCCATCCCTGCTGCTGCTGCTGTGGCCAGGGCTGGGCAGAGCTGCCTGCCCCAGATCCACTCCTGCCTGGGAAGGTGTGGGACACCAGTGAGAAAATTATGGAGCACCTTGACAGCTGGCCTGCACGCAAAGCTGAGTTAACAGAAGAAATAACAATTTGATGGTTTTCGAGTGTGTCCATAGCAAGGAAGAAGACAAGGCCGTCAGCATGGAAATGGATTAGAAAAGATACATGGACATTTTTGTGAGCCAGGCTACGTGCATAAGTAGATGTGTATTCGTGCCGTATTAAATTTCTGTAAAACTTTTGCCAATTATATTGACGTTAATTGCTCTGCACCAATGAATATAATAAGTTATTGTGATGTAATTAATGACTTAAGATCACGCTTTGTTAAGAGTATATAAGCTGGAGAACACACAGAATAAAAAATCTTTTTCTTCTTGGACCCTGATCACGTGTGTGCATTTCACATCCGACCTAACGGTGACAGAAAATGACATTATTTAAGGGACACGCCTGAGTGACCGCCCAGCTGGCCCGGGGCTCTGTCCATGGGGACACTCCGTCCTGAGCCCGCCGGGACCGCAGGGATCCCGGCATGGGCGGCATTCCCGGGCCCTTCCCGGCCGCTGCTCCGCAGGCAGTAACTCATCGCTGCCACCACAGGAAGGAGCTCCAGCACTGCTCGTGGAGCATCGCTCGGCCCTGCGGCTCCGCGGGCTGGCATCGGTGCGCTCATCCCCGCCGGAGCCTCCAGCCCCAGCTCTGGTGTTTCCAGCTCTCCCTGCCCCAGTGCTGCCCTCAGCCCCAGCTCTGGTGTTTCCAGCCCTGCCCCAGTGCTGCCCTCAGCCCCAGCTCTGGTGTTTCCAGCTCTGCCCCAGTGCTGCCCTCAGCCCCAGCTCTGGTGTTTCCAGCTCTGCCAGTGCTGCCCTCAGCCCCAGCTCTGGTGTTTCCAGCTCTCCCTGCCCCAGTGCTGCCCTCAGCCCCAGCCCTGGTGTTTCCAGCTCTCCCTGCCCCAGGGTGACTCTGACCCCACACGCAGTGCCAGCAGCTCTCCTCGCAGCTCGGGCACACACAACAATCCTATTCCAGCCCCAGAACCAAGGACACCGCTGAGCTCCAGCCCCAAGAGTGCCACCGGCAGGGGAGGGAGGAGAGCAGCCTGGGAGGGTGGGACTGCATCCCCTGGAGCTGGAACTGGGCACTGAACCCCACATGGAAACGGACCAGCGTGTCTCACTCCAGGATTTGCAATTCTGAGCCAGTCTGAAGAAGACATAATGTTCTGTTTTATCTGCAGGGAGAGCTCCCAGCGTAACCTTTGCAGCAGCAGCAGGTATTGATCGACCCTTCAGAAAGCTGGGGGTGCTCCTGCCACGGCTCCATCCTCACCTGGGGTGCTGCCAGGTGCATGAACTCTGACTCACACAATCTCCAGGCTGGGGAGACCTCCAGGACCATGGAGTCCAGCCCAGCCCCAACCCCCAACTGAACCCTGGCACGCAGTGCCACATCCAGGCTGTGTTAAACACACCCAGGGATGGGGACTGCACCGTCTGACCTCCCTGGACAGCCATTCCAGAATTCCCTAAATCCCCAGGAGAGGGATCAGAGGTCCCTCTGGAGCAGCAGCAGCCGGGCTGGAATCAGCTCCGTGAGCTCAGGAGACCCATTTGGCCCCAGCAGTAACTCAGCTGCCCCTCTCCTGTGGAAACATCCACAGGCAAACCATCCATGGAGCCCAGCCCAGGGGGCAGGGTCCCCAAAACCCACCCCAGCCCATGCTGCCACCAGCTTGGCCAGAAGGACTTCTCAGAAGCGGAAGGGAATAAAATAAATTGAATTAAATTAATCCAAAATTAACCATTTCTGGGGGTCCGCCTGTGCTTCCCCTCCCTGTTGCCCACAGTTCCACTGAATCCCAGAATCCCAGACTGGTTTGGGCTGGAAGGGACCTTAAATCCCATCCAGTGCCACCCCTGCCATGCCCAGGGACACCTTCCCCTGTCCCAGGTTCTCCCAGGCCTGTCCAAGCTGGATTTGGACATGTTTCTTTGCCCAAAGGTGTGAGAGGGTGAGATCTGCTAATTTACAAAGCAGAAGGTCAGGGGAGCTCCTGGGGGGCTCCTGGGGCTGCCAGGTGGCTCAGGGACCCCCATCCCTTCCCAAATCCCCCGGCCTGGGCTCACCTGAGTGCTCCCAAAGGCTGCCCCAGCCTCGTGCCCTGCTGTCAAATCTATTTAAGCATCTTCTCTCACGTCTGTGTTGAAGGAAAAGTATTATCTCCAGGAAAAAGTGTCCCTGGCTGCCTTCCAGTCACCTCCTGGCTGATACCAGGAATTACAGAACACAGGCAACAGAAAAAGAGTAAAAATACAGCAGATAAGTGGGTTTTGTACAAAAATTAAATTAAATTAAAGGATGTTCACAAAATCACAAGTGGAAACCACGTGATCTTTGGCCCTAATGTGTTACAAAGAGAATTTTGGTTCCAGGACACCCCTAAAGGAGACAGACCTTTACTTAGGCAACACAAAAAGCCCAAATGCAAAGCAAATTTAAAAACCGATTACTTAAACCAACGTTTCTCACTTTTTTTTTCCTATTTAAATCATGATTAAAAGCAGTTCCTTGGCTGATTTCAATCAAACCACACAGTCTCTCTCTGCTGATCTCAAGCTGTTAAATAAGAAACAGAAAATCATCAATAACCCATCTGTGTCACAGCTGAGGAGCAGCCCCAGGGGGACTGCAGCTCCCTGGCTCTCATATGGCAATCCCTGGGTTTTGAGGGCTGGCAGGAGCCCAGAGGAGCCCCCAGGAAGGAGTTTGTCCCCCCAGGGGTGTGACAGCAGCCAGAAGGGAGGGCTCACACGCCAGGGTGGTGACCAGGTATTCCCACTCCCTAAAAAGAGCCTAAATCACCCTTGGGAGGCACAGATAGCAATTCCATTCCACAAAAACTGCTTTTCCTGAGGGTGCCAGCCCTGCTGCGGGAGAACCCACCCAGGATGGGCACCACGCACCTGCAGCCCACGGCAGCCACAGGTCGGGAGATAATTTAGGGAAAAACCCTCAAAGATCGCGGAGTCAGCCCGTTCCCAGGATGATGAAAGGAGCAGGGAAGAGCTTGTCAGGGAGAGGAGGAAGAGCAGGGGAGCCCCGGGAGGATGGGGGTGCCGGGGCTGGCTCGGAGCCGTTCCCCACGGTTGGGAATTCCCTGACGGCTGCAGCTCCCCGCTTGTCTAATTGTCCTTGATGTATTTGCTGTCCCCCAGGAGCGCCAGCCAGACCTCGCAGCTCCAGATGTCTGAATATTATGCAGGAAGCTGGTAAACAAATTCCTCCTATTTTTCCTGCTAGCAATTAGGAACGTAGGAAGAACACATTGCTGAGCAGGCGAGGGATCCACCGCAGATATTTCATATGCATTTATAGCCACTTAACGCCTCTGGAAGGGTGATAAACACCGACTATTGTAAATCTGTTTGATCGCCCCTTGTTGCTACAAAATCCGGAAAAAGTCAAAATAAGGGGGGAAAAACAGAAACCAAACCAAATGTTGAAATAAGAGTTAAAATTGGGACAAATTAGTGATTACAACTCCTTCCATATTAACTATCAAGCACTTGGATGACAAAGCAGCTCTGCCACTTTTTCTCCAGCAGCTTTTTTAGGTGATTTCAACTTTTTACCCCAATTTCAGCTGGGGAGCAGGTCCCTGCCTGGCTCCTGTGCCTCCCCTCTCCGTTAATTTCTCTGCCTGCTCCAGCAATCCTGCCCTAGGAGGGATGGCTTAGGTGGCTTCAGGAGTCTTTGCCAGCATTAATTGTTATTATTTTGGAGCCCCACAGGCTTCAGACTTTGAAAAGGAGAATTTGTTCAAAAGATTGGGAGGGAAATGAAAAAAATCCAGTGCCATGGCCGTGCAAAACCAGCCCAGGGACAGAGCTGGGAAACCTGGAATTGCAGGCTCCAGCTCCCAGGGTGCATGGACAGAGCTGGGAAACCTGGAATTGCAGGCTCCAGCTCCCAGGGTGAGTGAGGGGATGGTGCTCCTGCAAAGCACGAGCCACATGCTGGAATCCTACAAGGTGCAGAAATTTGGGAGCAGTTAGATACATTTTGTGGTGAAAAGGAGCTTTAGCCAGCCCAGCTGCTCTGGAGTTATCAGTGCCTTGGTGTTTTGTGGGAGAATTTAAGGTTGTCTCTGTTTCAAACCAAGAACTGAGCTGAGATCTCTTTTCGTGGCTAAAAAGCCCCTCTGCAGCATCTTCCCAAATAAACAGCACTGCCAGAGTGGGCTTCCCATCCTTTTAGGCTGGATTTTGGTCTGAGGATGGATAAATAGCTCTGAAGGAGAGGGAAAATCTACAAGGAGGTGGAGGCAGCTCCTTCTTTGCAGCTTTGGGGTGTTTGGCTTGTGGCACCAGTGGCCACCAGGCCCTGTCTGAGGGTCCCAAGGCTCTGTCTGAGCATCCCCAGAGCCAGCAGAGCCCTTGGCCCTGTCCCTGCTGTCCCAGCCCAGGGGCACCTGTGCAGGTGGGGCACCCACACTCACCTGGCCCAGCGCCCCAGCCCTGCCACGCCCGGGGCTGCAGGGCCCTGCTGGCCACAGAGGTGGTGCCATCACCCTCCTCATCAGGGCATCTGACCTGCACTCCAAATCATGGTGTGCCCTGCTTTTGTGCGTCTTTGTTCTCACAACTAAAGAAATTCTCCTCTTTGACGCTCCTGGGCACTGCCCTGCCCAAATCCAGGTGCAAGAGCTGCAGCACCAGCTCCCGACCCCCTTGTGAGGGTTTAGCCAGCCTTTATCCATCCTTTAGGGGTGTCCCAAACCCTGGGCAGTGTTACGGACAGCCAGGGCTCCCAGCCACAGTCCAAAGGCAAGTGCTGTGCTGTGCAAAGTGTCTTTTCATCCCATTTTACATTTTTTCATCCCATTTTACAATTTTTCATCCCATTTTACATTTTTTATCCCATTTTTCAGTTTTTTCATCCCATTTTACATTTTTTAAATCTCATTTTACAATTTTTTTTCATCCCATTTTCCATTTTTTCATCCCATTTTCCATTTTTTCCCCCAGACAGAGGTGTTGGTGAGGCCCAAGCTGGCCCAGAGCATTCTGGCCTGGCCGTGTTTGTTTTGGAGCCGGGCAGGAAGGCTTTGGTGCCACCCGTGCTTAGGGAAAGGGTGAGGAAACCCGAGCCAGGCCTTTTCAAGCCTTCTCAGATGAAGGTTTAAAATAGCCTGGGAGCTGGTGAGCGATGGGCAGAGCAGCTGAGATGCTCCTCTCAGACCAGAGCTGGGAGAGCAGCACGGGGATGAAGTCACTGAGCCGGTGATGTCTCCATCCAGCAGCACTCCCAGGCTGCCCCAAGCCCCGCTCTGCAAAGGGTGTTTTATTTAAAAACCCCTGCCCATTTCTGTTGATTTCTGCAGCAGAAATAAACTGCGGCCGTGCAAAGTGAGTGTCCTTTTGCTGCTTCCCTCCCTCTCCTCTGGCTCAGGTGTGTGGAGCACAGACCTGTTGGAGGACTCAGATCTCTCCTGCTCCTCGCCGCGATGAAGGAATTAAATACAAAATCTTCTGTAGGAAGCAATTGTGAAGTGTGGAAGTTTCTAGTCAGGCAAATAAATTGGATTTAAGTATATTACAGTCATAATCTTTTTCTGCCTCTCTCCAGACAGCCTTTGTACATGGAGAAATGAGAATGTATTCTCAGACAAATCTTGACCTGAGGGAGAAGGCTGCGGGAATCTGGATTTTCAATAACATAAGACAATAAAGCTCAGACTTCTAACCTGCCGCAATATGGTAAAAGTATAAAGAGCTTAGCAACTAATAAAAGAAAAGGGTCTTCCAACTCATATTTGAAGATCTAGACCCCCAAAAGGACACTTCATAAAGATCATAATGGGTTAGTCAGTATCTAACAGATACCATGTACCTTGTTGACCAATTGTCTGACAGTTGTCTTCTGCAGGCCTGGATATTAATAAGCCTTGTGTTGATTTCCTTGGGGTATTTTTTCTTCGTAATTGTACATCTCCTTGTTGTGACACTGCAGCCTGCTATGTATTTATTTAATGCCATTCCTACAGCAAAAAAAGAAAAAAAATTAAAAAAAATCAGTGTATGTATGGCATTGTTTCCCTCAGATGAGATGCACACACTGCAAATTTCCTCCCCCTGTGAGGCAGGAGAATCAAAGCCAGGCACAGGGAGAGCTCCTGGACTTGGGGCAAAGAGGAAATCCAGATGTGTTTTCCCCTCAGGTGTGAATGTGTCTTACTCCCTGCATTACACAGGGAATACAAAGGGATTCAATTATCACCGCATTTTGATTTCTAATAATAACAAAAACTCCTTCTAGAAGGGATTCCATTAAATAATGTTTTGACAGATAATGCTGGTGTAAAGTAGCTGTCAGTCAGGCAGCGAGATCAAGGGGAAACAGATGCACGAGGCAGATCTCAGGGAGGCTTAGGGAGTGAAAATGAAGCCTGCTACAAACTCCTCTCGCTAACAAAACAAAGGCAGCCTGGGGCCTCGTCCTGCTCGCAGCACGCCCGGCCAGCCCCGGGCACAGGGCACACCTCCGAGCTGCCCGAGAGAGGGGAGCTGCAGCTGTGCCAGGGGCTGAGGGTGCCTGTGCCACCCTGGGCAGGGGCTGAGGGTGCCTGTGCCACCCTGGGCAGGGGCTGAGGGTGCCTGTGCCACCCTGTGCAGGGGCTGAGCACACCTGTGCCCAGGTACAAGGGGCTGAGGGTGCCTGTGCCACCCTGTGCAGGGGCTGAGCACACCTGTGCCCAGGTACAAGGGGCTGAGGGCAGCTGTGCCACCCAGGTGGGAGCAGGTGCCACACTGGCACAGGAGGGAGCAGGGCTCCACTCCGGGCTCCCTGCAGAGCTTTGGCCAAGCCCCCTCTGCCCTGCCCCAGCCCCAGCCCGTTTGCTGCTGGCCAGGGCACCCTCACTGCCCGCAGCTCTGAGGGTGCCAGGTTTCCCCACGGCTGCTTTGGGGTTTTTTGGGTTTTTTTGCCCCTGGAGCCAAGCTCAGCCCCCCTTCGCTGCGTGGCCCCACTCCCATGGCTTGGAGAATCCCTGCAGCCAAAGGGGAGCTCCATCCCACCATCCCAGCCTGGAATCACACTGGGCAGGCTGGGAGGGACCTCAGAGCCCACCCAGTGCCACCCTGCCATGGCAGGGACATTTTCCCTGTCCCCAGCCCCGTGTCCAACCTGGCCTGGAGTTTTACTCATCTTCACCACCTTCACCTCAAAGTTTATCCTGTGATAAAGAATTTTCCTTTTGCTGCAAGTGCTGCACAAAATCCCCACAATGTCACATCCCTTTCACCACCAGCACCCTGGCTGTGCTGATCCCAGTCTCCAGCCTCCACAGGACCCTGGGGGCATTCCTGGTGCTGCTGCCCCTCTCCTGAGGCTTTCCAGGTTCTGCCTCCAACGTGGGATTCCAGGGATGAATGGAACAGCACAGTGGAGGCAGCCTGAGCTGGAAAAGGCACAGGAGAGCACTGAGGAGAATATTAAAATTATGAATATTTTGATTTATGGCAGCATCCAAAGTCAGAGCAGAGTGTGATGTGAGCCTGATGCAGATGGGGCTGCTCCAATCCTGATCCTGGCACATCCCAGGATAACATAAATTGTGGGAAATAAGAGAAATAAAAGATGTGTCTCAAAGCATTTACTGAGGGGCCAGATTAAATTACAATTAATTACAGTCCTTAAAATCTCCAAACTTTCCATGCAAGTTCTGAATGAGCTCGTTGAAAACTTTTAACTATAAACTATATTTGAAAGGCATTCAGCTTTTAAATAATAGATTTTATTTTTTTCCACTGCCAAACTTCTCCTGGAAACTGAGCCCAAGGTTTAATATGGGATTAAGAGAGAAAATACCCAGGCAGAAGATTCACTGCTCTCCTCTCTGGAATTTCATGGGTCAGACATGGCAAATTCCATCTCCTTCTCCCAAAACAACCCCTCCATTCCACCAGGGTTGAGATGGCTTAACCTGGTCTAGAGGAAATCCTCAATTAAAGTGTTTTAACTGAAATTTCTCCCTTTCTAGGTAAAATGTCATGTGGGGAGTAAAAATCAAAAAACAGCAAAAGTTTCTTGAAGGAATACATGAAGTGGGGAAGGGATCTGATCCATTCCCCACCAGTGATGTGGGTAAAAATACAAATATTTCTAGGAGAAAATCCGGGGTGGTTTTTTTGAGGTGCTGCAAATTATGAGATAAGGCAAAGGAATAATCCAGCTGGAGAATCCCAACAAAAACTGCTTCGGGACTGTGCAAGAGCCTCAAGGAAAATAGGAAACGCTTCTTTTAAATGGATTATTAACACACATTGAATAAAGCTCAAGGCGTTGCCAGTGCTCCGGGAAGGGTCAATAAACGCGCGTTTTTAGGATATCTGACATTAGGAATCTGTTCCTTCAGGCATCCCGGATTAGCGGCAGGAGGATGCTCTGCCCTGGAAGCCCAGCAAGGACAGCTCGTGGCCTTGGCTCCGGGGAGCTGCTTTTTCATTTGGCTTTTTTTAAACCCTCAGGCAGAGTTACAAGATAAGAGAAGTGGAACTGAACTTAACGAGCAGCTAATTTTATCCTTTGTTTTGCCTGATAAACATCAGCTCGCAAAGTCAGAGCTGAAAACTGCAGCCACGCTTGGGAAGGAAATAACACGGTATATTTATAGTAAATAATCCTATTTTAGTCATTTTGCACAGAACTGTGGCTGAAAGGTTTGGCTTCATTCCCCCGCTTCACCTGAAGCTGTTTAACTAAATAAATTCCCATAAACACATTTTGCTGAACAAACACTAAACGAGGTTTATTTTGACCCCAAAACTCATTTGGACACGAGAGCCCCGGAGCAGCCACCCCTCCACGGGAAGCAGGGCTGGGCACACACAGGATTTCCAGAAATACTGTGCCTCAAACATGAATTTTAATGCCACAAAAGTGCTGGAAATGAAGAAAATTCTGCACGACAATTTCACTTGTGGAGCCTGAGACGTGATCAACCCTCCTGTGACTGCACAGGGCAGAATTTGGGGGAAATGTCCCATCCCTGGCAGTGCCCAAGGCCAGGCTGGAGCAGCCTGGGACAGTGGGAGGGGTGGCACTGGGTGGGCTTTGGGGTCCCTTCCAACCTAAACCATCTGGGATTCTCTAAAAACGCTGAACCTTCATCCCCTCAAACCCTCCAGCAGCTCCCTGCAAAGCAGCACTGCTGGAATTTGGTGTGCCACGACTTCGGGAATGCTCCAGGCTGGAGTATGGGCACAGACAAGCACATTCCAATGGCCCAGCATTGTGTCTATCATTTATTATGGTATTATCACTCTATTTATCATTTATGATGATATTATCACTGCATTTATCATTTACTATGATATTATCACTGTACTTCTCATTTATTCCCATTTCATCACTGTATTTCTCATTTATTAAGATATTATCACTGTACTTCTCATTTATTCCCATTTCATCACTGTATTTCTCATTTATTAAGATATTATCACTGTATTTCTCCTTTATTCCAACATTATCACTGTATTTCTCATTGATTACCATATTATCACTGTATTTCTCCTTTATTCCAACGTTATCACTGTATTTCTCATTGATTACCATATTATCACTGTATTTCTCCTTTATTTCAGGCCCTGTGTGGAGCAGGAGCACTGGCCCTGCAGGCTGCCTGTCATCTCTGACACTTTTTCCTTGACCTACACCTTTCACATCTCTATTTTCAACCTGGAATTTAACCTGGGCACCCACACCTGGGATTTGCTGTCCCTCTGAGGATGTCAAACCCCACCAAGGTGCTGCAGTGAGAAAAGCCCCTTTTCCCTTTTCCCCTTTCTGTATCCCAGCTCCAAAGCTGCAGCTGGAGCCACGGGCAGGGGTTTGTGGTCCAGCAGCTGAAAGCCCTTGCTGGAGGAGACAGAGGGGAGCAGCCTAATGTGCTCTTGCCATGTGGTAATTTTCCAGATAAATGGACAGTTGCTTCAGCAGCTTCCCTGTTGAAGGTCAATGATCCATATAATACTGGCAATTACAGAAGTATTTCCATTGCAGACTCGGTGACAAATTTTCAGTGCAAGACAACAGAAACTGGAGCAGCAGCACCAGCATGAGGGGCTGAGGCTTGGGATGCACAGCCCAGCTCCTGCCTGGGGTTTGCTGAAGGAGTCAGCTCACCCTGCCCAGCTCACCAGGTAATTCTGGCCCTATTTCCCCCTTTCTGGGTATTTCATAATCCTCATTTAATCCTAAAACTGAGCTACCACTCCTGGCTTTCACACACCCACTTTTCCTGCCTCCCTGGTCAAAGTTCAGCACTTTATAAAGATATGTAGCAAAGTTCAGCTATTTTATAAAGATTTTCTCGGGCTGAAGGAAAGGGAAATGATATCCAATAAGGGAAAACTGCTCAGCAATTGGAAAACCTGGGCTCCCAGCAGAGGCACAAGCACTTCTGATTGCATTCCAAAGCAGGGCAGGAGGCATTTCTGGGGAACGTGTCCTGCTGATGCTCTGACAGCTGCACCCAGAGCTGGCTGCAGTCACAGCTCATGCTTCAGTCATTGGCTCAACATTCCCAGCAAAATGTGGATTGAAATAAAGAATTGTTTTGTGTAATGAGCTGTGCATGAGGGCTCTGGTGACAGGACCTGAGGGAACAGCACGAAGTGATGCCAGGGGAGGTTTAGGGTGGATTTCAGGGAAAGGTTCTTCCCCAGAGGGTGCTGGCACTGCCCAGGCTCCCCAGGGAATGGGCACAGCCCCGAGGCTGCCAGAGCTCCAGAAGGGTTTGGACAATGCTCTCAGTGGGGTTTTTGGGGTGTCTGTGCAGGGCCAGGAGCTGGACTTGTTCCTTGTGGGTGCCTTCCAGCTCAGGATACTCCATGATTCCATGAAACAACAACTTGGATTTATATAAAACAACAGCAGGAAACAGGAAATAACAAGAGGATTCCATGAAATAACAACCTGCACCATGGCACGGGCTGCTTCAGCATCCCTTGCACTCCCAAAGAGCACAAACCCTCCCTGCCCAGTGTCACAAAAACCAACACCAAGCCTTGGAAAAGATCTCTGAGCTGCTGCAGCAGCTCCAGCTCAGAGCTGGTGAAGGCAAAGAGGTTCCTGCACCTGCTGTAAAGCCCCTGTAAACACACCAAAATGTGACACACACAGGTGCCCTCAGCCAGGCTGCACACCTTTAACCAAAAACACGTGAGACCCTGAAAGACTTTTGTGATTTCTGGGGGGAACACATTAAACCTGTGGTAGTGCTTCCCCTGTGGATTGTACGTGTTTCAGTTTCAGTTTACTGCAGCTTTTACCCATCGTGTGAGAGGCAGAACTGCCATTCCATTCCTCCAAAACGAGCAGGAAACACCCGTAAAGAGAGGCCTTAATGGTGGAGCAATCCACCTGGGAGGGCCTTTGGAGCTGCTCGAGAACCTGCTTCAGAACTTCAGCAGATTTTGCTAAAAAGGAAAGAGAGAAGAAAGACAGAGTTGAAATGCAGGATTTTAATCTTCATGTAGGGAATGAAAGGATGTTTGCAGGGACACCAGCAGCTCTGCCATCCTTCCCCACCAGCAGGAGCACTCTGGAGCAGCCAGGACTGAGCCTGCCTTGTGCAAATAAGTGATTTTGGGTGAGAATAATTAATAAAGGGGGTGGGATTGGATATCTTGTGAGGTCAGTGGTTCATTTATGAAATTTGCATTGATAACCCATGGCCATGAAAGAGCTGGATGGCTCTTGGGTCACAGACTGGTTTGGGCTGCAAGGGACCTCTAGAAGCACCCTGCCCAACCCCCTGCCACAGACAGGGACACTGCCTGCCACACCAGGCTGTCCCCACCTCGCAGAATTAGCCCCAGCTCGTGTTTCCCAGGGAGATCAGGAGGGATGGAGCAGTCCAAGGGCTGAGCACCTCAACTTCCCCCACCCTCAGGCCCCTCCTGCCCACCAGCCCCAGAACTAAACATTGAATTAAAAATTAAAAGGAAAAAGCTCTCCCTACAACACCCCAAATAATTAAGTAATGATTACATAGTGTCAGGGGCTGCCCAGGGAGGGTTGGAGTGCCCATCCCTGCAGGTGTCCAAGGAATTCCTGGAGGTGGCACTTGGTGACAAGGTGGGGATCTGGCACAGGTTGGACTCCATGGTCTGGGAGGGCTTTTCCAGCCCCTGGATTCTACACAGCTGCCTTCTTGCAAGCATGAGTGGGCTCCTGAGGCTCTCCTGTAATGCGCAGTTAAAGATGTGATGTCTAAGCCAGCACAGTCAGGAAGCTGGATGTTTGGCAGACCTGTCATCAGAAGAGCACTTGGAACTGCATTAACTCCCAGGTTTAACAGTTTTTAAATCACTGGTTGGTGGCTGATCTCTCATGGCTGTGCAGAGCAGCTACAGCCAGCAGCCCTGCACGTGTGCTCCAAACCCTTGAGGAAGCCACATCCCAGACAAAACCATGGAAATGATATTGAAAATATTAGAGACACTCCGTGTCTCTAATGTGAGCTGAGGCAGCTCATGGAGCTAACCACCCTGGCTTTCCCTGTCCTGAGCAGCAGCTCATTGGGGAAACAGCCTGCACACAAAACCTCCTCCCCTAAAGCATCCCCAGCCCTCCTTACCCTTGGACAGACCATGGAACTCCATGCTGCTTCAGAAATTGCATAAAAGTTGCCTCTATCGTGATTAACTGTCCCCACGGCCTCTTGTGAAATTTTTTCTAAGTTCCAGCTGGTCACACAGGGTTTGGTTCACAAAAGTGTTGCACATTATTAGATTTTCTGATAAAATGTGCTCTTTTGTGATTCAGAAAGCCTCTGCTCCTGCAGACAACTGGCATGCTCTTTGTTATTCACCCCAGAGAGGAGGCAGCCAAACTGGAGTGCACTCGGGTGGAAAGAGGCATTCCCAATCAGAAATGCAGATGGAGCATCACTTGTGCAGTGCAAACAAAGCAGCCCCGAAGTTTGGGAATGGGCTGGAAGGACACGGCAGGGCTCGGGTGGGGTTTGCTGCCCTCATCATCACCCTGAGAGTGAAAGCTCAGCGCTGCCCCACCCACGGGATGTGCTGCCAGGGAAGACCCTGGCTCTGAATCCTGCCGTGGTTTGGAGCTTGTCGTGTTCAACTGGTGATAAAAGCTGGTTAAGGGAGGCAGAAACACCACTGAGCTTGGGAAACATCTCCAGGATTGAGTCCAAGCTGTGGCTGATCCCCACCCTGTCCCCAGCTCTGAGTGCCACCTCCAGGTGACACCTGCAGGGATGGGCACTCCAACCCTCCCTGGGCAGTGCCAAGGCCTGAGCCCCCTTTCCATGGGGAAATTCCTGCTGAGCCCACCCTGAGCTGCCCTGGTCATCCTGGGGCTGTGAAGAGGAGGGAGGGTGCAGCACTGCCCACACCTCTGCTGCCCTGCACAGAATCCCTGCTGGAAGGGACTCTGGGAATCGTCTGCTCCACGTCCTGCCAAAGCAGGGGCACCACGAGCGGGTGGCACAGGACCAAATCCAGGTGGGTTCTGGTCACGTCCAGCTGGGAAGGAGACTGCACAACCTCTGTGCCAGGACTCGCCTTCGCAGCCCTCCACTGAGCCCTCGCCAGTTGTTCCTCTTCTCCCTTGTCCTCAGAGGTGAAACAAAAGCCCAAGCCCAAAATTAGGTTTCTGTGAAGGATCCAGCCCAGTAAAAACTGGAGCATTAAGGATTACAGTGAAAGAAACCAGGCATTGCAGTTGTGCAGGTCCAAGGTGTAGCTGCCCATTGGACACCATCTGCAGCTCCAGCTCCTGCCACTCTCAAAGTCAAGATGAAAAAGGAAAGAAAAAAGGTAAAAAACCCTGTAGAAACTTAAAGAACTTTCATGATTAGAAGAATTACTGTGTTCAGGGGACATTTCTTCAGGATGGAGTGTGCAACAAGCAAGAACAAGTTCAGGGGAGAATGATCCATGTGGGGTCAGCACCTCAGAAATTCACAGTACAACACCTCGTGTCTCCTACAACTCAGGTTATTTATGCACAGCAACGCAACATTTTGGGGCAAAACCTACATTTTCCACCATTCCCACCTGCTGAGAGATCCCTGACAAAGCACAAGCATTTAGTGGTGTCCAGCCTTCCAGAGGCACCACGTTCCTGAGGACACTAATAAATAATCCAAGTCTCCTCATCTCCTGCTGCCTGTTTTCCACCCCCCCCTCCACTTTGCATTATGCAAAACAGCAAAACATTCTCATCCTTACAGTACCCCCCGTGAAAGGCAGGCGCTGCAAATATCAGAAAGGAGTATTGTCATAATGAGGTTAATGACAATAGGGTTTCCGATATCAAAGAGCCGACACGCAGCTGCTTTCCAGCGTGGAGCGATACAGCGCAGGGCTCCGTAATGAGGGGAGAGGCTTTTTGGGTTACGCATTTTAATGAGCCGCTAATCAGCGAGCGGCGATTTGCATTTCACAGCCGCTCCGATGGAACACTCTGCTGGGGAGGGGAAACCAGCCCAACTTCTGCGGGACTGGCACCGGGATGGCACCGAGACTGGCACCGGGAGCACACCGGGATAGCACCGGGGATGGTGTGTGTTCAGAGACAGAAGCGTTCGGGACTCGCCAGGGGAGGCAGGGATGCTCTACCTGAGCCTCCTGACCTGCGGGATGAGTAGGAATAACCACCACGTGTTCCCTATCCCTTACTCCTCCTTTGTGCCTCCGTTTGCACCTCGGAGTAGTGAAGCACACCAGGGAGGGGGCTGGCAGAGCTGGCACAGGGTGCCCAGAGCAGCTGTGGCTGCCCCTGGATCCCTGGCAGTGCCCAAGGCCAGGCTGGACACTGGGGCTGGAAGCACCTGGGACAGGGGAAGGTGTCCCTGCCGTGGCAGGGGTGGCACTGGAAGGGATTTAAGGTCCCTACCCACCCAAACCATCCTGGGATTGTGGGATCTGGTGCAGCAGGGCTGTGGTGAGCTCTCAGCATCCCCTGCTCGTTGCAGCTCACTCGATGCAGAGCTGTACCTTAAGAACAATGCATTCCTCTATTAATGTTCCTTATGGGAGCCATAATCAGCTTCATTAGGAGTCATTATTATGGGAAAACCCTGGAAAAAACACCACGTACGGGGAGGCAGCGTGATCAATTAAAAACCCCGAATATGTGACTGATATTGACAGATGTTTACAGGAACTGCCGTGGGAGGTCCAGCAGCTGCCATGGGCACAGCCCACCCTGTGCCCACTGCCCACCCTGTGCCCAGCCTTTTTGGGGCAGCCAGACCCCTCTGCACCTCAGAGCACAGGGCAAGGAGGGCACTGGCGTGCCCTGAAAGCGAGGGTGGCACAAACACAGTGTCCAGAGGTGTCTTTCCACATCCAGAGGTGTCCCTCCACAGGAGATGTTGTGTCCCCATCCCTGCACCCTCACTGCCACCCCTCCAGCCACAGAGCTCGCTCAGCAAACCGTGCAGGAGGATTTGTCTGAAGCCCAAAAATTTGACTCTTGCAGTCCAAACTGATAATGGCCATTTTGTGATGGGCTCATTCGGGTGGTTCAAAGCCTCAAACTAACAAGCAGCAGTTCGCTGTCCTGGCAGCCCAGATTTGTTATGGGATGGCACACAAGGGGCAGACTGGGGTGGATGCACCTTTCAGAGGCACACAGCCTCTGCCAGCAAAGGCCACAGCCAGCAGAGGTGCCCAGGGGAGTCCCTGGGGTGGTCCCTGCCCAGCCCTGGCTGATGCCAAGAGCCCCTGGCAGGCTGCAGGGTGCCCTGGGCTCGGTGCCTGTGTGACTGGGAGCAGTTTTCTGATGCTCCAGGTCACACGCAGCCCAAGCTGCAGCAGCACCACCCCCTTTGCCGAGGCTGAGCATCCTCACCCACAAGGCCCAGGAAATTACAGCCTCTGCTTGGTGAGATGATATTTTTAAGCCTTTACAAACAAGGGCTTGATCTTCCTAAGCAGTTTGGATCCTCTGTGCCACACACACTCGCAGCAGCAGCTGACTGGGCTCGGGGGCTGTCTGGCACAGCAGAGCAGGAGCTGGGCTGGGCAGGAATTCAGGCTGTGGTAGCCACTAAAAGCTTCTCCCAAGGCATCTCTGGGCTGGGAGCTGAGAGCTGTAATTCAGCAGCACTAATACATCAGCGCTGGGCAGTCAATAACATTGATTTTGGTGGGACCAGGGCTTCACTCCCCTGCAAAGAGTTGTTCCAGGAAGAGCTGGGAACGGGGAGAGCTCCGGGAACGCCGGAGCCAGCAGCTCCCAGGTTTCCCATGGGGAGCCAGTGCAGCCAAACCTACAGGGACCAGGGAGAAACACTGCTCCTTTATAAGCACAACCCCATCATTAACCCCACAGGAATTGTCCCTGCAATCTCTAGGAAAAAAGGCACGGGGATCACAGAGATCACCCCAGTGCCCAGTTTAACACCAAGCTGGAGGAAAGGCCTCGCACTGGGGCAGCTGATTTGCGCTTTACAAGAAGGAAAACAAAGTGCACAGCAATGTGGAACTTCAGGGGGAAGCAGAGTCTAAGGAAAGACATTTTTATGTTATTTTCTTGTAAAAATCATGTGGCACCAGGACCAGGGCAGTGATTGTCCCTCTGTACTTGGCACTGGTGAGGCCACACCTTCAATTCTGCATCCAGTTCTGGCCCGTCGGGACAAGGAGGACATGGAGGGGCTGGAGCATGGCCAGGGCAGGGAATGGAGCTGGGAAGGGAATGGAGAATCCCTGAGGAGCTGGGAAGGGGCTCAGCCTGGAGCAAAGGAGGCTCAGGGGCCCTTGTGGCTCTGCACAGCTCCTGCCAGGAGGGGACAGCCGGGGGGTCGGGCTGTGCTCCAGGGAACAGGGACAGGAGCAGAGGGAACGGCCCCAGGCTGGGCCAGGGCAGCTCAGGGTGGGCACAGCAGGAATTTCCCCATGGAAAGGGGGCTCAGGCCTTGGCACTGCCCAGGGAGGGTTGGAATGCCCATCCCTGTGGGTATCCAAGCAATCCCTGGAGCTGGCACTCAGAGCTCTGGGCTGGGGACAAGGATGGGGCACAGCTTGGGCTGGGAGGGTTTTTCCAACCCCAGGGCAGGCCCAGGTCCAGCCCCTCCCCTGCTGCCACCCAGACCCAGCTCTGCTTCCTCCCTGGAGCCTGAGTGTGATCACAACCACCCTGAGCCACCCCAGGTGCCCTCAGCCCAGGGCCATTTCCACTCGGAGCAGCAGAAGGCTCCAGTTGCCACTGAGCCTTCCCAGAGCCCTCAGGTCCATGATCAAATCAAGAGTCTGCAGTCATTCGCATCAGCAAGCTGTAATCTCTTTTAAATACAGAATTATTGCTTCCTCCTTCAGCAAGGACTTGGGTGAGCTGGGCTGGCTCTTCTCAAAGCACTGAGATACCCCAGGAGGGACTGGCAGCGTTCAAAGCAGGGGGTACAGCCAAGAAAAGGCTCAAGGAGGGCCTGAAGCACCAGGGCAGGGCCTCTGCAGCTCTGTTCCATCAATCCCATCACATCCCAGCCTGGAGGGATCTCTGCTCTTGTGAGACACCCACCGAGCTCAGCAAGTGCCAGTGAAAGCAAACCCAGAAGAGGGACAGCTGTCCCTGCCAGGCCTGCAGCAGGACAGGGGACACAGGAGCTGTGAGTGCTGAGGGCTCAGGAGAGGGGCAAGGAGAGCTGTGAGTGCTGAGGGCTCAGGAGAGGGGCAAGGAGAGCTGTGAGTGCTGAGGGCTCAGGAGAGGGGCAAGGAGAGCTGTGAGTGCTGAGGGCTCAGGAGAGGGGCAAGGAGAGCTGTGAGTGCTGAGGGCTCAGGAGAGGGGCAAGGAGAGCTGTGAGTGCTGAGGGCTCAGGAGAGGGGCAAGGAGAGCTGTGAGTGCTGAGGGCTCAGGAGAGGGGCAAGGAGAGCTGTGAGTGCTGAGGGCTCAGGAGAGGGGCAAGGAGAGCTGTGAGTGCTGAGGGCTCAGGAGAGGGGCAAGGAGAGCTGTGAGTGCTGAGGGCTCAGGAGAGGGGCAAGGAGAGCTGTGAGTGCTGAGGGCTCAGGAGAGGGGCAAGGAGAGCTGTGAGTGCTGAGGGCTCAGGAGAGGGGCAAGGAGAGCTGTGAGTGCTGAGGGCTCAGGAGAGGGGCAAGGAGAGCTGTGAGTGCTGAGGGCTCAGGAGAGGGGCAAGGAGAGCTGTGAGTGCTGAGGGCTCAGGAGAGGGGCAAGGAGAGCTGTGAGTGCTGAGGGCTCAGGAGAGGGGCAAGGAGAGCTGTGAGTGCTGAGGGCTCAGGAGAGGGACATGGAGAGCTGTGGGTGCTGAGGGCTCCAGAAAAGGGAACATGGAGAGATGTGAGTGCTCCTGCTCAGCCAGGCTGGGAGCAGCACGCAGGGCTGGTGTGAACAACCCCAGAGTGGTTTGGGTGGAAAAGGGCCTTAAAGATCACCCTCAAAGTTCCCCTCTGCCACGGCAGGGACACTTCCCACTGTCCCAGGCTGTTCTAATCCCTGTCCAGCCTGGCCTTGGGCACTGCCAGGGATCCAGGGGCAGCCCCAGCTGCTCTGGGCACCTGTGCCAGGGCCTGCCCACCGTTCCAGGGAAGGATTTCCTCCTTACACCTGATTTAAATCCCCCTTCTGGTAGTTTAGGACGTTTAAACGCTGTCTGAGGGCTTGCAGAGCTGAGAGTTTTTGAGGAAGCAGCCGGTAGATGGCAGGGCTGCAAAGCCTGATAACATCGCTGCTAACACTCCTGATCACATCACAAACCTGATAACACCCCGGATCACATCACATCGCTGATAACATCCCTGATAACATCCCATCCCCGATAACATCGCTGATCACATCGCATACCTGATAACATCCCACCCCTGATAACATCCCACCCCTGATCACATCGATAACATCCCCCCCAGCTGCTCTGGGCACCTGTGCCAGGGCCTGCCCACCGTTCCAGGGAAGGATTTCCTCCTTACACCTGATTTAAATCCCCCTTCTGGTAGTTTAGGACGTTTAAACGCTGTCTGAGGGCTTGCAGAGCTGAGAGTTTTTGAGGAAGCAGCCGGTAGATGGCAGGGCTGCAAAGCCTGATAACATCGCTGCTAACACTCCTGATCACATCACAAACCTGATAACACCCCGGATCACATCACATCGCTGATAACATCCCTGATAACATCCCATCCCTGGTAACATCCCACCCCTGATAACATTGCTCCGCTGATCACATCATTGATAACATCCCATCCCCGATTACATCGCTGATAACATCATTGATAACATCCCTCATCACATCCCATCACAGATAACATTCCTGATAACAGCCCATCACTGATCACATCCCTGATAACATCCCATCCCAGATCACATTCCTGATAACATCTCATTCCTGATAACATCCCTGATGACATCCCATCCCCAATCACACCCCCTGGCTGGCTCCAGCAGCACGAGCAGACAGACAGACCCTGTAATCCCCGCTGTTTTCATCCTTTAACTGCCCTAACGGGATCTGCTGGGACATCTCAGGAGATCGTGAAGCCTCACAGCTGGAGGATTACCCTTAGCACCCCAAACAGCCCGGATCAGGCAGATTTCACTCTAAGCTGATTTTCAAAAGCAAATCCAGTGGAGCTTCTGAAAGTGCAGATAATTTCTGTGCAGTGATAGCCAGCTCGTTTCAGGCATCAGACAATGTGGAGATGTTGCCATCAACACGTGTGTGAAATGGTGAAGAATATGAAGTGGTGAAGAAAGCCTCTGCCAGTGCCTGCTTCCAATCCCACAGGAAAGAAATATCCTCTTCCCTACCTCCATCACATTTCAGTAAAAGAAACCCAGAATTTCCCCTCACACTGAACAGGAAAGAAATATCCTCTTCCCTACCTCCATCACCTTTTCAGCAAAATAAACCCAGAATTTCCCCCTACACTGCATCTTCTTCACGGTGTGGCTCCCCATTAATGCCCACAATACCATTTTTAGACATTGCAGGAATTTTAAATCTCACTTTAGAGGAGGAATAACCAGGGCTGCTCCCTCCTGGCTGAGCAGCAGCAGGTGATGCTCCTGAGGGCAAGGGAGGCACCCAGGGAATGACCCAGGGAGGGACCCATGCCACCTCAGCTGTGGCTGAGGACACACCTGAGCTCCAGGACTTCAGGACATGCCTTCTGTCCACCAGCAGCTCTACCAGCTGTACTTTTATATTTACCCAACTTTCAGAGCTTCGGGAGAACCTTATCTTGAATTTAAAGGTATTTCTAATGCTACTTTAAGGCAATACAGTTGATTTCTGTATCAACCCATTTCCTCTCAGCACGGTGATTTATTTCACTCTGCAGTTGCCAGTTCCTGCGTGGGACTGAGCTCCTTTTCCCCTCTTTCCCACAGGACCTGCAGCAGGGTTTGCTCGGAGCTCAGCCAGGGCTGGAGTGTCCCAGCTGCTGTCAGAGTCCTGGGGTCTGTGCACGCCTGGGCCCTGCCAGAGCACACCCACAAAGGGCACTCACAAAGCCCAGAAAAGACATTTCTTGGCTTTGGCCTCATCCCCGTGGAGCTGCAGCCCGAAGTGCCCATCCCTGAGGGGCTCCAGCTGTAAATGCAGGTCCCACTGTGGATCTGTGGGCACAGACTGGCACAGAGCCCTGCCTGCTCTCCCACAGCTCTGCTCCAGCCATGGCATCCCAAAACCAGATCTGGAAAGAAATTCCTCCCTTTTTTTTCCTTTAAAGCATTTAAGAGGGAAAAAGCAGCAGCAATTTTCTCCCTGCTTTCCCTGCTTCCCTCACCTTTTCTGTGCATGAATCCACATTGAACCTCTGCATCTTGGCAACTTTCAAGTACACAGGGAGGGTTTTAGCCCATTTTGGGAGAGCTGGCTGTGCCAGACAGATCCAGGCCCCCAAAACTCCCCCTGGACTTTCCAGCAGCCCCCTCCCAGCTTCACATCAGCCTCAAAAATAGTAATTTAGAGAATTTAACTAAAAAGTGGCACAATATTATTCACACATGGGCTGCTTTCCTCTGAGCCAGCAATGGGAACTCACGCAGGGTCTCACTATTCAAATTAAATTCAATTAAAGAGACTTTTCCTGCTCTCAGACACTCACATCAAGCTGTCCACATCACCTGGGGCATGAACCTGCAGGTGCTCCCCCCTCTGCTCCCAAGAAAGGGCCTCCCCACCTCTGAGAGGTTCAGGGTGAGCTCCCAGCAACTCCAGGGAAGGGAATGGGAGGGATAAATCCATCCTGCCCAAATTTCCACCCCTCAAATAAACCCCAAAATTACAATCCCTGCACACAGCACACAGCTTAGAGGTTGTGGTGGGTTTAAAACATCCAACGTTATGCTCCAGTGTTTCACTTACTGGGAGGAGCCCAGCAGATCCTCAGACATGCCCAGGACAGGGAAACTCTCCCTGAGCCTGGATCCTCACACAGAGGAGCTTCCTGAGCCAGGATCCTCACCAGCCCTGGATCCTCACTCACAGGAGATTCCTGAGCCAGGATCCTCACCAGCCCTGGATCCTCACACAGAGGAGCTCCTGCACAGCTGCTCTTGTGCACCAGGGAACAGCCCCCAGCAGGAGCAGCCCCTGCTTCTTTGGGGCAATCCCAAAAAGCCTTGGCCAGGCAGGAGCCCCCAGGTGAGTCCTGGCTGGGATTATTGTCCCCAGCTGGGCAAAGCCTGCTCCTCCTGACAGCGTGAGCAGCACCTGGCACAGCCCTGCTGCCCTGCAGGGGAAGGAACCCAAACCTGGCTGTTTCTGACCCCTGCACCCCCAGGGCGGGGATCTGGGGGGAGTTCTGGGGGTGTTGCACGGCTGGGGACACAGAGAGCCACAGGATCCCAGAACTGATCAGGCTGGAAAAGCCCACCAAGGTCACTGAGCCCAACATTCCCAGGTGCCACATCCACAGGGCTGTGAAATCCCCCCAGGGACGGGGACTCCAGCCCTGCCCTGGGCTGCACAACAAGGAATTTTCCCAATATTTAACCTAAACTTGCCCTGGTACAATTTGAGGCTATTTTCTCTTGTCCTGTCTTGGGAGAAGAGACTAAAGCCCACCCAGACCCTCCTTGCAGGGAGTTTCAGGGGGCAAGGAGGTCCCTTCTGATCCCCTTGGTGGGTCCCAGGTGGGCTGGTGGCTCCTGGGCTGGGGTTCCTGCTCCCAGGGCACTCAGGGGGCACATGCAGAGTCCTCTGAAATGAATAAATACAGTAATTTCCACTTTTGATTGAAGTATTGCTCCTTCTAAACTGGGATCTCATCTGTCCAAGCTGGGGCACTCAGCAGCTCCTCTGGTTTGTGTTTGGATCCAAAATCCACAAGGAATTCCCTGAGCAGCAAATCCCACTTGCCAGGGCAGCCAGAGCACGAGGTCCAGCACCAAACAATGAAGGTTTGCTGTAGAAAACATGGAGAAAATTGCATCAGCAGGAATAATTAATCCTGGGGAAAACTTACCTGGGGTTGTTGTGCATTCTCCATAACTCACCTTTTCAAAATCAATATTCCAAGTTGTGTCCACATGCAGAGAGGGTTTGGTGGAGCCCTCAGGCTGTTTCATTCCAGGGATTGGGTCTGGTGGGCTCAGTGTTTTATAGGGACTGGCCGAAGCAATCCCAAACCTGTGGGAAAGGCAGCTCCAGGGCTGGAGCATTAGAAGGAAGTGTGCTGTTGTGTGTACCAAGTGGCATTAAAGAGGCAATCAGATGCTCCTTGTGCTGCTGTAGGTGAGGAGCAGAAGCAGGGTGGTGGGCGAGGTGAGAGGTGGTTGATGCTGGAATGTTCCCTGTGAGCCACTGCTGGAACCATCCTGGAGCACTGCACACAATTCCTGGCATGCCCATACAGGAAAATCCAAAATGCTGGTGGCAGCGTGGCTGAGGGAGTGAGGGATCACTGCCTGCTCCCGTGGGAGGATGGGCACCCGGGGAGGGGAGGGGTGTGCAGTGATCACACCCGGCACAGTCTGAGGGGTGGCACCAGCCCGGGGTCTGCAGGAGCTGCAGCGCCTCAGGCTGGGAGCTCTCAGCTTCCAGGAGTCAAATGCATCATTACTGGCCTTGATGAATATTTGGAAATCCCAGGGAGAAATCCCAGAATCCTTCAGGCTGGAAAACTCCAGAGTCCCAGCTGTGCCCCATCCTCACCTTGTCCCCAGCCCAGAGCTCTGAGTGACACCTGCAGCCCCTGAGCCTCCTTGGCTCCAGAAGGCCAAGGGACAAATAAAGAGCATCATAATTTTTTTGTCCCTTTGAGTATTATGCCAAAATAAGCTTTAGGATGCTCAAAACCACAAATTACTTGAGGAGCCTTGGGAAGGCACCAACCCCCCTGCCTGGGTCACCTGTGCTGGGCTGGACAGAGCCCTGAGGGAGCAGCCTGCCAACCTCTCAAAGGCATAAAATCAGGTTATTTTTCTCCCCCTCTTCCAGACCTCTTCTTTTTCTAATTAGAATTTATTAATAAAACTGAAATCCAGCACAGCTGAGGGGTCGGTACCTTCCTTGGGAAGGGATGCAGGTGATGCAGATGAAGATGATGCAGATGCAGGTGATCAGATGAAGATGATGCTGCAGAAGCTGCCTCACACCCCATCCCTGCACTGGACCTGGCTCCTGGAGCATCAGGACTCCAGGCTGGGAAAGGAACCTCCCCTCCAAAGCTCTGCTTGATTGAAGCAGTGTGAGGGCAGCTGTAAAAGCTGACAGCTTTATATCCACTTTTTAAAGACAGGACAGAGGAGTTCCTCGGCCACTCCAATCAATTTTTGCCTTTTCTTTGTGCATGAAGAGTTCTGGGTAAATTGCATCGAGGTGTTTCAAACTGCTGAATAGCTCCAGGTGAATTTTACAGGTGTCAGCTGCTGTCCATAAACTGTCCAAGAGTCCTATAAAAGGCTGGGAAACAAGAGCAAAATTAGGAGATAAATCTATCACTTCAGAAGTAAATAAACAAGTGAAGTGTATTTGCAGTGTTACTTTTCAGCAGATCACTGGCCTGGAGCAGTGCAGGTCACAAACACCTTTTGGCACTGCTAATAACCAGGATGCACTAATGAATTAATGGAAACATCCCCCAATTCTTGCTTTCTTGGGTTTGTGATGTCAGCCTGGCCAGCTTCAGTGCTGATGCACTGAGCATAAGGATTTCTTTTCTTAGTTTATTTCATGTTTAAATTTCACAGCTATTACACTACAATAAAAGCAATAAATAATAAATAAGCTCTTACCAACATCACACATAATTTCTGGAAGTCCAACAGATAAAAATCTGAGCCTTATAAAAACTGAGCACCTGACTGTGAACTAAATTCAAGCAGCAAAACACAGATTTTGCTTGCTAGAAAAACAACAGAAAAACAGATTGTGGATATAATCCCACCCAAAAGAAAGCAGACAAAATAAAATCCATTATTTAGTGAGTTCAAACCGTACCTGGGCAAGTCTCTGGGGCACTGACACCTGGGATCACTCAGTTTACCTCAAAAGAAACTGAGGCCTGCTTTGGTTTTTATCTGGTTTCCTTCTGTATGTGCTATTTGTGTTCAGCCAAAGTTCATTTCTTCATGAAGCTGCTCAGGCAGGAATTCCAGCCCTCTCCACAAGTGATGGAAAATGATAGAGAACCTGGATGGAAGGAGACAGCCTTTGGGATGGTGGGATCCACCTGGGTGTGGATCCTCTCTGCTCTGGGATCTGCCTGCAGTGCCCAGGAACCCAGAGGGGAAGGGAAGGGAAGGGAAGGGAAGGGAAGGGAAGGGAAGGGAAGAAAGGAAAGGAAAGGAAAGGAAAGGAAAGGAAAGGAAAGGAAAGGAAAGGAAAGTTTCTCCATCAGTGCTCTCATTTTGCTGGCCACAGGTGGGGTCCAGCCAAAGGTGCCCCTCCCTGTCCATGTGGTTGGAACTGGAAGATCCTGAAGGTGGTTCCCAAGCCAAACCAGTCTGTGATTCCAGGATTGATTCTAGGATGTGAACTTCCCAAAACCCTCCTCCGATTTCCATTCTCATGCCAAGAGCTCACAATCAATTCTCCTTCATGGGCACATCCCTGTGTCCTGTTGGATATTGAGACACCGCTGGCTGCAAGCCAGCATTTCATATAATATTTAATATTTCATTTCCTATTTCATTTCCTATTTCATTCCTCTAGAATATTCACAATATTTTACCTGGTAACTTTTTTTTCCCCATACTTCACGTGCGGCTCAATGGGAGCTGAGTTACTCAAGTCAGTTACAGGTTCAGAATAAACTGGTTTGTATTTATTATTCTCATCCTTTGCCAGGACAGGGACACGGGAAGTGCCGTAATTGAAGCAGATAACTCCGACTTTCACTCCCTGCGAGCGCATTGTCATGCACATACATCTTGATTAGACCATTTGCCTCGTGAAAAGGAAGCATTTTTGTGCCGCGGTGTCTCAGATAATTTCCAGCCGAGTCTGCCGGCGGAGTTCTCCGCTAGCAACATTTCAATTCGATATTCTTCCGGCTGCCGTTTATGTTTCCCGAGTGCTGGCGCTCTCTCCCTCGCTGTACCTGATTCCGTGGCGGGTCGCGGCGCTCGGGCCTGCGGGCGAGCATCCCCTGGCGCCGCTGCCGTGTGCCGGCATCCCCGGCAGCGCTCCCTGGCCCTGCGGCTGCCGTGCTCCCTGCCGGAGCTGCTGTCGCATCCTCGCTTGAACTCGTGCTCACACAGTGACCTCCCGGCCCGCTGCCAGCAGGGCTCCGAGCCCGGGGATTGCGGCCCCTGCGCAGACACAGGTCCTTGAGGAAGGGGCAGCGCTGCGGTCCATGTCCCCTCACGCCCCTGATACTGCCACTGAGGCGTTTAACCCCAGCGCGGGTGCTTTAAAGGGCTGCAGCAGAACACACCGACCTCTCCCGAGGAGGGCAAGCACGTGGAAAACACAGGGTGTTTTGAGATGTTTAAAAAGTGACAGAAAGAGAGGGGCACAGTTAATTTCCAAGCCTTACAGCGCTTCTGAGGGGTGCAACAAAAACGGAAGCGTGAAGGTTTTGGGAGAGCATCCCCTGCATCCTCGGGAACATCACGTGGCTCTAGAGGAATCTGCTTGATAAACATTTTGTGGACACGGATTTGTCTCCAAAGGACACCACCTCAGCCCGCGTGTGGAAGGGAGTAGCTGTCAATGAAGGAAGTTGCCGCTGTTCTCCGGCAGAACGCTCCTCGGCTTGCGGGAGGTGTCGGGCTGGGCGGAATCCGCAGCGCTCGGGCCTGGAGCAGCCGGCTCTCCCCGGCTCTGCCTCCTGCCTTCATCGCTGCTGACTCCACAGAGCCCACACAGACGTTTTATCCCTTCCAGTCAGGAGCACATTTTAAAATGTGTGCGTTTTCCACAGTTTTCCAGGCATGTATACAAACGGAATGGTCCAACCCATGCACTCAGGATACTGCAAAACAATTAAAGTCCAAGTCCCTCAGTTACCCATGGGACCCTCTGAGACTCCTTTGGATGATTCCTGCTGGGTCCCCAGACCTCAGGGCCGCCCTCCCAGCCCCAGGCCAGGCATGGAACCCCTTGCCCAAGCCCTGGGCTGAAGCAGCTCCAGCTGCTCCATCCCCATGGCAGGGATGCCCCGGGACACTGGGGAGGAGGAGCAGAGCTGTGCTGACTTTTCTAGGGCTAGCCCAAACTTTCCCACCTGCAGCACATCTGGGCAGCTGTTCCCCAGAGCCTTAAGCAGCAGCTGAGCTTGCCCGTGGGTGAGCACAGCAGAAACGACCCCGAGAGGCTGCCCTGACCAGAGGCAGCTCCGGGTGGTCACCTGTGCGTGGGGCAGCCTTGCCCCTGGCCACTGCCCATCCCAGACACGGCTCTGACATCCTCCAAACACCACAGTCAGGCTCCTGCCCCGCTGCCCGTAGCCTCCCTCCTCTCCCGACTGCCAAACCCTTCCTTGCACAAATTAAACCCAAACCGGAGAGGAGCTGCCGTCAGAACAAACCTGGGGGTGAATGTTCCCTGAATTTACAACCGAGGCCAACACTGATAGGTTTATTTTTTACAAATGTAGCTCCAGTCCTAAACCCGGGCTTCACTTCCCTGCAGGAATCTGCTTGACTTGGAAACCGCTACTTTTTTTTTTTTTTTTTCTAAATACCTTCACATCTTGTAGCTGCACATCCCTCACAGAGCTGCTGGAGCTCTAGGAAGTATCCGTGGTAGCGGAGAGCTCGCTGAAGATCTCAGCAGTTATCCCTCCTCGAGGATTAACCAGTGCTGCGGGAGTTCCCGGGCTAAACTGGGAGAGGGAGGGGAAGGAAGAGCAGAAATAAACAAAATAAAACCTCTCGCAGCCAGTCGCGTTCTTTGCGCATCGCCCGCGCTTCAAATCAAAGCGCAAAGCAGCCGGGAAGTTCTGGGAGCCCAGCGCGGCCGGAGCCGCCCCAGGACGGCCCGGGAGGAGGGCGCCGGGCACCGGCCGCGGCCGGCCGGGGCACTTCCGAGAGCTGCCAAGATGTGAGCGGCGCCCGGGCGGCAGCTCGCGTCCCGCGGAGCCAGGAGCGGTGAGTTCCCGCCGGGGCATTCCCGGCGCTCGCATCCCCGCGGGACAAACTGTTGCGTTTCTGGAGCGCGGCGCTGCGCGGCCGGCGGGGGCTCCGCGGGCCGGGGCGCGGGGCAGCCCCCGCGGGGTGCGGGAGGGGAATCCGCGGCGTCCCGGGACGGAGCGCGGGGCGGCCGCGGGGATGCNNGCCGCTGTCCGGCCGCGCGGGGGCTCGGCCGCGCCGGCGGCTTTGCGCGGCGCGCAGGTAGCGCGGCGGGGATGCTGCGCGGCCCTGCGCGGGGTGGGAAGGGTCTCCGGGGCTTTTTCCCCCCCTCCCGAGCGCAGGAGGGGAGAGCCGAGCGCTGCCGGAGCCGCCGCGCCGAGGTGGCCGGGCTAAAAGGCAGAAAGCAATTAAAACTCCTCCTTTCGGATTAACAACCAAAAATTGATCGATCTGTCAGGAATACTGTTGATTTATGAAAGGTGCTTATTTCCTTGGTATGGAGAATTTTATGTTCTCTAGGTGAAACTGAGTTCACCCAGCTCCAGAGTAGATTGATGTTTTAATAAAAATAAATAAAGGGAAAAAGCTCGCCCGGTCTTTGGGGACATCAACTCTCAAATCGCGGAGTTAGACTAACAAATCAAGTCGCATTATCTTTACATTTCACATCTTTTAATCTAAGAAAATGTAAAAAAAATTAATTAAGTTTAAAAATCGCGGGCAGCGCCGCAATCTTTATCACCTCAAACTTTTAACGCGAGGTTAAAAAAAAAATTAAAAAGTTGAAATAACAAATAATCAGTGGTTGCCCGCGGATGTGCGGGGGGAGCGGGAGGCGGCGGGGCCGGGGGCGCGGAGCGCGGCCGCCCGCGCAGTGTCCTGTAGATGGCACACGGTCCCCACGCTACAGAGCCTTGGCGGCGGCGAGAGGGGATCTGCCGAGGGAAGCGGCCATCCCAGCACTTGTTGTTTACCCAGACCGGGGCGTTCGGAAATCCACTGGAAATTCACGCCCGAGGGGCGCGGGGAGAGCCCCGCTCTCCCGCCCGCCGCCCGCGGCCGCGGGACTTGCGCGCCGGCGGGATGCGGGAGCGCGGCTTGCGGGGCCGATGTCCGGGAGCGCGGAGCGGGGGAGCGACCCGGGGGGCCCCGGCCGGGCCGGGCGCCCCGACACGTTTGTCTTTGCAATGTAAATCGCGGCGGGACAAATTGCTTATTAACAGTCGGGAAGAAGCGGCGGTTTCCCTCTTTCTTCTTTTCTTTCCCTGTTTTCATTCCGGCATGGCCCCCAGCTACGCTCGGGGCAGCCTCACCGCCCAGCAGTTTTCCCTTCATTTCAATATCCTAAAGAAAATGCAAATCACCACGCTGTGGCCTTTTTAAAAAGTTAAATTAGCAACAGCTTTAAGTGACTCCATTAGCATGGAAAACATACAAATGTTTAATGTGGGAATAGCCGGGCTTTTGGAGCCCTGCGAGCGCGGCGAGGCGGTGGGCTGGCGCCGAGCCCGGCCCGGGGGTCCCCCGGTGCGGCACCCCGGGACCCGCAGCGGGGCCACTGGCCGGGGGAGGCACCGGGGGCCTCCCGCAGCTCCCCGCTCCGCAGGCTTGAATTATTTACAGAGCGCTGCGGCTCGCGGGGAAATTGCCAGGCAGCTCGGGGCGAGGGGACGGGGACCGTGCCCGGTGCGGGTGCCCCTCGGGGGTGCCTGTCCCGCAGCCGGGGCAGCGCTGCGCTGCCCGACCCGGGGCCGCCGCGGCGCTCCCGCAGCTCCGCCGTGCGGGAGCGGGCTGCGCTCACCCGGCCGGCCCGGGGCTCCGCCGCGCTCGCCTCGGGGACAGGAGTGCCTGTGACAGCGGCAAGTTTTGCTCCGCCAGTGCGGCGGCAGAGCAGCCCGTAGCGCGGGGCTCCGCCGGTTCCCCGCGGCCGCTCCGCTCCCGCACCGCGGGCATTTCCCGTGCGCTGGCGGAGGATGTTCCCGCATCCCTGCAGGGCAGAGCGAGCCCTGACCACGAAAGAGTTAAGGTTTCTATTATTCAGTCGAGGTCTTGTTAGGATGTAATCTGCATTTTCTAACTACTGCGTAATAAAAAGTGAGAAGTTTTGAGACACCTTTCTTGATTATACCTTTGGCGATACTTTAGGTTTTACATTTAATTTGCATTTTGTTCTTAGTGAATATTGAAGTCTTGAGTGGAGGATTGAATTTTATTAGGACATCTGGACTGACAATATCAAATCAGACACCAACGTCCCAAAGCATGCTAAAATTTCAGAGTTAATTAGAACGAAGTGTGTTTAATTAAAGCCAATTATAATATCTGAAATTATCTGATCGATCCTTGTTTGTTCAGTTGGAGTCAGTTGATATTGTTCCCGCCGCACGATGGGACCTGTCCGGCCGCCAGCTCCCCGCGGCCCCGGCTGCGCGCCCGCGCTCTTCCGCGGGGGCGGCTGCTGCTCCGCCCGCGCCAGAGACACGGCGGCCCCGCAGCACCCCCGGGCCCGGCTCCGCATCCCGCGGGGAACGGGAGGGCAGCGCCCGCGCCGCGCCCTCGGGCCGCCGGGAGCCGGGCAGCGCCCGCGGGGACTTTTTACCGAGGAAAAGCTCCCGTTGGGCGCACGGCTAGCAGGGCTGGCGCTCGGGCACGGCGGAAGTTTAAGCCTTTTTTTCCTTTTATGTTTTTCCCTTTTTAAATATTTTTTTTTATAACTAATTTTGATGTAACAATATCGGGGCGCAGGGCCGCGGCAGCGCGCCGGGGGCAGCGCAGGACCGAGAGCCAGTTCGGGTAAAACAGCCCTGCACCCACAGGGAGTTCCGTGACCCCGAGCCGGACACACCAGGCGGCCGCGCAGCCTGGCCGAGAGCCGCGCAGGGGCGCGGGAGGTGCGCGGCCGGCGGGCCGAGGGGACCCAGGGCCACCGGGCACGGCCAGAGGCAGGGACAGGGACAGGGACAGGAACAAGGACAGGGACAGGGACAAGGACAGGGACAGGGGCAGGCACAACCTCCCCGAGCCCGCGGAGCCGCTGCCCGCCCTGCGGTGCCTGCGCGGGGCGCGGAGCAGCTCGGCCCCCCGGCCATCCCCACGCCCCGCGGGGCGGCCGGAGCGCACGGCGCGCCCTGCAGCGGGCCCGGGATGCTCAGGAATGCGAATGCAAGCTCCGAAACGAGCCCGGCGCGGCTGAATCCGTCCCGAAAGGCCGGCGGGCGGGCGGCGCGGGGCTCCCGGCCCTTCCCGCACCCCCTGCCCGTGCCGGGGCCCGGGCTGGCCGCTCCGCTGCTGGGCCGCGTTCGGCCCCTGCCCCGGGCCAAGGATGCGCGACCCCCCGCGCAAGGGCCGGGCTGGGCCCCGCGGCGCTGCGCCCCCGCGGCAGGCAGCGCCTGCCCGGGAATGAACGGCCTGAAGCGGCGGCCGCGGGGCCTGAAAACACGCGAAAATACCAATTTACCCGAAAACACCGAATTCTCCCTCCTGCAGCACGGGAGTTTGTAGAGGTTTGCTTCGGTTATGCCGGGCATAAATTACGCCCGGTGTAACCCAGCTCGTTGGTAATGAAGGCGCCTTCCAACAATAAAATTGAAATACGGACCTTGGCGAGCTGCGGGGACCCGGCCGAGCCCCCCGAGAGCGGGGCCGGGGCCGCCGCTCCCCGCTCCCACCGCAACTTCCCGCTGGGAAAGTTTGTGCGGTGGGAAGCGCGGAGCTGGGCGGCTCGGGGCCGGCCCGCGGCCGAGGAAACAGCGAAATTACCAAAATCACGCTCTCCAACTTGGCTGATTTAAACCGTGAAATGATATATAAATAAGAAATAATAATAGGGGGGGAGAGGAAAAAAAAAAAAAAGTGAAATGATTGAGATAATAGTCCCGAGGGGATTGTCCCGAGGGGGGAAAAAAATAAAATGATAAAGTTTCGGGGGATACTCTCGGGGCGGCAGGGGATCAGTGTTCAGGCCGAGCCCGGCCGCCGTGCGGGGCAGGAGGGCGCGCTGCGGGGGCTGCCCGGCCGGGGGGCGCGGAGCGGGGCCGGGCCGGGGGACAGCTGCGCTGCGGCCATCTGAGCGGCTCCGCCGTGACATCTGGGAGCCCGCTGGTGTGTGGCACGCGCATCGCTTGATGTCGCTATTTAAATGCAAATTTGCGGGGGGATCACTGAAGCCTCACCCCGTAAATTCACACAAAAGGGAGACTTGGCGCCGGAGGAGGAGGAGGAGGAGGAGGTGGAAAAGGAGGAGGGCCGCGGAGCCGGGAGGGCTCGGGCCGCCCCCCGCAGCCGCGCACACCCCCGGCCCGCCCGGCGCCGGCCGCCCCGCGCAAGGTGCGCTGCGAGCGGGGCCGCGCTCCCGCAGCCCGCGGAGGGCCCGGGGCCGGGGGGGACCGGCCCCGCCACCCCGTAAATTCACACAAAAGGGAGACTTGGCGCCGGAGGAGGAGGAGGAGGAGGAGGTGGAAAAGGAGGAGGGCCGCGGAGCCGGGAGGGCTCGGGCCGCCCCCCGCAGCCGCGCACACCCCCGGCCCGCCCGGCGCCGGCCGCCCCGCGCCTCCCGGGCCGGGAGCTGCCGGGAGCGGGATGCCGGCCTGGGAGCGGTGCGGGGCAGCAGCAGCAGCAGCCCGGGCGGGCTCCCGGCAGCTCCAGCCAGGCAGAGTGACAAAAAAAAAAAAAAAAAAAAAAAAAAAAAAAAAAAAAAAAAAAAAAAAGATAAAAGAAAAAAAAAAGATAAAGTTGGTGAATGATAAAGACCGTATTTTCCACGCTTTGGGTGCAGGACCAGATGATCTAGAAAATGAGCTGAAATAGATTCAGGCTCAGAGCCTGTTGTGAGGAGCAGCTGATTCCCCCATTCCTGGCCAGATGGCTTCTGAACACAGATTTGCATTCATTTTCGCTTAATATCGTCCAAAATAGTGGGGCAGCTGCATTTGTTGTCAAAAAGGTTTAAAACTCCCTTTCTTTCTGGGGCAGGATCGTTACCTTATGTGATGGGCTTATGGAACTTTTTTTTTT
>NW_024372923.1:2388967-2391771 GCF_014805655.1 Passer montanus | reverse complement strand
ACGGCGGAAGAGAGAAAAAAAAAAAAAAAAAAAAAAAAAAAAAAAAGATAAAAGAAAAAAAAAAGATAAAGTTGGTGAATGATAAAGACCGTATTTTCCACGCTTTGGGTGCAGGACCAGATGATCTAGAAAATGAGCTGAAATAGATTCAGGCTCAGAGCCTGTTGTGAGGAGCAGCTGATTCCCCCATTCCTGGCCAGATGGCTTCTGAACACAGATTTGCATTCATTTTCGCTTAATATCGTCCAAAATAGTGGGGCAGCTGCATTTGTTGTCAAAAAGGTTTAAAACTCCCTTTCTTTCTGGGGCAGGATCGTTACCTTATGTGATGGGCTTATGGAACTTTTTTTTTTCTCCCCTCCTTAGTCAACAGTATCAGATTTAAAAGGATTTGTTTTAAAACCTTCTAATTTGGTAATCAGATTTAAATCGCCTTGGCGCGTGTAATCTGAATTAAAGATACTGTAAATGATTTTAAGCTTTCGTTAGCGGAGGGGAAGCACCAAGTTCGGCGTTGTTCATTTGAGGAAATATCTTGCAATAATAGCGGCGTTGGGCATTTTTTACCTTATTTTTATCAGGGAGAATTTTGCGGGCTGGGGGGACCCACAGCCCCCGGCGGCCGCTCCAGGTCCCCAAACGTGTCGGTGCCACCGAATGCCACCGCGAGCATGGCATTGTTTGGGAACTTTGGTGTCTCTCTCTGCGCGATAAAAGTGTTTGGGTTTGTAATCTGCTCTACTGTACCTCAAAAGCTCCGGGCTGATTATGAATACAGGAATTTTCTTTTAATTTCTCATGAATAGTTTCCATACACTTTGATTTAAGGTTATTAACATTCTATAGACAGTGGCATCTTTAATATGTGGCGATCGCTTCTAAAGACTAATCTCATTACCCTCAAATAGTCATAAAATATGATTTTATTATACTTACGTATTTAATTAGACGGCCAGCAATGTAATGGATTTTGAGATCGGGTAGAGCAACAGCTTTGATAATTCACTTATCTTTGGCAATAGTCATTAACCCCCAACACCAGCAAAATAGATTGCTTTCTAACACATCCTTTTTTTTTTTTCCCCTCTTTTCCCTCACCCCTTGGAGAAAGGGGAACCTGATAACGCAAATCGGACTTTCGATTTTCACCGATTCATTCAGATATGAACGCCGATTTTCCCCGAGTTCGGGAAATATTAACGCGGGGACGTGGGAAATTCACAAAAATAAACACCAAAAAAATTAAAAAGAGATTATAAAAAAAAATTGTACAAGGAAGTCGTAGCCCACACTGGGCGGAAAAGGCTCATCACTTGAGGAGAAGATATATAGATACGACATGTAAATATATAAAAATTACATCAATATGTATAAAATACCAGTATATATAAGAATATCAATATATTTAAAAATCAATACACTACAAAAATCAATATACATCAATACACCAATATATCCCAATATAAAAAACGTACACAAACACGTAACGAGAGATGTAAATATATATATTTCTACGGAGACACACGAGCACAGATGGCCGAGGCGGACGGGGAGCCGGGGCTGGCTTTGCGTGCGCACAGCGAGTGTCACGCACAGGTATCCCTGCCCGCGTCCGCTCCCTATTTATGGCGGGGGCGCACCCTGCATCCCACCCTTTGTCCGGCCCGGGCCCCGCCGCGCCCCCTCCTCGCGGGTCAGCCCGCGCCCCCTCCCGGGGCCGAGCGCTGCCCGTGTCGCTGTCGCTGTCACTGTCGCCGTCGCTGTCGCCGCTGGGGGGGGGCGGGGGGGGCCGGGCGGGCGCGCCGCCGGACCCCGCGCTCCATATATGGGCGTGGCCACGCCCTCTTGGCGACGTCATCAGTGACGCCACGTCTCCCGCGGCGGCGGGGGCCCGGCTCCCGGGGAAGGGGCGCGCTCCTCGGGGAGGGAGGGCCGGGCTCTGCGCGCCTCCGTCCATTCCGCGAGCCGCCACGGGCCCGCGCCCCGTTCTCCCGTGTGCCCGGCAACACCTCCGCGGTAATCAGGATTTTTTTTTTTTTTTCCCCCCCGTTTATTTGTCTTTTGGAGCAGGAGAGCCTTGCCAGAAAGTGGTCGATTCAGCAGTGTCCTGAAGCTTTTTTTTTTTTGCCGAGCCGGTTTTTACTAGGATGACACCACGTTGAGCGCGTCTGCAAACAACAACAACAAAAATATTTATTCTTTTTCCCCCCCTCCCCCCCTAAAAAAAAAGCCACCTCGCAGTGTCGCCGGCTGCAGTTATACTTTTTCCTTCTTTTTTTTTTTTCTTTTTTTTTTTTTTTTTAAACCACCAAACTGGAACGCCATCCAACTCGCCGCACAGAAGTACTCAGTAAATTGTTTATGTCGTGCCAATACAGGACAGATTGAAGAAGGAAGCAAGACTTGAACTGGGCTTTTCTCCTACTGATCACAGGGAGTAAAGTCATCTCTTATATTCCAGTCGCCAAGGAGAGAGAGAGAGAGAGAGAAAATCAAGCAACAACCAACCCACCCCGTATCTGACATTTCCCTCAATTTTAACCCCTTTTGGTTAGGAGCTGGTTTTGCCCAAATTTGTTTTAATGTTTGGGATTCAGGAAAATATACCAAGAGGTGGGACGACCATGAAAGAAGAACCGCTGGGCAGTGGGATGAACCCCGTCCGCTCATGGATGCATACTGCTGGGGTAGTGGATGCTAACACGGCCGCCCAAAGGTACGTCTGCCAAATCCTCTCCCGGCGGTTTTCTCCTCCTGTATTTCTCATCCCGGCCGTAAATCCCCCCCCCCTTAACTCCCCCCCC
>NW_024372923.1:2385803-2388901 GCF_014805655.1 Passer montanus | reverse complement strand
CCCGCCCGCCCCGTATCAGTTACAGCCTCCCCGCTCCGCGCCGCTCCGCGCTCCCCGCATCCCCCCGCATCCCCCCGCGGCCGCGGAGCCTGCGCGCCCCTTCCCGCCGCTCTCACCCACGCCTTGTCTTGTTTTCTCCCGCAGCGGCGTGGGGCTGGCTCGGGCACATTTCGAGAAACAGCCGCCTTCCAATCTCAGAAAATCCAATTTTTTCCACTTCGTCTTAGCTCTGTACGACAGGCAGGGACAGCCGGTGGAGATTGAGAGAACAGCTTTTGTGGACTTTGTGGAGAAAGAGAAAGTAAGTCTGCCAGTCTTCTCAAATTTTTTTTTTTTTTTTTTTTTTTTTTTGCCCCCTAAATTTTTTAAGCGTAATTGAGTGGAGCAGAGCCCGTTGCCAGCCCGGCAGCTCTCCCGGCGCTCCCGCGGCGCCCGCGCCACGTGCGGCTCCCCCCGGTCTCACGGCCGCTCCGAATAAACCCCGGGGTTACAAACTTAGCGCCGCGGCCCCGGCTTGTTTTAAACACCGGGAAAACGGCAAAACATGACATATTTGCACCGAACTAATGACATCATCAGCGCTCCACACCAGGAAAGAAAAAAAAAAAAAAAAAAGGTGACCGTGGGCTGAATTTCTGCAAACTGTTAATTCCGAGCCGCTTCAGGGACGAGAAAAATGGGCAGCAGGAGGAGGGCGATATTTTTCATGCTAAATGTAATTATTTATCGTTGCTTGCAGGAGCCAAACAATGAAAAAACTAACAATGGGATTCATTATAAACTTCAGTTATTGTATAGCAATGGTAAGTTGTCGTTCTCTCATTTTTGAGCGTCTGTGTGCCTCAGAAAAGTCTGATTTTCCTTCCGAGGCCTTTTTTTGGGGGGGAGCAGGGGGATAAAGGGTATAAAGATTTCGAGATTAAAATTACACGCGTGTAAACACGGCTCTTTCCTTGGCATATAAGGAAAACAAAACATAAAGGATCGATAAGTCAATGGTACTTCACATGATTAACCGGTTGGGCTTGAAGTGGAAAGTAAAAAAGGGGATCGATGGCTGCTCGGGCACAGCGGCACTTTTCAGAGACTTCTTTTTTGAGTTTGGGAATTGATGGCAATTATTGGGAGCGGGCAGAGCGGAGCCCCGGCCCGGCGGAGCCGCTTCCTCGGGCTCGGAAAACCCGCGGGGGCCGCTCCGCGCCCGCGCCCCGGTCCCGCGCGTTCCCCGGGGCCGGGGGGACTGGCCGGGCCACGACCCCCGAGCGCCGGGCTCAGCACACCCCCGCCACCGGCTGGCTCCCGGCTAATTTTTATCATTATTCATTTTTTTACTTTTTTAAAAAAAAAATTTGAATTTTCCCCTGCAGCCGGCGCGGGGCCGATCCCTGCCCGCTGCGGTTAATTGCCTGACCTCATCCTTTCCTTGTGGGACTGGGGGGGTTCGCTGCCGAAATCCTGATGGGAATTTTGGCTGTGCTTTCCCTCCGCAGGAGTCAGGACGGAGCAGGACCTGTACGTTCGGCTAATAGACTCCATGACCAAACAGGTGAGAAAGTTTACGCTCTCCTTGCCGCGCGAGTTGCCAAGTTTGTGTTGTGCCCGTGCTTGGGAGGGTGGGGGGCGAGCAAACCGGCGGAGCGCGCCCGCCTTCCATTTACCTGAGCGAGGAAAGCGGGGAGCTGCCGATTACCGGAGGATATTTGGGAAAGAGAAAACCGTGTGCTGCTGCTTTTCGAGGCAGCGTTGAGATCATTCCGTGGTGTGTGTGGCATGGAGGACAACGTCATGGGAACAGATGTTTGATATAATTAATTTAGCGAGGGAGAAAGGAAAGGGAAAAAAAAAATCCCACCGAGTTACCCAGATTTATTTTAAAATGCACTTTCCCCCCTCTGTAACTTTTTTTTTTTTTTTTTGCGATATTTTTCCTCGGTGAGGAAAGGGCAGCCCCTTCTCCACACTCCGAAACTGGCCGGGATTAGTCCTTTTTCTTTTATAACGCGACCATCCAGTAACGCGAGACGTTTATTTGGATTTAAAAGTTAAATGTGCTGAGGTGAAAAGTCATCTTGTTCTCCTCTAGTCCATATTCACCTCTCAGCCCCCCATCTCCATAATTCAAACTCCATGCTCCAGGGGTCACCCAAACCCGTCCATTTCCCTGAGATCAGCTTCTGTTTCTTCCTCAAACCTCTGTCATACCTTGTAAATAACATAATTACAAGCAGTTCCTTATTAAATTATTTAACCTGTCCTGGTCAACTTTTCCGATGATAACTACGTGTTATCAGCGTTTCACCACAGCAATTATAGACACAGATCTTGGGATTTAATCAACTTTATTTCTTTTTTCATTATTTTTATTTTTATTTTTTTTCCGGAGAGACATTTCACGACTTTTTTTTTTTTTAATTTTGATTTATTAAAAATCTTTTGTGGGAATAGGGAGGAAGGTGAGAATGGGGAATAATTTCCAGTGTTCTGGAAATCAGATCCCAGCGATGGAAATTAAAACCATTCCCCCAATCTGCCGGGCTGTAACACCGCTGCCTGCTCTGCCCTGCCGGCCGGGGCCAGCCTGCCCACATCCATTATTTTTGGGAACTCTGCAGCCCCCGAGGCACGGGCAGGAGGGTCCCCCGGGTCAGGCTGGGCCCCGCGCAAGCTGCGCGCACGGCCGCGCTTCCACCCCGCAGAAACTTTGTGCTTGTGCTGCCTGAAGCCGGGTCGGGTGTAAAAGCCTGCAGCAGTAAAAGAGTGGGATTTCCTCCCGCAGAAAAGCAGAGCTGACAGGCCAAGTACAATTACTCTGACAAAGACGGAGGCGTCCTACCCTTCAATAATTATTTCGCTGGGTTACAGAGCAGCCTTTTAAACTCCGGAGCGCTCTCGAGTTGACAATGTGGGTTTATTTCCTTTGTATACAGCAGCTAAATGTTTTCGGAAATCGCTGTAGTGGTGTAATTAAGAGGCTGACATAGGCAGCTATAAGTTTCGTTAGCGCCGAATAAAGGAGCAGAGAGGATGCATTTGAAGTGCACTTTTATTGTCCATTTCTGCTCGTACCTTAGCAGCAGAAAAAGGGCTGAAAATAAAGG
>NW_024372923.1:2375803-2380803 GCF_014805655.1 Passer montanus | reverse complement strand
TGGGCTTTATGGGGATGGCATGGATTTTAGCCTCCTAAAGAGAGTTGTCACTTCTCATGGCAGAGAATCTGGAGCTCGGCAGAGGCTGGAGTGGCCTCTCCAGCCGGGTTTTTGGAGGACTCTGGGATGTGATGTTTGCTCCGAGCAAATTGCAGCAAACCTAGGAGGGAAGTGTGGCCGGGAGGAAGCTCTGGAGGAGGGGTTCCAGCCCTCTGGAAGCACCGAGGTGGATTTGAAATCCCCGATATTTACGTTCGCTCGACCCATGTGCTCGGAGTCTGGTGCTTAAATTTGTTGTCAGGGTTGGATTTCAGGCTTGCATTTCCCTCTTGAGCATCACGGAACAACCTTTCCCCATCACATTTGGGGGTCAATTTACAGTTTCCCATAGGAAGTGGAGCTGCTTGGGTAGTTGGCTTAAACAAAAAAAAAGAATTATATCCAATATGCTTCGCTAGATCCTTTTGTCCTTTGGATACATTTAGCAGCTTTTGACCAGATAAGGCATATTTGTCCTCAGGATATGAACCAATAATTCAATCCTGAATTGAGATCTATGGCCACCCATTTCTTCCAGCCCACACTAGGAGACTCCGTGATAGTCAGAGTTGTTTATGCACTGGGATTAAAAACCCCAAAAAACAGAAGGGAAAAAAACCCCTTATGCACCTCAGGAGTAATAATTTATTAGCAGTGCTGATATTTTAAATAAACTTGTGTAACTCTATGTTTGAATCCTGCAGTGGGCTGGAAATGTAAAAGCCAAACCCGAGGCCTTGGAAGCGGTTTTTGGTGTCAGGAGCCTCCGCGACCTTTTAATTCACTGGGAATTTTTATTTACGTCGCCTGGATGTTTCTCACGGAGCATGGCCGAGCGGGGAGGCTTTTATTACTGTACACATTTAAGTATCTGCTGGCATTTCAGGGCCGTTCCTGCAGCCCAGTACCTCACGTGTTAAAGAACAAACCCACCGTAAATTGCAGCGCAGTCAGTAAAAAGATGCCACAGAAAAAGTGTCCCTGGGAAATTAGATTGACCCAAAGAAAAGCAAATAAAAGAAAGGAAAAGGCCCATATTTTCTTTGCGGTGTTGCTGAAAAGGATGGGAGTATCATTTTCATAGTGGAATAATGTTTTCTGGGAAAACACAAAAGCAGATGTTCCTCATTAGGAACACCCATTGTCTACATATCACAACTATGAACAGATAAATCTCTCCTATTTCACCCATACATTCCAAGGGCTGTAAATGATTACAGGATGCCGCTGGAACTGCTAAACCAAAACCACACTCTGGCCTAGAACCATTCCTCCGTGCCACCAGCAGATATTTCACTGGGGAGGGATGGAAATTCCTGCTCGGAGCCAGACCCTTGGCTTCTGGCTGCCTTGCCGGGGTGTCCCCGAGGCCCGGGGCTCCAGCCGGTGCCGCTGGGTGCCGGCGGCGGGCGGAGGCCGGGCCGGGAGCGCTGGCGGAGCACGGCCAGCGCCTGCTCGGCAGAGGGTTTCCAGATGGCACCATCACGGCCCTACTGCTCGCTGGCATCTCCGTGGGCAGTGAATGCCCCCCTCCCCAGTAAACCTGGCATTATTCTATAGAGTTTAGGAGACTTATCATTCCAAGTGTGTCCTACTTTCCTGTATGGAAGCCAGACATCTGCTTATCCCATTTCTTTCGTACGGAGTTTGGAATAGCTGTAGTTTGGGGGAATAAAAAGTTTTGTCATATTTAACAGCTGTTACAAAATTTCAATCCCGTAGGCTCTTAAAATACCTTTTGCCTGACCTCAGATTTGGGAGATAATTGACATTGCTGGTAGCCACCCCCCTTAACCTTTCCTTGGCTGTAATTTTAGATTATTTTCCCTAAACCACTTGGCTGTTCAAGCTGGTTTTTTTAAATTTCCATAATATACTTATTTATTTATTTATTTATTTATTTATTTATTTATTCATACTGCCGGCTCGCGGGTGCAGCGCTTTAATTCCTCCCTACTCCAAGTTTACACCTTCGGCGGGGTGGTGGCGGCGGCTGGAGGGCGAGGGGGGTTTTTTTTCGTCAGCAGCGTTTCCTTTCACTTCCCGTCACAAAGGTGAGAGCCGCTGACCTTTGCTGGCAGTCCCGGCCGCTGAATTATTCATGTGATTGACTTTTTGTCAGTGCACACAGTTGTGCTCTGGGACATTTTATTCATTTACCTCATTTAAAGCGCCTTTCTGCACCTGTTCAAGTATTAATATCATGTAATTTGGGCCTAATGCCGATTTTGCTGAACACTCATTATATTTTTTATTAGCTATATTTCCAAACGATTATGTATGATTATTACCAAGCCTTACAAACAGCAATGGGTTATTCCCTAGACCTTTACATCTTCTTGTCAGGTTGTTTTCAGAAGCAAGGAGGATAAACATTTGACCAGTCCCAATGTTTTTATTCCTACTCCATATCCAACCAGAGAACTTAAAGCTTTTTCCCTTATGGCTTTGCGAAAGCATGATTAAATCCAACTCTGCAGAAGCTGTACAAATGCCAGCATTTATAAGGTCAACGCTTTTGTTAAAAATGCTATGTAAATGAGGATCTGCAAAAAGGGACATTAAATAAAATTAAATTCATTGTCTTCTTTAATGTCATTTACATTTTGGCTAAGCCCTGGCCTGTCAAGGAGGATTTTTTAAATAATTTTAATTACACATCATTTAGAGATCCAAGGTTTTCTATTCAGTAGCATTTGGATAACCTGCAAAATGGTGACTGTTTATTAACTTCTTAAATGACAACTTGTCATTTCATCTGCATAATGCAATGAAAACAGAGCAGTTTGGTGTCATATTTTTTTTATATGTTCTTATTTTTCTTTAAGATGGGCACCAAACTGCTGGAAGAACAGACCTTAAAATAGCTCAGCTGCTCTTTTGCTTTCAGCGTCCTGTTGGCGCTACCAAGTTCAGAGTATATTAAAAAATTACGACTTTCCTGGGTAACCAGTTCTGGAAAAAATTGCCATCAGGAACCCGACATTGATTTTTTTTTCCTCCTTAAGAAGGTGGTTTATTGTAGATTAATGGGTTTAGCTGCGAGGGATCTGTTTGCAGACAGGGGCAGCTGGATTGGGGTTTGAGGCGTGCAGGTATGAACACCTCTCACCTGTTCAAACGAGGACACGGCACACGCCGGGGCTTCAAATGTACATAAAAACAGAGCAGAAAAAGGCAAATCAAAGCCACCTCTGTAACTCAGCCCCTCCGAGCTCCCCCACACCCCAGAACCAGGACTTTGGATGTGCTTCCTTCTCCCTTTGGCTTCCTTTCCCTCGGGTCATCTGAGTCACAGCATTGACATCGCTCCCTCGTAATCCTGCTCCCAACCCGGGCACAGCCCGCAGCCCAGGAAATCGTGGGAATACCTGGGATGCTGGGATGCGCTGGGAGACGGCTTCCAGAGCATTGTTCCCAGGAAATCCCAAACGTGCTGGGTGAGACTCCTCCACCGCTTCCCCCTCTGTCTGATACTTGATTATTTGAAGCCCAAAGCATTGCACGGCTCTAGGAGGAGGGAATAATAAAATCCCGTGCTTTTGTGAGAGAGGAAAAGGGGGGGAAGGGATTTAAGCAAAGCTGTCAAAAACTATACTCCAGGAGGGACCCTGATACAAACCATCCCGGGCTTCTGCTGCAGCCTTATCAGGTGAAAAGCAAAGATACTGCCAGAGCCTGTAATTTTGTTAGGATGCCTTTGATGAATTGGATTAGGTTATGGAAAAATCTTTCAAACTCGGAGTTCTGGTACGTGAGCTTCCAGGAAGTAAATAATTACTCTCAGACAGCAGATAATTAAAAAAAACAACCTGTGAAACACAAAGTGGTAGAAATGGGTTTAATAAGGCTCCGTTGCTAACGCAGAGAGAGATTTCGGGGGGCCGGGGGTAGGAGCAGCCCCGGTGTTGGGTTACTCGCAGGGCTGAGGAGGGAGTGCTTTGCCGGGCTGGAGGAGGTGGAAATTCCAGGCTGGGAGGATGGAAATTGTCACCGGGGATGCCAGGGGGTGATTGACATGCGGGGCGAGGGGAAGGGGACGCGGGAGCTCAACCTGCGCTTGGCAGCCCCGGCGGAGCTCAGGAAAAGGAGAGCCATTCACGCGGGTCCCGCTGCCAGCCGAGCAGCTCCGCCGGCTTGTTTATCTTAACAGCAAATCGCGCAAAAACGGTTGTGGTCAAACCTGTACAACACAACCTTATACTGGCATTATTAATGCCCTGTTAAAATAAAGATGTAGCTGAAAAAAAAAAAAAAGAAAAAAGCTGGAGCTGGGGAATTTTACAGGCTGAGGGGCACTCTGGGCTTTACGAGATGTGAGTTTGCTGTTAACTGTTTTGGTTCTTTAATGTTTTAAGCCGAGGAAAACTTGCTGGTTCCTGGGTGTATCAGCTCAGCTCTGCAAGGACATAGCTGGCTCCATTCTAGGTTTTATTTTGCTATTGAACAAACTCTCCTTATTTCTCCAAGATGGAAAATATCCAGAGTGTAAACAGCGTTTGTTCGGGAGAAAGGGAAGGTGTTTGTTCCACAGGGTTTGGAGGTCTCCAGGTGGCGGGGCTGCAGGCAAATGAAAAAAAAACCTAATAAATAATAATAATAATGATAATGATTAAAAAATTATGTTGTACTTTGAGCAAAATAAAAGTTTCACAGCCAGCAAAATGACACGGAGCCCAGGGTGGCGTGGCGCCCGTGCCAGGGGCGCGGGAGCAAACTGCAGCATCCGCGCGCGGCGGCGGCAGCGGCGAGGATAGCGCCGTGTTTTCCCAATAATTCACTAGGAAATGAGTTTAACATGTGTGGAAAGGAAGGGGCTTACATTTGTGTTGTTGTAAGACATGTAGCATAGGCCCAGCTAGCGGAAGGAGTCGGCTCCAGCTTGTCTCTCGTGAAAGACGAAACACGGTTACACATCTGGTGAGAAAGAGCAGTTCATTTGCCCAGACAGCTCGCTCTGC
>NW_024372923.1:2350803-2370803 GCF_014805655.1 Passer montanus | reverse complement strand
GCATTAAGGAAGGGAAATAGAAGGACAATATCAGGAAAATCCATCACCCCTTCTCTGTCAAGTAGTCCGAGCTAACAGTAAATTTCTTCTTGGTGTTGGACTAAGTGAGAAGAAATATTCCTCAGCCTAATTACAAGGCATTGAAATAAAAGGCTGAATGGAAAGTGTTAAGTAACTAGGAAAAAATTATTCAATCGAAAACTTGTTACGCCTTTTCTCGCATTTTGTCTTGTTTCGAGCCCTTGCTGGTTACTCCTGGCAACTAATTGGTTCTCATCCATAGCATCCAAGTATTGTGGAGGCCAGGCCATCTGAAAGAAATTATCCAGTCTTTAACATCCAGAAGTTTACAGTTATATAATGATGGAGAAAACCACAAACCCCGTGGGATGGCAAATTTTAGAGATACTTTTAAAATGAAATTATCCAGCCAAACCTACAAGACAACTCTCTTGTACTTAAGACAATAGCTGCAATCTGGAATTAATTTTTTTGTGATAGGGCAAATCCAATTTGCTTCTTTAACTGTTGATTAAGGAATCAGTTCTACAAGGCTGTCCCCCATAAGTATTTGCTGTTTATTTGTCTGTGGAAAGCTGCTGGAATCCCCTCCAACTGGGAGTGCTGGGGGAGACGTGGCCGTAATGAAGAGCAGTCTGGCAAGGCTCGGTTCCTCTGACTGGGCTTGTTTGTGTTGAAGGAATAGTTTGCTTTTTTAGCAGCAAGCTGAGTCTACCAAATCCCCGCTCGCGGTTCAGGCCGCGCGGTTTAACGCAGAGCCCAACTTATTTACCCAGGGCCCGTTCCAGTGTGCAGGAGGAAAAGGTAATAAATAACTACTAATTAAACATGACTTTAAATAAGGGAGAGTTGCATTTGCATTGAAAGCCCAAGGACTCTTCCAATGTGAGGAGTGAGCCTGAAAAAGTTGAGGCAAACACAGAAAAATCCCAGCGGTTCCTGTGCTTGAGCAGCTCAATCTCCATGGATAACAGAGCTATTGGCCCCGTGGTTCAGCAGGACTAAGCCAGCTGAAAAACAAAGTGAGGCAGAGGATGGGATGCAAATGCACATTTCACTGCTGGAGCACCATTAGGATTTCCCAAACCAAGCCGTGGTTGCTGCAGTGACTGAGCAGGATCCCTGTGGCCCCGGGGAGATCTGAGGTTTCCGTGCCTTGGCTCCTTGGGTGGGAGCTTTCCTTGGAGCTGCAGCTCCGAGGTGCTTCGTGTGACAGTCAGTGACAATCTGAGATGTGCGTGGTATCATTTTTTATGCATAAGAGTCATATTTACTTATGGCAGCCCAGCTTGCCAGACCAGATTTCTACGACAGGAAAAATGAATTCAGCTGTGAGGACAGGGAAGGCAGTGGTGTTCCCACTATCTTACTCATTTTTTAAAGCTGAGGATACAAACATGGCCACATCAACCGCTGCACTTGACCTGGGCTCAGAAAGAGTTAAGGTGTTAAAGGCATCTCACATGTAATCACATTTTGTCTCACTACCTGCTATTTTGCTTTTGTGTGTGTGAGTTTTCTGCTCTCTGGGAAGTGATCTAAGTGTGATTTCCACCACTCCTGCTTGTGGAGCTCCAGAGGATGATTCAGTTGTGCTTCTGTGGGTTTCCCTGCTGTCCTTCCTGTGTAGATCAGCTCCCTGGCACCCAAACCACAGGAAAAGTAAAATTAATTACCTCATGTACCATCTTTGGAGAGCCTCCTGCAGCTTTTCCAACACTTTACCTTCACATGGTCAGGGGGAGCCCATGGCTTCTGCATCATTGTGGAATTTCATCTTCTCCTCAGTCACCTCCAAGCGTTGGTTATAGAATCATGGAATGATTTGTGTTGGAAGGGACCTTAAATCCCATCCAGTCTTCAGCCTGGTGGGACCCAGAGCACTTCCTGGGAGAAGGGAGCTGTGTCTGTGCTGTGGGTGTTGGAGGAGACCCCAGGGGATGCACTGGTGGGCAGTGCTGGGCTGGTCTGCCCTGGCAAGGTGGCCAGGCTCACTGTCCCCAGCTGATGGCACTTGTGGGCTCCTACCTGTGCATGCCCACCACCAGTCCTGCATCTGGTTGTCAGAGAATCAGGGAGTGCTTTGGGTTGGAATGGACCTTAAAACCCATCCTGTTCCAACCCTGGTGTTGTCACAGCCACACCCCTGGATGAGCAATGATGGGGTTTTATTTGCCATGCACACAACCCTTGGAGGCATCACCTGGGGTCTCCTCTGATATCGTTGGTCAAACTTGCTCGGGCCTCGTCCAAAATCCTGCTCTGAGAGCAGCTGTGTGTTCAGGACAGCCTGGGGAGGCCCCCATGAGAGCCCCAGGGTGCTGTGTGTCCCATCAGCCCTCCCACCCCGACAGCTCCTGGTCACCCTCCATCCCCTGGGACACGCACATCCCACAGGGAATGCTGGATTCCCTCCACACCAAACAGCCCCATAACCCCAAAAACCCCTCCCAGTGCTCTAACGAAGGAGAGCTGTGACTCCCCGTACTGGATTAGGCCCAAAGTCAGTAAAACTGAAATTACAAACATAAAATAACTACTTACTGGCACAGCATGGATGTTTTCACACATTCCCTCCTATTCCTTGGGCTTTTCTGAAGACACTAATGTAACAGAATATGCTTGAACATATGGTAGAATTAACAATTGATCTGGCTTCTGAAGGTGATAGAAAATTTTATTCTGTGTGCTACATGTCTGTGTGGGTCATTCCATGTGTGCCTGGGTCGTGGAGTGAAGTGCAGCCCCTCAAGGGGGGCTGGAGATTCAGTCATTTTTCAATCTCATTTACACCAAGGGGTGTCTGTGCCCCACCAGCATCCCCATACCTCCTTTAGGCATCATTTAAACTCCAGAATAATTTTGATTTACAAACCATTGCAGCTCCTCATTGTGGTCTCTCTGCCACAGCTCTTTGCCTGTCGAGCCACGTTGCACCACTGGTTCAGCCTTGGGGGTTATTGTGTTTTTCTGTGGTTTCAGGAGAGCTCCCAGTCAGCAATAAGAGCTCTCCCTTAATTTGGCCTGTTGTGATAAACAACCCTCCTGATTACCTATGATTCCTGCGGTATAATTTTCAGATTACTTGGCTCTCCTGGGTTCTGGTTGTGGAAAGATGCTTCTGGCTGGGCATGACATCATCTGAGCTCCCAAATAATCCCAGCCTTAATTGCCTGCAGGTATAAATTCCATGTGTTCCACTCTTTGAGATGTGGATTCCTCCAGCTGACAGCATGGCACACAAGTGTAGAGAGCCCAGTTCATACTCAAAAAGACAAAGGAGAAGATAGGAAAATAGATGAATAAATGTAAAAGCAAGTCCTGGTGTCTGTAGTTGCTGTAAGAGCAACCTTGAAGAAGTGCTATTCTAACTTATTTCCTGGCAGAAACTGTCCCCTCCAGAAGAAAATGGTGTTTATATATATATATAAAACTGGAATGAATTGTACCAGGATGTAGTTAGCCAAGTTGATGTGTTTGTCCAAAATAAAAGTGCTGTTTAATAAATAACAAGAGCAGCTGGACTGACATTTGCTGCATAACAAGTGTCACTTTTAACTTATGTTAAATGCTTTAGCAGAGTGTTTCCTGGCTTCATTTATTTCTGCTTAGTCAGAGGGGGATTAATCCTGAACAGTGTATTTAAATCACTTTTGCCATTCAACTTCTTCCAGATCAAAAAATACCCCCGTTTAAAAATAATGCACTGGATTGATGGGAATGTAATTGTTGGAGGCCTGGAAGAAATACACAAGTTGGCAACTCTTCCCCAAGCCCTTTGTTGTTTCAGAGTTTAGCAGTTAAGAACAACACAAATACATTTTGTTTGTAGTGGGTCACAGGTTCAAAGAGACCTTGAAAAAATAGACTGGGGATAATTGGGTTATCAGATGCAGACACTGCAGGGAATTGAGCATTATCTCTCCCCAGTCTTGGGGCTACTGGGCCACTTCCTTGGCTGGCCAGCTCCCCTCTGCCAGCCTGACACAGCCCACATGGCTGCAAGGGGGTTTTCCTGGTGGCCACCCAAAGCTGTCCCTTCCTGCAGCCTGCAGCAGGTTGACTTTACGAGCCATGGCCGTGCTGAGTGACACCTTTCTTGCTTTCTGCCCACTGGCTCGGCAGGCCCTGGGCTCCAAGGATGCTCCCCTCGCCCTCCACTGCTGTTCCTCATCTCTGTCAGACAGCATCTAACCCAGCTATTGACTTGCACTTTGACACTGCCACTGCTACTGCCTCTGATTGCACTGTCAATCCAAAAAAACCTCCTTCAAACAGCAGGGAACCTGTGATTGTTTAACTTCTTATGTTCTGCATAAGCTTTTTCTGCACAGAACTCCTTGTTGTGGTGGAGGTCTGAGGGGACACTTTGTGTTCTACAGGGCCTGGGGGGAGTGAACCAATAAATTGTGATTAATTCACTATTTTTTGAGATTTTAAGGTGTTTAAGCATAATCAGATAATATATACTTGCCAAAAAGCATTCTAGTTAATGGTGGCAGGACAACACATTGTTTTACTCAGGAAACTGGACATATTTTGGAGATGTCACTTCCTGCTGCATGACTGGAGTTCCTTGGTGTGAGAACACTCACAGTTGGTGTTGTTGGAAGAAAAGAGCCCTGTCATTAGCATGTTTGCCCTCCAATTAATGAATTATCAGCGCCCTGTGTAAGGGGTGTGTAGGTGTTGCTCCTTGAGGAATAGGTTCAGCCCTCTGGGGGAAGAACTTTTTCCAATATCCAACCTAAACCTCAAGAGATAAAAATTCACCAATGCCCTGAATTTGTCTGTGCTCTCACAGTATAGCCAGGGACATGCTCACAACTGAAGAAAATCATATTTCAGGGAAGTTTTACTTCTCAAACTAAAACATTGGGGAATCCTGCTGTGTGAATCTTTCGCTGTTTGTTTGAAGCAGTACTTTGAATACTTCATTTTCATGTTTGCAGTCGTGTTCAAACGGATGAAACCAGCGCTTTAAATCAATTAATCTTCGGTATTTCAGCTCAATACTGAGAATTTATTGGCATCTCCTTGCTTCCTCTCCATACTGGGTGTTTAATGTGAGCTTCCTTGTTATGCCTACTCTGTAAATTAGCATTACCCCCCCATATCTGCTTGTTTCTGAGGAATTATTATACAAAGCCTCATTTTAAGGAGGTCAGACCCCTGCATGATGATTTGTTGTTCATGAATCTACTTTGTGCCAGTTTGTGTGTGCATGTGCAATCAGAAGTGACTTGGAGTGAGTGAGATAATAATCATCTGCTGCTGATATGAAGACTTCCTCTATTCGACTACCATGAATCAGGCTGATTCCAAGTGAATGAGATTTTAATCACCTGTCACTGCCGCCAGCACTTTCTCTATATTTATGATAATTTTTTTTTGTCTTTTTATTGAAATCAGTGTTGACTGAATCAAGTAATCCTGATTAGCAATCTCACTGTATGCAGTCAAGAGTGAAATGCATCAGAGCATTATTGGTACACTGAACATGCTGAAATTGGAAAAAAAAAGGGCAGGCTAAGTGTGCTGGGGTGTTGGCGTGGCTGGAGGTGAGGGCTGCAAGGTGTGAGATCTTTCTAATTGCTCTCCAGACTGGGAGGATTTTGGGGCTGGGGCTGGGGAAGTTGTGCTAAAACCCCCCAGAAGCTCTGCTTTCAGTTACACCTCTTGAATCTCAGCTGCAGGGATCGAGTGAAGTCATCAGGGTGGCATGCATGGAAATTGGGGCCATTTAGGGCAGCCTTCCCAGGAGGAGGGGTTTTATTTTTCCAAGTTTTGTACATTAAATAAATAAATAAATAAATAAATATATTTAAACAAGGGGAACAATATAACATTCAAGCCCTGGGATTTGCCCCACAGTTTTGCTGAGCAAGTCACAATTATTTAGAGTCATAGAATGGTGAGGGTTAATTTATCTTTAGTTATTTAGGGTTATCTTTATATATTTAGGATTATTTTTCTTTCTACAAGTTCTTATTTTTTACGTACCATGATTTTGTTACCACATGGTGTAGGAACTTTCAGGTCTTTAATGGTGTGTGACATGTGAAAAACAAGTGCTGTGAGAGCCCTTTTTATTCTTAAAAAGAGTTTGACCGATGGCTCCTTAAGTGGCACTGCCAGGTCTGCAGCAGCTCCTGTGTCCCCACCCTGCTGGGATGGGCAGGAGGGGACCCAAAGGCAACAGGGTGGGAGTCTCTGGAAACCCCAGAAAGGGCAGTGAAACCCCTGCGAGGGTTTTCCTGAAGGAAGACACGGATGGAAATATCCTGCTGGCTGTAATTCTCAGTCTAACTGTGCTGCAATTAGAAATCTCAATATTCAATCCAGCCCTCAAATCTTATTTTGCTGCATTACAGAGTTACATCCAGCCTAAGAAATTACATTTCTAATGGTATGATAAGTGCAGGAGTTTTGGACAGGAAAATAGTTCTCCCTAATGTCTGCCCAGGCTCTTCCCTCAGCGGGGCTGGAGCCCAGGCTTCTCTGTTTATTTATTCCTTACATTGGTTTTTTTCTGCTTCCTGCTGTTTCTTCCCTTCATTTTGTCCAACTGTGCTCTCTCTTTTCTTCTCCTCATTTCTTATTTTTTAATGCACTTTTAAAAAAGCTCTTACAAAGCACCTGCCAGCCTCTGCTCCCTGTGTGACCCCCTCTGACCTTGGCTCTGTCCACACTCTCATTCTCCAGTTCTTCTGCCCAGAATTCCTCTGATTCAGTGTTTTTCCATCCATTCTCTTCCTCAGCTCTGGGTTTTGTTATTTTGTTCCACTGTTAACACTGTAGCAGATTTTTGACTTTCCATCACCTTGTTCACCCGGTATTTTTTTCATTCTCACCTGGTCACTCACAGGCTCTCCTAAGGATTGTTTTCTTTCCTTAGGCCTTGCAATTTTATCTCCTGTGCTGTGCTGGTGCTTGTCCTTTTCTTCCTCGCTGTTCACCCAGCTCTGCCTGGGTTTGGCCCCCTTTCCTCCTTTCTGTGTGTCCCTCCTCACCCAAAGAGCCTCAGCTCCCAGCTCTGTCCCTGTCCCCTGCCCTGCTTTCCCTTCACACCCACCTTGGGGTCTCTTTGGGATCTCTCTTTCTGAAAGCTTGCTCTGAAGTGAACTAAAAAAAAAAAAAAAAAGCCAACATCATCTTCCAGAGTTTGGGGTGAGCCACTGGTGCCACCCCTGGGCTCTGCCACTCGAGTCACCGTGCCAGAGCTGCCTTTGAGTGCATCATCTTCAGCCACAGACAAACCCTTCTCCCTTAATCCCAGCTTTATTTCCTTTCCTTCCAGTCAAGGGAGGAATTCCCATCCTGGGTGTCAGGCTGGCAGCATCCTCCCCTCTTTATCCTTCCCCCCATTTCCTCTCCCGCTCAAAAGGCAGCAGGAGCCTCAGCTCCCCTCCTGCTCCGACCACAGGAGCCACCGAGGCTCTGCCCTGTCCCTGGTGTGGAATACAAATGTCCTCAGAGCCTCTGCAGCTTGCTCACCATGTCTGTCCCAGCAGAGTGTTTGCCTTGCCCTCCCCTCTGCCTGCCAGCAGGTCACAGCACGATGCAGATCAAGGGAAACCAGCCCAGGCACAGGAGGGGCCTCCTCATTATCCCCATGGTGTGAGGAAGGATAATTTGGTCTGGAAGCAGAGGTTGGGATCCCCTGGAGTGTGGTTCTGTCTCTGGCACCTGGGAAAACAGGAGCTGGGAGGGCTGGAATACATGCACCTGCAGGAAGGGGAGGTCTTGCAGAGCTGCTGCTGGAAGGGAGGGGAACCTCAGAATCCCAGAATGGTTTGGTGGGAAGGGACCTTAAATCCCACCCAGTGCCACCCCTGCCATGGCAGGGACACCTTCCCCTGTCCCAGGCTGCTCCAAGCTCCAGTGTCCAACCTGGCCTTGGGCACTTCCAAGGGTGGGACAGCCACAGCTGCTCTGGGCATCCTTGTTCCCAAAAAATCCAGAATATCCACAGCCCTGCTGTGCTTTCTGCTGCTCTCTCCTGTCTCCTTTGCTCCTTCTCCTCTTCTACCTCCATGAACTGCTGGTGTTGCTGATTAGCTCTCCATCTTAATTATATTTTTTGAGATTTTATGTCAGGGTCTGTCTTCACTGGGAGGTCTTTTCAGAGCTCAGACCATAAAACCCTTATCCTTACCAACTCTTCTGCTTTTCCCATAAATCCACCACTGCTGATGGACACAGCTGCTGTCCCACAGTCCTGCAAATGGATCCCAGCACTTACATCAACCTTTCCACACACCCAGAGAGCCCTGGATTGCTTGGGGTTGGAAGGGACCTTGCAGACCCTGCTGGTCCAACAGTCGTGGCCTTGGCAATGTCAGGTTTACATTTGGACTTTTTGGTCTTAAAGGCCTTTTCCAACCTCAATGATTCCACGAGTTTATGATTTTCTTGTATATTTTTCTGTATTTCCTCCTCATTTTCTCTCCTCTCCCTCTGCTGTAACACAAACCTCACCTCACCATGAAGCCTCTGCTGCTCTGGCTTCCTTCAGACATTTCTTGCAGACCCCCCTCATTTGTCACTGAGCCAACCCAACACCTGCTTTGCTGTTTGCATCCATCAGCAAGAATCAACTTTTTCACCTTTTGCTAATTTTCCTACCATCACCACACTTCATTATTTCTAAACCAGCCATTGGCTGCACGTCCAATTTACTAAATAATGCATATGGCATTCATGTCCACACTGGCCATGCACTATACATTACCTTTTAATAGCTCTTTTTACCTACATTTTTTACTAACTCCTACAAAAAGTAAAACTTCCTCATTTTTAAGGGTTGTTGTGACCCCAGAGAGAATTTCAGGCCCTAATGAGCACTGATAAACCCCACTTCAAACCCAAACCACAAAATTTGGCTGAAAAAACATATACAGAAATGAAACAATAAATGATTTGATTTCTGCAGAGCTCACACCAGTGGCAGCTGAGCTCCTGCTTTGCTTTCTGGATTTGTGCTGCTGCTGGAGTGCTGGTGACTGGCCCTGAAGGCTGGAACTGGGGCAGATCCCCAGTGCCAAATCAGTTCTAGTTATTTCTGAATTGCCATTAATCTTTTTCCTTTCCTCATTTACTAATGGGCCTAGTTTCTCTCTGCTGCTTCTCTTTAGCACACAAACAATTACAGGCAGAGAACACCCTTAAGGTTGCAAAGAAAAGCACTTAAAATTAAAGGTGCTGTAAAAAAGGTAACCCCTGCAAGCTTTGGTTGGGCTCCCTGTGCATATCCATGAGGATACTGGGTTGTGTTCCATAATCAGAAACAGGATTTTCCCCCCACACAATCCCCACCTCATTCAGCTCTGCTCTGTATGTCCCCCTCATTGTTCAGTGTGTGGTCCTCATGCTTTAGTTGTTGAGTGTTATTCAAGTCTTGCCTCAAAAAAATCCACCCAAATTTCTCCCTGAGCCATCTCCCAGAGCTCCTCACCACTGTGGGTGTGCAGCAGTGTCCTTGTCACAGAAATAAATATCCCAGCTTTAGAAATGGGAAATGGAACCACCGAGGAAGTGGGAATTAAGCAGGGAAGTCTCTCTGTAGCTGCTGCACAGGAGAAGTTGAGGGTCAGATTTTCAGAGCCTGTGCAGGACATATGGACATCATAGACCATGTGGGTATGTGCAGTGTACACACATCCTGCACATAAATGGGATTTTCTCTGTCCAAACCCCAGCTATCGTTGACTTCAGTCAATGCACAAATCCTAGTGTGGGGGAAAGGCAGGCCCTGGGAAATGAGCCCTGCATGAATTATCTGAATGAATCATCCCCTCCCAGGGCTGGTGTGAGCAGAGCTGGCCTGAGGGGCTGGCTGAGGGGCAGGGAAGGTGGCATGCAGAGGTGCTGATTCCTGTAGCCTTTTTCTTTCCAACTCCTGCCTTATCCTGTTCACAATTTTTAGCATTTTCAACAAGTTCTGAGAGGGGTGATTACGAAGAATCTGTAATTAATAATTCATTTCATTTCTATGAGGAATGGGCTGGTAAAGAAAAGTTTAGCTCCACAACCACAAAATATACAGCAGCGTGCAAAATAAGGCACTTGATGAAACTTTCTGCATCCTCAGGAAACCCCTAGAAATTATTTTCCTGTGCCCAGGGGATACCCCCAGCTTGGAAACATTTAAAGGCACTGCAGAGACTTTATCAAAGTTAGCTGTGGGCCCCTCATAAAGAAGAGATCCCTAAATTTCACCAAGTATTTCTTTGTTCGTGGCAGGGTGATAAGGCTGGGGAACCTCGTATCCTGTCTGGAACAGGAGTGGAGAGCCCAGTGGGAGCACATTCCACTGCTCCACTCCCAGGGAAACTCTCCCAGCTAATTAATGAGCTCCTCCCTCGGTTAGGGTATACAGAAGGTGCTCTGGCACCTTGCTCTTTACTCTGAGTGCTCAGGAGGAACAGGGAAGACAACACAAGGGATGCCAGACATCCTTTAAGGAAGGATCAATGCTGCAAAATAGTTCTTTTCACAAAGCTGGAAAATAAGATGGACAGAAATTGAGCCTGAATTTGGGATAAGGAGAACAAAAAAAAAAAAAGCAGAGGGGAGAGGCAGCAAAGTTCTAATGAATGAAAAGACCAAAAACTGCACAGAAAGAGAGCAAGAAATGTGAATTGGAGTGGTTCCCACCCAAAAGGTCCTGGGCCATCTCTTCTGCCCTCTGCTCAGTGCCCTGTTCCAAGCAGGTGACACCGATGTCACACAGTGCCAGCAGGCAGAGAGGAGAGCCAAAGAGAGCTGCAGAGGGTCTCCAGTCCTGGGAGCTAACCAGGAAACCATGAATTCTGAAATAGACAGAGAAAAAAATAAATGCAAGGAAGTTGCTGAAGTTATTAAAAGATAAGATTTATGGGCGAGTTCATTTCAGTTGGTTGGCTCTCCAATCAACTACTGCTGCTAATTGGATTAGTTGCCAAAATAAGCTAAGAATAGAACCTTCTCTTTCCTTATTGTTAAAGCTTTCCAGGGAAAAAGTCCTTGAGGACAAAAATTAAATCTTTATTTCTAGCAACATAAAATTGCCCTCTGTGAAAAGGAAGAACCTTAACACTTGGCTGTTCCTCCTCTCCTGCAGAGCTCCTGCAGTCCCAGGGTGCCAGGAGAGGGAACATTCTTGTTCCTCTCCAGATCAAGTGGTTTGTGGCAGATGCCAGAGTATTGTTCCTCTTGATTTTGTCAGTCTTTCTTGTCCTTTCTCGAGGAATTTCCTCGCTGCATTTTCCACAGCTGACTTACGGCTCTCTGGGAACGTAAACACTTCTGACAGAATGGAACAAGCCTAGAGAAAGCCTTAGGTGATTTCAGAGTGCCCCTTAACACGGAGAACCCTCAGCATCCATCCCCCACCACGGATTTCTCCCCCTGAAGCCAGCACAACTCTTTCCAAAACAGCTTTCTGAGAGGGGAATCTGCTCCTCTTTCACTGCTGCATCAAAGTGCAGACACAAATAACCTGAAAATAAGTTTTTTTGTATAACACAGGCTTGTGTGCTCTGTGCTGGATCCTCCTGCCCCTGGAAAAAGAGCAGATCCACTGGAATTATTAATATCATTATTTCCGATACTGATTTTTACATTTTTATTATTATTTTGTAATAATACATTAACTCCACCTGTAGTAATTATTCAGACTACTCTTTGCTGTGGCCAAGAGATGTGAACTTTTATATAAGAAACTCATCACAGTCCTTATTTTGCAATTTAAATAAGCAGATTATGGAAAAAGGCTGGGAGAGCTGGGAGGGCTCCAGGAGAGCTGGAGAGGGACTGGGGACAAGGATGGAGGGACAGGACACAGGGAATGGCTCCACTGCCAGGGGCAGGGCTGGATGGGAGATTGGGAATTGGGAATTGTTCCCTGGCAGGGTGGGCAGCCCTGGCACAGGGTGCCCAGAGCAGCTGGGGCTGCCCCTGGATCCCTGGCAGTGCCCAAGGCCAGGCTGGACACTGGGGCTGGAGCACCTGGGACAGGGGAAGGTGTCCCTGCCATGGCAGGGGTGGAATGGGTGCGATTTGGGGTCCTTTCCCACCCAAACCATTCTGGGATTCTCTGCAGATCTGTTCTACAGCAATTATCACCTCTCATGTCTAAAGGCATGGTTAATTAATTGAGATTCTACATTCTGGTTCCAGCTTTTGATTTTTATTTTTTATTTCAATGAAGAAAATCCCCTGTAACTCAGAGGTGGAGATGTTCTGATGTCCTTTACAGCAGAGGCTGAGACTAAAGCATGTCCTGAAACCACAGCCTGGTGCTGTCTGTGGAGTTGATGGCTTGAAGACTCTGATAATTTGTAGGAATGTGAAATAAATTAATGGCCTTGCACTGAGGACAAAATTAATCCATTTGTTTTGCCCACTGTGGTGCAGAACCCTCTTCCAGGACCAATGATTCCTTGCTGGTGAGTGGTGGTAACACTGAGCTCTAAGCAAAATGAAAAATGCCTGCAGGTAGTGCACACATTCCATACATTTCCCATCTGTTTTTGTGAAAGGAAACCACATTTCCTAGAAATAGCGAGCAGGGAACTCGCTTCAAAGTGTAAAAAAGCTAGAATAAGGCTAGCTAGAAAAAACCCTCCTTTAAAGACAGGCCAAGTTTTAATTTTATTTAATAGAAAGACTGGATTTGAGCGATTATTTTGTGCGTCTTTTGAAACCTGGTGTGAAAGGCCCATGAAAATCTCCTGGTGCAGCCCAGCAGTGCCCACGTGGAAGAGCACCCAGCCTGAACCAGAGCAGGGGGTGGCAGGGACCCCAGCCCTCTCCGTGGAAAGGGAGCAGGAGAAGCTAAAGTTGCAAATTGTGTCTCGTGGCTGTCATCAAACCATTATCAGCTTCTCCACTGAGATACCCAGAGCCATTTATCTGTCCCAGAAATCCTGCCTGGGATTAGGTGCCAACATTTCCACCTGTTGCCCACCCATCTGCTGAATCTCCTCCTCTCTTAAACCCGGCCTTGTGGAGATGTTTGAGTGGTTTGGGTTTGAAGCTTTTCATCACTGAAATTCTCGTTCACGGAACGTGAACGTTTCTGGGTGATGGGAAATTTCATATCCAGCTAAGCAAGAGAAGAAAATACCAGAAAGATAATTTATTTGTGCTCATTTGAATAGGAGTACTTGCATTAATTTCATGTATTTAGAATCATGGAATGTGCTGTGTTGGACCCATCAGGATCGTGGAGTCCAACTCATGGGCCTGCTCAGGACACCCCAACAATCCCACCCTGTGCCTGAGAACGTTGTCCAAACAGAAATTTGAAGCTGTTCTGGGAAATCAGAGGCACTGCAATTCCCCCAGAGAGGTCAGGGGCCTCCCTGGAAAATCTTGAGAGGCCTGACAGTGTCTGACAGACAAAACCCAACCCAAACCCAACCCAAAACCTCAAAGCCAAAGCACAGATTGAAGAACTTGGATTAGTTCTCCAGCATGGATCTCCTCAGGTAAAACATCCAGCTTTTTGATATGTGTTGGATATTAAAGCTGCCTCATGGGGGGATCAACCACCAAATATTCCAGCTGTGGGACCCGTGGGCACCCAGCAGAGGCTTTTGGTGAAGGAAACCCTTCTGCATCTGCTCAGAGATGACCCAAAAACCCCAACTGGGACCCATTTGCAGCTGAACCTGATCCAGCTGTGTGGAACAGGGCTTATTATTGGAAAAGTTTGGGGAGAAACCCGGAATGTCATGCAGTTCTACTAATATTAGCTTTAGCAACTCACAATTATAATGACTAATTGGAGCCATCACTCATTGCTATTGAGTTCCCAGGTGAAAACTATGGACCAGAACCCCCATTAGCATAAATTAGCATTGGAAAGTCAATTAAGTTACACTGATTTTACACTAGTTTTACTGTCTTTCATAAGGCGGAGAGGAAAAAAAAAAAGCCCCATTTCTGACTTCAATTACCCTTTTTTTTTCCCTCCAAAGCAAATTTTGGTCACATTTCTTCAGAAGTCTCCAAAACCAGACCTGTCTTCACCTGGAATGGAGCCCTGTGGCTTGGCTGGACAGAGCAGCCTTGCTCAGCTATTTTCTTGTTCTCAAGGTGATTTGAGTGAGCTGGATTGTTGCTTCTCCTCAGTGCAGGATTCAGAGTGGATAAATGAGATTTTTCCATGAAATATCTCTTCAAGGGGTCTTAGTCCCCTTCCCATCATGAGTGGAGAAGTTTTTTCTCCTCTCTTCTGGGGAGAAAGGGCAGATGAAAAAGAAAAAAGGTAAAATATGCAACGAGAAGACATTCCCTGATTTAAGGAAAAACCCCATGATAATTTGCATTATATTTATAAATGAGTGTGTGAATGGCTGAATACAGAGCTTGAAAACAGAAATATTTTTCAGTGGCATAAATCTTAATGGAAATCTGGAAGAAAGGTAAAGGAAAAAAAATCTGCAGGTTGATGGTATAAATTGCAAGCACATGACTCAAAATGTTCTACCCTGGCTTGAAGTTAGCAGAGATATTCCAGAGTGTTCCTGAAGGGAAGAGAGGGATGTGCAGAACACCATGGTTTATCAAACCTCTCCTACAGAACTGCAGAATCACATGAACTACAGGACAGTGAAAATGAGAATTTTTAGTGGCAGACAAACAAATCCAAGAGGTTTGGGAACTTTTGAGGCACTGGTTTATGTTCTCTTCCTAAATTTAGAAAAGTAATAATTGCAGATGTGAAACACTGGGGGCTTGGGGTTTTTTGGGTAAAAGATTACCTTCCATCTGCAGAGCTACAGCAGGGTCAGGCTGGCCCTGTGCCACTTGAGGGACTGAACAAGAAGAGAACACTGAGGTCTGTCCCTGACATGGTGAGAAATTCCCCACAGCACCATTTTTCATCAGCAGTGGCACCAAGGATCTGCCCTGGGCCACCAGAAACACCCGAGCCAATACTCAGGCAGAAGACATCAGCTAATTTATTTATTTTTTTTTAATCTGAACCTTGTCTTTATAGTTCAGGTATTTCCACAAATTCTGCAGTTGTGTCAGGAGGTTTCAGGTGGAGGGAGGAGAGGTTTCTACTGAGGCTGGACCAGGGCTGAATTTGGGCACATTCTGCTCTCTGAGACGTTCCTGGGCAGGTCCTGCCCATCTCTGACCACTCCTGTCCTCCAGGCAGCATTGCAGCACCCAGGACCAAACACAACTCCAGCATGTGCCCATTCACTCTTCCACTTTGCCTCAGAATTCCTCAAAACTCTTCCCCTTCATTACAAATCTTTTTGGACAGGTTTCTGCTTCCATCAGTGTGAATCAAGCAACACCTTACTGCCGTGAAATATTCTGGATTAAAATATTTTCTTAGGTGTGCCCTTTGGCTGTCTCAGCAAACATTTCCCTTGATGTAAACACTCCTCCTGTGGAGCATCCGTGTCCTCAAGGGATTCCCTGATCCATGGGCTGATCCTGGCTATCCCTTGGGGACAAATCTTTCTAACCAGATCTTCATTTTTGTTCCCTCTTGAGATGTCTCAGATTAGATATTGCTGTGGTTACTGCTGGGATCTGTGAATATGGTGGCATCACACACCTCCCAGAACCAAGGGATTGCCATTTATTGAGCTGTTCATAGAATCATGGAGTGGTTTGGGTTGGAAGGAACCAGTTCCACCCCCAGCCGTGGGCAGGGACACCTTCCACCACCCCAGATTGCTCCAAGCCCGGCCCAGCCTGGCCTGTAAGACAAAGATCTTACACAGCTGTAAGACCTTTGCATGGACAAATTTTCCAATGCACTTTGGCAGGGATTATTTCATCGTGAAGATTATTTTTGTGGGTAAAGCCATCAAGAGCAGACTCATAACTTGTTCTTCTGGCTGAGAGAGGATGAACTCGGACCTTTCAACTAGTTTTGGCACACAACCCCTTCAGACAAATAGTTAAAGGGAACGTGAGGACAACCCTGGGACTGTTTGGAAGCTTCGATAAGCGAATTATCAAAATTATTTGATGATTTCCAGTAGCTGGCAAGCGGAGCTCGTGGGCAGGCAGGGAGGGCTCTGGCATGAGGATCATGCTGCTGCTCCCACTTGGAGCCCTTGGAGGATGTTGGGAAGTGTGGAGGAGCCCCTCAGCTCCCAGGGTGAGGCAGGAGGTGATCACAGAGCCCGAAATGCCACCCGCAGCCGGGACTGGGTGCAAGATGAGCTGTGGGGAATTTCAGAGCCTAAGCATCAAAATAAATAAAATAAAATAAGAAAGCCAAAAAAAAAAGAAAAAAAAGAGCCCCAAATAGAGCCCATAGATGGTAATGACAATGTTTTGTTATCTTTATGTTGTTTTCTTTGCATGCTTGTTAAAAAGTGGAGTCAGAGTGTCTGAGACAGAGCCCTAACAAGTTCCTTCTAATCAGCCCCGGAATGCTTCTGTCAGGCACAAGAAAAATGCTCAGCTTGAACAAAGCTGCATTTTTCCCCCAAGAAACACATTTGTTTAAAGATTGGCCTGTCAATTTGTGAATCAACATTTCGGCTTTTTGCTCAGACATCATGCTTTTGCTTTTTTTTCCCCCAAGAAGGGGAAATAATACAAAGCTGCTATTTGTTGTTTGAAGGAAGTAAACTTCATCAGGTCGACTTAGATGTGTGCTTCAAATGTCACTCAGTACAGCTTTCTTGTAATGAAACGCTGCATACAGATTTCTTCCTTTAGGCTCAAGGGGATTAGACCCAGTAAAAGAAAAATTCAGTCTTCCTTGCTGTGGTGCATCAGAGTGAGAAGTTTAAAATCCACAATTTATTCAAATATTGATATTTCTACTTGTCAGAAGAGAGGTGCCTTGAAATTTCCACTGAGCACTGTTGTCAGAAGAATTGCAAGAAATGTGTCAGATAATTCATAAACGGAGTTCACGACTGTGAAATCAGTTGGGAACAGCAAAAAAAAAAAATATTCTTGTTGATGTAGAATAGGGGCAATATAACAGAAAATAGCACTCACTTTTCCATCATGTCAAGCAAATGCTCCATTTGGGCCAGGTATTTTTTTAAACAGCTTGCTGCTTCTGGAGGAGCCCACAATGCATGAAAAATGTGTTGAGTAGTGCTTTGTAGACAAGAGCTCTGTTTGTTGGTTTTCCCATCCCACCCAGCCCAGGCTGCCGGGGAGGGCCCGGTTCTGCATGTGGTTTGCATTACCGCCTTAAAAAGCTGTGAACGACTGGGGTAATGATGTAAAGCGCGAGTGTAAATTCCAAACTGTTGATAGCAGCGAGGGGAAGCTGAAGAAATTTTTTTTTTTTTTCCCCCCTCAGTATTTTTTAACCCCCGCCATGTGTTGAAGTCATCTCGCCCTCCTCATTAACAAAAACCGCCCCCCGCTAATGGCAGGCTCGGCGGAGCGGCGATTTTGGGGCAGATTTGGGCTGGGGAAGGGGTGACGTCAGGCCGGCTGCTTTGTGGCAGGGCTCTGCCGGAGAGCAGAGGGACAAATCCCCCGGGCATCACACCCCGCGCTGCTCAGGGCTGCCCCGCATCCCATCGGGGTGGGCACCCAGCCCCGGGAGGCTGAGCTTAGGTCCTTGCGAGCGCAGCTTTTGTCACGGGCAGCTCCTTCAAATACTGCCTGGTTTGCGTGGAACACGTTAAAAAGGAGATTTCAGCACGCCTTCAGCGTAAAACCTTTGGAAAATGGATAGCTTAGTGAGAGCTTCTATGAATGTTTTAGAAATATCCTTAATAACACCAGCGTTTTATTAGTATAAACATAGGCAGTATAAACACTGTGGCATCTTTTCTACTTTCCTTTACCTGTCTCTTTTTTTAGTACATCCTAACTATTCCTCTGGCATTATGTTTCTATAACGGAAATGGAGCTCAATATGGCAAAATTTACTTCTCTCATATCCTAGCTAAACTCCCAGAATTAAGCGGGTTAATCCAACCTACAGCCTAAATTTGCAGAACACGTTTTTCCATGTGATTTTCATTTTTTTTCCCTGCATCTGCTTGAACAACCCTCCCTAAGAACCCCATTGCTAGAAACCCCACCAATATTTCCCCCCAGCATTTCCAAACTGGTTTATTTCTATTTGTGAAGTGGAAACCGTTCCCTAATCCCCCTTTCATTAGCTCCCTGTATTCTGTGCTTGCTCCAGAGTGGACACTACAAGAGGCTGACATCTTTGGCTCGTTAGAGCATAGACGCCTGCAGAAGCTGACGTTTTCCACGCCTGCTTGCAGCCTATTTTTCCTTTACATCCATTGCTTACTGTCTGCTCGGTGTCTGGGCGAATCTGTCATCTGTGCCAGAGCACAGCCCGCTGCACCACTGACAGTAAGAAGGTAAACGCTTGCTGCCTGAATCCCCCATTAACTTTGTGAAGCGTATTGATTTCTTGTAAAAATAATGATATTGACAGGCTTTCCAGGAGTAATTGTTTCCAGAGCACAAAGGTCAGCGCTGAGAGTGAAGGGTTTTGGAGCCCGGGTACTCCACAGACATTTGTGCAAAGTGCTGGGGGATGGAGGGAAACAAATAGCAACAGTTTGAGACTTTAGAAATTTAAGTACGTTGACAAAACACCTCGTAGGGGGCTGGCAGCATTATTGTACTCATGAGTCATTAATAGCAAACAGCTCGCCTCGGACAACGCCGGGCTTTGGCACGGGGAGATTTGTAGACAAACAATAGCAATAAAAGTCGCTCCAGCCTCCGCTGCTGCGCCTCGCCGGGAAGGGCTCCTGCTCCAGCCCTCAGGAGCCAGGCTGGCAGCTCCTCTGCTTCCCGAGCAGCTGCCAGAAAACCCCTCGGAGGAGCTGGGGCAAATCCTTCTGCTTTCCACGTGTTCATTAACTCGGCGAAGAAAAGCAAAGCCGCGGAGTTGCCATTGGCCTGAATTAATCAGGCTGCCAGAGCTAATCAGGCTGGTGGGATCCAGGATCCTCGGGTGCTGATGCAGACTGAGCCCTGCCTGCCTCCAGAGTCCACACAGGGAGGTGGTTCTGGGCACAGGGAGGTGGTTCTGGGCACAGGGAGGTGATTCTGGGTGCACAGAGACATGATTCTGGGCACAGGGAGGTGATTCTTGGTACAAGGAGATGATTTTGGGTACAGGGAGGTGAGTTTCCACACAGGGAGGTGGTTCTGGGCACAGGGAGGTGGTTCTGGGCACAGAGAGGTGATTTTGGGTACAGGGAGGTGATTCTGGGTGCACAGAGGCATTATTCTGAGCACAGGGAGGTGTTTCTTGGTACAAGGAGGTGGTTCTGGGTACAGGGAGGTGGTTCTGGGCATAGGGAGGTGATTTTGGGTACAGGAAGATTATTCTGGGCACAGGGAGGTGATTCTTGTTAAAAGGAGGTGGTTCTGGATACAGAGAGGTGGTTCTGGGCAGAGGGAGGTGGTTCTTGGTACAAGGAGGTGATTTTGGCTACAGGGAGGTGATTCTGGGTGCACAGAGGCATTATTCTGAGCACAGGGAGGTGTTTCTTGGTACAAGGAGGTGGTTCTGGGATAAGGAGCTGGTCCTGGGCTTGGAGAGGTGAACTTGGGCACAGGGAGGTGGTCATGGGCATGGAGATGTGGGTCTGGGTGTGGGGACACGGCCCTGGGCTTGAGGAGATGAACTTGAGAAGAGGAAATTGTCCCTCCAGGGCACAGGGAGGTGGTCCTGGGCATGGCAAGGGGATTCTGGGGCAAGGAGGCGGTTCTGGGCATGGATGCTCAGAGCTGGGGAATTCCCTGGCACGTGGAGGGCAGGAATTCACCCCACTGTTGGACAAACAAGCGCTGGATGGTCAGTAGTGTGGATGTAAACTAATGGTGTTTGAAAAATGAACTGCGGTGGCAAATTGCTCCGAGTTTGATAAGCAGCAGGGCAGCATTCATCAGGCCAAATGTCCATCTGCTTGTCTGTCCATCCAGGATTTTCCTCCTCAGAAAGCAGCATGAAAAAATGGGAAAATGTCCTTTTGCTGTGCTGCAGCACCCTCGTGCTTGGG
>NW_024372923.1:2340803-2345803 GCF_014805655.1 Passer montanus | reverse complement strand
AGCACAACAGGCAGAGAAGGATCAAAACTGGTTTTCTAACTCAGAGCTCACGTATTAGGGACACATCGTGCTGCTTGCTGGAACCAAAATCACAATTTCTTGATATTTAATTTTCTTTGGCTTTTAGCAGATAGTTGTGGAAAGCCCTGACGCTGCGAGTCTCTTATGGCTAAATTATGTGTTCAGAGTTAGCTGGAGTATAGATTTAGTCCTGCTGCTGTTGCTCAGAGTCCATTGTAAGATAATTTGTCCCACTCAATTAGACTAAGTTGTCATGTGAGAAGTGCTGAGCTCAGAGCCCGGCGGCACCAAAGTTCCCTCGCTCAGAGCTGGCAGAGGGCTGGAGCCTCACAGCCCCCAGCTACAGCTGGGCTGGAGATCCCCCGAGCCCTGCGGTGGGCATCTCTGCTTCCCTCCGTGCTCCAGAGGGGAGGCTGGGTGCCTGCAGCCAACAAGGTCTCTATCTCCCGAAGTTGAGAGTAGGAAATCACCTGGAGAGGTTGTGAGCTCAATCTCTGTATGGGCCATTTGCTTAAGAGCTGGGCTCGATGATCCTTGTGGGTCCCTTCCAGCTCAGAATAATCTGTGTCTCTGTGAAATATGGTAAGGAACATGAGGTGGGAAGTCAAACACAGACTGTTTCAGCCTTAAAGTTGTCTGTTGTAACCTGAATTTCATCCCCTTTACGGACACAAGATCTGAGAAGTCTTTATCTGGTGATGATTCCTGGTGTCCAGGAGCCTTTGAAGGTGTTCATTGGGATTGTTTAGTGAAGAAGACTTACCTGCACTCCCTCTGTTCATTTGCTGCTGAAGTTAGGGAATATTTACTGTCTGAGGGAGGAGGAAGGAAGGAGTCAGCCCTCCAGTTGGGTCCTGCTGATTAGTCTCAAACAGAATTTCTCTGTCTATTCCTGTCACACATTTTCTGTGTCATCCTGGACGTGTCACAGCCAGTTTTTCAGCGTGGCAGAATCCCTCCCTGCATAGTTCCATGTGCAAGAGCCACCTGGAGTTTTAATTGTGGGAGTGCTGAGCGCTCACCTGGAGTCTGCTGTGGGCAGGCCCGTGCTATCAAACACTTCTGTTTGTGCAGGGTAGCTGGGAGGGGGACAGAGGAAAACTGGGAAAATACAGAGTACAGCCCAGATAAGACTTTAAGGATATTCAGCTGGAGTGCAGAGGGCCAGGATGGATAAGATGAGCTGTCCATACAGCAGAGGGCTCTGTGCTGGGGTGGGGTCAGTCCCAAATCCCAGTCGGGTGGGGTTCAATCCCAATCCCAGCAGGGTGAGGATCAGTCCCTATCCCAGTGGGATGGGGGTCAGTCCCAAATCCCAGTGGGATGGGGGTCAGTCCCATATCTCAGCGGGGTGGGGGTCAATCCTAATCCCAGCAGGATGGGTGTCAATCCCAAATCCCAGCAGGATGGGTGTCAGTCCCAAATCCCAGCAGGATGGGTGTCAATCCCAAATCCCAGCGGGGTGGTCAGAAGGATGCCCAGCCCAGCAGGGCTGGTTTCAGTCTCTCTGTGCTTCACCCCAGCTGAAACCCAGTGACACAGAGCTGATTTCACCTCCTGGAAGGGCAGCGCTGTTAATTCTGAAATGCTTAAATGTGATGGGCAAAGTGTCTGTGAGGAGGTTGGTAAGACATTGACTTAATAAATTGCAAGGTTAGGAAGATGTGCCCTGTGGAAGTCATGGCGCTCCATATTTTTTCAGGGAATATAAATGTGTGAGGTAATGTTAATCATCATTCTCCATCCTGGACACGGAGCAGGACAGCTCTTCTACATATGAGAAAGTGATAAAATAGAATAATATCATTTAATACTTATAAATCAATACTCTGTGGAGCTTCTGCAAGCATTTGTTACCTTGTGGGCAGTTGACAGCGAGAATTTCTTTAGTGTAAAGTCTTTAATTTGCAGATATACGTTATTGGAAGAAGCAATGAAAAACTTGTATTTATTTTGGGACGTTTACAAATTGACGTGCAATTCCATTTCGAATGAGAGCACAGATCAATGATTTTATCCTCTAACCACTATAATCATAATTTGCCAGTTGTTTAGTTAGAGGGAGTTTTTAAATTAAAAAAAAAAAAGATAATCATTACACCACCAACAAGACTGATTAATTAATTAGGCCTCGCTGCAATATTTAGATGTACCAACTTTCAAAGTGTCCAGGATGAAGCTAAATTACTTGGCTGTTGTTCTGGCGTGGCATTTATGGTAATTTGTCAAGCCTATATGCAGTAATGGATTGACTCATATAACGAAGGCTATAATTGCAGCTGTTAGGTAGGGCCTTCTTTATCTCAGCCTGTCTCAGCCCCCATTCCTGCATGATTTCTTGCTGTGCCAAAGCCATGTGTGTCTTGTTTTGTTTTAATACATTACTGACCCAGGGTCTCAGGTTACTGGGGTTCCTGTCATACATTTAGTTCCACTCTCATAAAGCACTGCACAAAAAATGCTGGAACAAGGTAACAATCATTGCTCAATATACTAAGTATAAATGTCAGAGTGTAAAACTTGACTGCAGGAGAAGGGTGGAGGGGGAGATAATAATTGAAAATAGGGCACTCTGAGCTCTAACGGCGAGGCTGTGAGCTATAAGAGCTGCTGTGGCACCATGCAATACGTCTGCTATGTCTTGTTTATCATTAAAAGCATGATATCAACCATCTGTTTATTACATATATTATGCTATATCATCATGTTTGGTTCCAGTGGCTAAAAACGCCCTTGCGGACGTTACCAGGTTGTGTTCTCTGCCATAAAGCACCTCCCCACCATGGTACAGGAGCACACACTTCATAGAACAAAGCATTTGTTTAGTTCTTTACTACTTTTAAGCTGTCTTCTTCTGTGATTCTCTCTTTGCCCTGACAGGCCACTTACTCACTTTGAAAAGTGTCTTAGCGTGACAACAGATGTTTCACAAACTTATCTTTTAATAACTTACATAATTGAAGAAGTTAACAGGTTGTTCACTTAATAGGGATCATTTATACAGGATTTTTTTAATAACTTGCTGGAAGGGGGAAAAAAGCACTCTTGGCTAATATGAAGCATATTTTGCATTTATTATGGGGAAAAAAATTTCAGGTAGGAGGTGAGGAGACAATTTGGGAATTTTCGTTAGCTGAAAAACTGCATATTAAACATGAATTGTGATTTTCCATCTGGCCCTACTGGTTAGGAAGCTGCAGTTGGGCATGATCTTCACTGTCAATCAAGGGTCCCCAACTGCGAGATGCAAACCTCATGACGAAGCCCACCCCAACTCATTAAACCAAAGCAAACTGTATGAAGTGCGCCGCTGTGTGATTTTAATATTTGGTGCATGTGACAGGATCATTTTAGTGATTTGCAGGATTTATCTCCTCTTAAAAGTACTGCCTAAGGCTACTCTAATTGGTAGGAAAGCAAATTCCCCCTTCTCCTCCTGTCACTCTTTGTTTTATTTACTGAGAACTGCCGAAACCTATTTACACAATAATGAGGATAAATCACCGTGATGCTTTCAACACAAAGAGAAATGTTGCGTGAGTTGAAAGCTGTACAATTAAAACTAAATTCAAAATATTTCTGAAGTAGTGCCTACAGTTAGTGGTCGTGAAATAAAATTAAGACAAACGATGGGAGCAGACGCTGCCGATAGACGGCTGAAATCGAAATTCTCGAGGCATCTTTTATGACGGACAATTTCATTCAAGATTGCAATTAAGTAAATGCGTGTAAGATGCTGACAGTAGCCCAGATGTTCCTCCTCAAAACGTGCACGGCTCTTCCGTTTTTCTCATGGATGTGGAGCTCAGCTGCTCCCAGCGCCGTTGTCTTTTCCATGGGGCTCCCACCAGCAGCTCGTGCACCACACCAGGGTGGATGCTCCAAGCTGGGAGGACGTGGAGCTCTCCTCTGTGTGGCTGTGAGGTTGCACCTCATCCACTCTTGGATCCTGGAGAAGTTACTTGAGAGGAGACAGAACCTCCACGATGAGAACAACCCAGGCCAACGTCCAGGTGAAGGATGGAATGCAACACCTGGAGCTGGTGGCCACCGTGCTCCTGAGGATCTCAGCACAGTCCGGTGCTGGCTGAGATATTCCAGGTGAAGATTTCCCTTGACTGGATTTCATGGAAGAGAACAAACTGCTGGGGTTGTTCCAGCGGAGTGAATGAACTCTGTGATGGTTGCTTGAAGCCTGCCATGGAACAACTGGATCTGTGGACAACATCTCACACTGGGCTGCTTGGACCCTGCTGCATTTTATAGAGGAACAGGGCAACCCTGAACTGCTTACAAAGCTCACTTTGGGGTTGGAACCAGATGATATTCAAAGCTCACCTCCAAACCAAGCCATTCTATGATTTTATGTATCACTACCATGAGGTGTTTTATAAGTTTTTTTTAAATAGAAATAACAATTAAAAATTAAATTCAGATATGCACGTGGAGAAGATCTTTACACACTTTTGATTTTTATTCCATGCTGTAACTACCAGATCTAAGGCAAAACCACCTTGTACTTATGAGGGCAAGTGACAGGAACGAGACCCTTTTTTACAGCTTACGCTTCGTCTGCTCTTTAATTTGCCCTGCCCAAACCCCCGGGCCTCAAATTAAACCATATCATTGAAACCAAGAAAACACCATATGCACCATGAAGGGAAAATCACAGCTTTTGAGGACAGCCTTGCTGCTTTTATAGGACACGTGGGCAGGTTGCTGCTGATCAGTGGAACTGGTAGATGTGGCAAAGCAACAGGATAATGCCAAATGGTTGTGCCAAAATGGCACCAGGAATTTGCTGGTGTTGGCACCACTCCGGTTTTACCCACGGCTGCTGCCGAGCTCCAGCAGAGAACAGAGATCTGCCTTGCTGTTAAGTGCAGTGTAAGATACCAATAAGTGTAATAATGAATAATTGAAGATGTATCTCTTATTAGAACACAGGTTTCACGTTATCTGTAAACGGACCTTCGTTC
>NW_024372923.1:2308303-2318303 GCF_014805655.1 Passer montanus | reverse complement strand
ACATGGTTCCACTGACTTCCTTATGATCTCACCTCTCTCCAGTGCAGAGTTGGGCTCAGGGTCTTGCCACCAGGACACTCAGACTCCATATCTGAAATAAAAAGAATGAAGCGTTTACTTCCTGCTGAGGTTTATTTGCATGAGTGACGCTTCGGTTTGTGGTCTGGTGGAAATACATTTTATTAATGGTGTTTCTGGGGTGTAATAGGTGGTTTTCTGCCACAAATATTCCTGTAGCCAAGCAGTATTTGAACTGGACCAAACTGAAGCCACTGCTTGTGCTTATAGCACCGAGGATTTTCTTGCTTAGTGTTGAAATTTAAGTACAAAAGTCTTTCTGGTCTATTTGCTACACCACCTCCTCTCACAGAGGTTAAGAAGAGGTGAACAGGATGAAAAAGCACTTGCAGGGTTTAAAAAATCTTCTATGGAAAAAAACCATCTTTCATTTCACAAAAAAAAAGTCTCCTGTAGGTTGTTATGTGCATAAGGTGGAGGCTTAAGAGCAGCCACATTTGCAGATGAACTGCTTTTCCTCGCTTCTCCGAGACATGACATTTGTTCAGAAGATTAGCCAGGTTGTAATGTGTAGCATAATTGCACTGTGCGGATGTCCCAGAAGTGAAAACCTAATTGCTTGACAGGCCTATAACTTTGTGGTACTGCTCTCACCTTGTTAGGTCCTTTTCTGATGCGGTTCAAATGCAGGCTGGCCGCAGGTGTGCCTAATTTACCTCGCAACAGAACGTGTTGAGTTTAATTGCACAGTGGTTGTTAGGAAAAATTGGTGGGTGGAATATCAAGTGACTCACTCTATGTGGATGGCAGATGGGCGGCGAGAGGCATCAGAGCTAAGTGTATAGGTGAGGTGAGTTAATAAAAGATGTAAATTTTAGCTTAAAATAGTGGAGTCTTGTGGAAGGTAATACATTTTAATTAAGAGGGTAGCAGGCCCCATTCTAGCAGTGGGAAAAAATCAGAGCAAGGGGACATGGCAAAGAGTGCATTTTTCTCCCTATCAGTATTTTAGGAGCAGCTTAGCCTGCTTGGGAAGGCTGTTTTGCAAGGCTGTATTTATTAAAGAAGGCTAAAATTTCTGCTTATAATACAAAATATAACAGGGAGAGCCAAACCTAGAAAGGCTTGAATTCTCATTCTTGTCTCAAAGTTTGAGATGAGACCAAGCAGAGCTCTGCTCCAGGTCCTTGCTTCTTGCTCTGCCACAGAGACCTCGTGGTTGGGGTGGGAGGGATGGTTTGCAGTGCCCACAGTCCTTGGTGGTCAGCTGAGAGCAACCACCAAGTCAATCATCTCCTGGCATAGAGGAACACCCTGCCTGGGAATGTGGTTTTTAGCTTATGTTCTCTTCCTCTGAAAAGCTTGTCCTGATGCCACCTGTGCTCCGTGGGCTCTGAAAGCACAGAGTAAAGAGAGAAATAAAATATCTCAGCGTCAAGGAATGTAGTGGAGCTGAAATGAGAGTGCTGCTTCTGTTCACTCCAGCCTGGCATCAATATTTAGTCCGGTGCTCAGAGCCATCCTAATAAACTTGATGATGTCTAATTTCACCAAGAGTGGGTCCTTTTCACCAAATAATTGAACAAATACCGGTTCCAGTTGATGTTTAGCGAAAGGGTGCTTAATGGCCCTTTTTCTTTGACAGGATGTGAGCTCTCTGTATAGAAACAATTCATCATGAATGCTTCACGCTAAAAACAATCCACGAGGAGCAATACTTAGCATTCCTAGTGCACAATTCATTGGAGAATTTCCGAGCAATTTACAAACATTAGCTCAATAAGCCTCACAACACCCATTTGAGATCAGAAAAAAAAAAAAAAAAAGAAGATAAGATACTGCTCTTCAGCCTGGATGTGGCACTAAGGAGCCGTAAGGCTGGAGGCTGGTCCCAACTCCTGGCTCCCCAGAACTGGGTGGTTCTGTGTGGAGCTGGGCATCAGCTGGGCCTTGCACAGACTCACAGTCTGGGTGGTGGAAGCTGTGCAAAACCAAATAGAGGTCTGACAGAAAGGGTGTTACCTTTGGAATAATAGAATCATGGAATGGTTTGGCTTGGAAGGGACCTCAAAGATCATCCAGCTCCAACCCCCCTGCAATGACCAGTGAACCTGGCCTATAATCAAATGATCTGGAGAGAATAAGTATCTCACATAACAACAACAATCAAAAAATTACTAATCCAAAACACCAAAAAAACTCGAAAACATGGCAGATAAAATTAGAGGGAACTTGTGGCTTACACAGAGGCAGTTTCATGGAGTTACCGATAATATCCCTGCAACAGCATCCAGAAAACCTGAGCATCTGAGCTAGGAGATCATGTCATCCACCACAGAAATCCAGACCTTTTTCAGCTCGACAGCTGAAACCCCTTTACAGGTTTTGGGATAGGAAGTTTTAAAGAAATGTGCATTCAGCTGAACTGTCAGCATCGATTTATTTATGCAGTTTCAGTAAACCTGGTTGTTTCCCTGCTTGCCTCTCTGATATGAGGGATTGCTCCTTCAGCATTCGTGTCCTGGGGTAACATCAGGGTGCTGATCAAGGTTTAATAAAGGAGGAAGAGCTGGGATAAAAAGTTTTTGACTAGGGGATGCTCCCATAATTCTCCTGTATGACCCTCAAAGCTTTTCAGGATGTGGTACAGCCACTGCTGTTCTTTCTGCTGGCTGTGGCTGGGCCTTGTTGGGTGCTAAAGGAGGAAAGATGTTTCTGTCTTTCCTCTTGCCAGGAATGCTCTAGGCACATGGAAACTCCTGTTATGAAGACTGACATGAGTGAATAAATCAAAATTGTTCATATTCTGAATGTGGAAGCTCTGGCTGACCTCACTGTCCAGCATGTACAAAGTTGGGCAGCACGAGCTGCTGGACTGGAGCATCTGAGGAACTCTGGCTGAGGAGAAAATCCTGAGCTTTGCTTGTCATTAGAGGTCGCTCATTAGGCAGAAAACCTAATAAAGACATAGTTTTATTATGAAGGATGAAACCATGAGTGCATAAATAAAAAAGATGATGTCAGGCTGCAAATGTCCTCCTGAGGATCCCACGGTTTGCTTCACCTGCAGGGTGGAGACTTCCCAGTTCAGCTCTTTCCTGCGGTGCAGGAGGGCGGCAGAAAGGAGTTTCCATCTTCCCAAGCTTTCCCCTTCCCTCTAAGTGCTTGCTGTGCTCCCCTGGGGCAGCGTTGCTGCAAAAACGGTTTATGGGGAGATGCCTGGATGATAAGGGTTAGTCCTAAATAATTGCTGGTTGCCGCTCAGCAGAAATAAGCTGGATTTCGATCCCTGGGTAGAGCGACTCCTCACAGCTGAAGGCTGGCAAAGGTTGAAGAGGTCGTAAGACAGGGCCTAATTTGCCATGTTCCTTCCCTTTCAAAAACAATGAGGGAGCCGGGGCCTTGCCGGTGGGCAGATCCTGCCTGGATCTCCCTGGAGTCAGCAGGAGTTGGATCGAGTCCCTTTGAATAGCTCGAGTTTCCAAACCGGAGGCAAAGCCAAGTGTTTTTCAGAAGATTGATCATTACCTTTGGAATTTTTCGACGTAGAGGTCATTACTGCTAATATAAGTTGTGAAAAAATGAAAAGTATTAAAAAAATAGAGACAAATTCTCATCTGGTGTAAGTCATTGCCTTTGAAGTCAATGAGTCATTGAAATCAACTTTCCCACACCGAGTTAAGGATATGGCCTGGAGTCAATACATTTGTAGTTGTTGAAAAATTAAAAATATAAATTTGCCTTTCCTTGGCAATAATGTTCTGTTTATGACAGAGATCTTATGCTTTAAAATAAGTTCATTAACGAATAGGAAAGTAATATTTCACTACCAGTATTCTTTTGGGTATAACTATTTATGATTAGATTTTATTAAACTTCTAAAAAATTGGATTTACATTTTGATGAATCTAATAGATTTCAATTTTGTATTTTTATAGATTCTTTCTAAAGTTTTTCCTCAAGTGCAATCAGAACTGTTTGAAGAATGCAGGCAACCCACGAGACATGCGAAGATTCCAGGTACAGATCCCTCTAAATGCATAAATTATGTATACGAGACTTGATCACATCCTCATCTTGAACTTCTGAAAAAACACAGTCAGTGCTTCCACTCAGTGTTGTTCCCATGCTTAAAAAAAAATTGCTGTCACTATTTTACATTGCTCCCATTAATTTAAGTGCTGGTTCTGAAGTTCTGCAGGGGGCTGTAATGGATCAATGTTGGAGCAAGTGGGTCTTCCCGTAGGAATTATTTCCCTAATTTTCCTTCCTACTATCACCTTGTGCTGTAGTGTGCTCTTTGCTGAGACCTGCAAATGTTTTATGTAGACTGAGTAGTTTGATCTTACTTTAAGAACAAAACTTTGGAGCACAGGGAAGTTTGGAACTCACATTTCTCTGGTTCACAACTTGTAGATCCAGCAGTGGTGGCCCAACCCACAGATTTTTTTTTCAACTGTGTTAGAAAATGTTTAATACTTCACTTTCTCCTTACAGCTTTTGAGATATCCTGTGGTGAATCATAGCACTACAGACAGGCAGCTGACGGGATGGACAAATGATTTCCTCTGTATCTGGGGTCATTCTAAAGGCTCGTTAGGAAATAACTGACTTTTTTTTCCCCTCAAAATATTTCACAATTATTCGTATTTGATTACAGCAATAAAGTAGTATTGAGATGTTCAGGACTTTCTCAGTTTGGAGAAGAATTACTTGTGGTTAAACTTGATAGCAAAACATGTGACATCTGTTTTCATGCACAGCCAACCAACCGGGGAAGCCAGCACCCTCGAGCCAGCCAACAGAAAAGATCTGTAGCTGGAAAAAAAAATATTCCTTCAAAACAATCGAGCCAGGCTTCCATTTTTCATGCATCTCAGCTTCACGTGGCATCGGTGGTATTGATCCATCTGAACAGAACAGAAGGTCAAACCTGGAATGAGTGGAAATGTCCTCTTTGTCTCACTGATGACTAAATGAAGCATCAGTCACGAGTGATCTTGTGGTCGACAATGGAGCCAGTAGGCACTAGAAAGACTTTCCTGGGTCTCTTTAGCTAATCTCCCTGCCTCTCAGAAGGTTTAACTGGACTTAACAGGATGTCAGATCTTGAACAGTATTTTTACCTGGTTTCCCTGCCTCAGCACCTTTGTGGAGGTGCACTGCAGGAGTGAGGCGATATAACAAAGCGTAGCACGTCGACTTTCTTTTGCTGAACTACAGTATTTTCCCTTGGTGGCTGACCTATATAGACATGACAGAACAAAAATAGTTGTCATTTTCATATACACCTTGCTCTGTCTCTTTAATATACCGTGTTCTAGGAACCAAACCCAGAAATCCTGGCTGGAAACCACGCTTGCATGTTTTGCAATATTTCTGGAGGTCTGGGAATCTCATTAAGAGTGAAAGAGGATAGCCCAGTGGCCTGGCAGCAGCTCTGCGGCCGAGCTGAGCATGCAACCTCAGCACTCTCCGAAGTGGATGTTGACAAGAGGGAAGGTGTCCACTTCTGGGAGGAGAGAGCTGGGGAAGCAGAACAGCCTGGCAGAGAACTGCCCTCGGGCTGTTCTAAAGGGTACCGCAGATGGCTGTCTCCAAGGAGGCAGGATACACAGAAAAGGTGCTGTGATAGCTGAGAGCTAATTATGGCTTGTGAATAAGAAACAGGATCAGAGGTGATCCAAAACATAGAAGCAGACAAGAATTTTCTTCTGATGCCTTGGACCAGCTCTGTGTGGAGGAGGCTCTCAGCTCCCCTTCCATTTGTGTTCATTAAGTGTTTTGGTTTAGAAGCTGGTGGGAGAGCCCCGCAATCATCTTCGTTATAACCAAAATTTAGATAAAAGGAAAGCGGACACTGAGATTTGTCCTGCCTTTGTCTGCCCTCACCAGCTGTGTTGATAAGGTCTGACTTAGGCGGTGACTTTACGGACTCTACTCACCCCAAAGGAAAATCTGCAGCGACCACTTCATTTAGACAACCTGGAACCACAGCAAAGGGCCCACGCTGGAGTACTTAAATAAGATGTAGATGTCAGTCTGGGATAGCGGCGATCCACCTACGAAGCCGTGCTCCACACAAACCCCAAGCAGCTCACGGTTTCCTCCCTGGCTGGCGCTCCCGCGCTGCCGCTTCCGGAAGGAGTCCCACGGCTCCATTGTGGAGGTGTTGGCATCGGGAAGGTTGTGCCTTTTGCATATGTTCCTTTGCCATTTTCAACTGAGAAGCAGCTGGAAGCCAAAGGAGGCCCTATCCATCATCTCTTCTATGGCCGGACTCTGAACCTGGACACAAGAATAGGAGCCTTTCACTCAAAAATAAAGGAGGAAATTCCATTGACATACCAGGGTCAATCACCATCCAAATGAACTTGAGAAGGGATACTTTTCATGGATTGAAAACACTTTCACTATTCATATTCAACTCGGCCTTTTCAGATGCAAAAAAGTTCATTATCAGACATTAAATGTAATTGTAAAACTGACCTGGAGATCATTTACTGAAGAAAAAATGGGGAGTTACGACGGTTCTTGATTTATTAAGCTTTTTTTATTTGGAATCCTCACAACCCTTCATTTGAAGACAGTCTCAAGTGAACAAATTTTAATTAGATAAACTATCTAATCAATATATCAACAGATCAATCAAAACAGCAGCTTTTAAAATGAGTGGCTAGAGGGGTGTTTCTGAAACTAATGGCTAGAAGAATATTTCCCTGAATTGAATTCATTTGTTAGCATAATAGGAGATTAAACTCTAATTAGTGTAGTAGGTTCTGAAGAGAAACAATTGTGAGTTAAAAATCACCAGTGGTCCCCACGTAAACAAAGATGTATTCAGAGATGTCATTCACTCGGTTTAAATAGAAACAGAAAAGTAACAGGATGCTGTTTTGTCTTACGAGACCTGATTCGGGGAAAATCTGCAGGATTTTTGAAATGTGGGGTTTTGTTTTCTCTTCCAGGTTGTTGTATCAACAACAGTCAATGTGGATGGCCACGTGCTGGCTGTCTCAGACAACATGTTTGTACACAACAATTCCAAACACGGGAGGCGGGCTCGCCGCCTTGACCCCTCAGAAGGTACGGCCCCTTCTTATCTGGAAAATGGTAGGCACACATTTACATGTCCTTTTTTTTATTTGCAATGCTTTTTTTTTATTTTATTATTTTTTTATTTCCCTTTTTCTTTTATTTTCACCACATTTTATGTTGAGACACCACTACATTTACTTTTACATCATTTCTTCTGTCATCCATCAAAGCACCCATTAAAAAAAGTCCATTAGTATTTCTCAGCCCTTGTCAACTACAACACGGACGCTTCTGAATCAGCTTCTGACTTCTTTCTTTATTTAATACTTGCAGTTTTGCAGTCACAACCAATTTTTCATCTTTTTCTATTTTATTTCTTCTATTTTTTTTTATTTTAGTCTTGTTTTGCTTGCAGCTTTTTCTTGCTCTTTAATTTGACTTGATTTTATTTTGGCTTGTCATATTCCCTGATCCAGAGGTACAGTCTCAGGTTATGTATGCAAGTTTAAGTGGATGGTAAAAACATGACCGAATCTGTAAAGAATTTACTGTGAGGTCAATTTCCTGTGCCTGGGCCTTACTGCAGATTACGGCAGGAGGGGGTTTGGATGAGAAAAACAGCATAAAATGTTTTTCTTCAGCCTGACTCAGTGTGATTGACTTCTTGCCTGAACTGCAAAAAGAAGATAGGCTGAGATGAAGAGGAGAATGGAAAGTGTCTCTGAAAATCCAGAATTGTGAAACCCAATCTTTTTGGAGCCCATCAGCCCCTGAATCACTCACACACAATTGCAGCTGTGCCTGAACGCGTGCACACATGTATTTATTGTCCTGCAAAGGCCAAAATACTAATTTGGATTTAAATGTCACTTTGTTTGAACTGTAAAATATACCAGTCTAGGGATGCAAACCAGCTCTCAGGGAACCTCTGTTTAATAAAATTAGCATAGGATAGGATAGGGGAGGATAGGATAGGATAGGATAGGATAGGATAGGATAGGACGGGTTAGGATAGGACGGGTTAGGATAGGATGGGTTAGGATAGAATAGAATAGAATAGAGGAGAGTAGAATAGAATAGAATAGAATAGAATAGAATAGAACATTTTCAGTTAGAGGGATTATCCAGTTCATCTTCCTGAAGACTTTAGTGTTGCCCAAAATTTTAATGCACATTGAAATACATTTAATTTTAATGCATCTTGAGTTCTGGAAGAGTTAGACTCTCAAACCTGCTATGACCTCATGTGCTGGGCCACGCACACCAGCTTCCACGGGACTTCTCTTGCGAGTTGTTACTAACGCACTGACAGGATCATGGCTTTTTACACTAATAAAATTAATTAAAGTGATAACAATACTAAGCTGCTAATACAATCACTGTCGTTTTACGTTTCAAATAGTATTTACCAACGGGCTGGGAGGGGAATGAATGAGGCGAGCACCAACTATCAGAAGGAAACGCGATCTAGACATCAAAAAATGGAAAGCCATTTACAAATCTGCCGCGGTCCGCACACACACACAACCCTAATTTGTTTTTCTGCATTAATAACTAAGGTATAAGAGACCAAAAATATAATAATTAAAGGTCGCCCTGAGCACCAGAGTCATTATGGTCTATGACGTATTGTTTATCTCTTTCATATGCGCGGAAAGTAGGTGTGTGTTTTGCCTAGCAACCGTCACTAATGAGGTTCACAATTAAGAAGGCTGAATCCTCTCCCCTCGTCCTCTCCTTCCCCAGAGAGCCAGAACTAGCAACATTATAGGTTCAAGTAAGCATGCTCAGCCCTGTGGTGTTAGGTTTTAGTCTAGGTCCAAATTCAGCCTCTTCTAATGAGCCATTATGATCTTAGCAAAATACGAGTATTTATTTTTGTAAGCTGCATGAAAAGAATTTGACTCTGAGCAGCAAATATCGCTTAGAAAAATAAAGGCCACTTTTCCATGCTACAGAAAATCTACATAAATGTCACTTACCAGCAGCTCCTTTTCTTGGCGATACGGTAATTGATTTGCTTTCTTTAAATGTTAAAAAACACAGTGCCAAATCCTCTTTGCCTAACATCCCATAAATGCTCAGTCGAGTAAGCTGCACCGTTGCAAATGAATGTGAAAATCTGAACGGCTGCTCCTTAAAGTCCTACTTTTAATAACAATGATGGTAAGAGAACAACTCAGAGTAAATAAACGCTGCTGGAACAGGGTGGCAGAGAACCCTGAGGCCCTTGAATGGAGGAGGAATGGCAGGGCCAGAGTTCCACACACTCTGGAAGTTGGTGGGGTTGAGGAGATCTCAGGGTCCTCATGAGCAGGGCCGTGCTAAGGAAATGATGGTTCTGCTCCCTCTGGAATCACCACCCAACTTCCTGGGATTTTAGTGTGCCCAGAATAAGTTTCCACCTCTTAAAATGGGAATGGTGTGACCTGGAAAGAAAATTCCCCAAATCCTGACCTGGCTTACTTGTAAATCTTGGTTTCGCTGTGGTCAGAGTATAACCCTGGGCTCCGGTACCTTCTCAAAGCGATGGGGTGGGTTTATGCCATGCTCCAAGTTCCTCCTGTCCCGGCACCTTCCGTGGCGAATGGAATGCTTTGCATTAGTAACACATTCTTTAAAGAAAAGTACCCGCTAAAAACCACGATATTTACTTCTCCGTAGCCTCTCCTTGCTAACACCTCATTATCCAATCATCTAATATTCACCAGCAGTATATACACACACTCGCAGATCGTTTCCAAGTAAACTAATTCCCCCTGCTGCTCCTGTGGAAGGCTGCCATTGAATCCTTTGAGCTCACAAAAAGCACGGCAAATTATTTACAGTAGTTGAATACAACTGGAGGAAAAACAACCGTTCCACCTCCCGGCACCGCGGAGGAGAACCAATTTTTAATTTTTTTTCCTTGTCACTTTTTTTTTTTTTTCCTCTTCCATAAATG
>NW_024372923.1:2300803-2303303 GCF_014805655.1 Passer montanus | reverse complement strand
TCGCTGCTTATTGGGTAGATAATGCAGATTGCAGATGATGTGCAGATGATGTGCATTTTGATGAATATTTTCCCACTAGACTGCAACTGTTTCTATCTATTAATTTAGATCTAATGGGAAAAGTGTGTTCCTGGGTAGTTTTAAGGGAGGACTTTTGCAACTGTTAATGCATCCTGGATATGCCTTTTTGTCTGCCTGATGTCTATTGTTGAAATGAACTTTTAAGTGATGGTAGCACCTGAGATTCCTGTATTCCCTCTATTCCCAAAGAAATCAAAAGCTGAGCAAAAATATTGGCATCCAAACCTGGGTTCCTCACTTCTGGCTGCTGAAGGAGAGAATATTTGCATTTATTGATCTTTAGGATTGGGTTTCACTAGAGCTTCCAAATGGGATGGTGGTGACTGTGGTGCTTTTGAGGCAGATGATTTAACCCAAAAGGCAGAGTTGTTTTGCTGCAAGGGGGTGAGCACACGTGGGGCTGTTGTGGGCTTAGAAATGCTCTTATGAACAATGTATATATATATATGTGTGTGTGTATATATGTGTGTGTATATATATGTGTGTGTATATATATGTATACAGACACATAGATACCAACACACACATATATATGTATACACATAGAGTTTATGCAAAGCTACAGCTGAGTATCCTTTGAGTATGACAAGCTAAAAGAAGTGTCCAATGAAATAAAAAAAATGAATGAATTGAAAGCCCTAGCCCAAGTTCCAGATATTTGAGCTGTTGGGAGCTGGTGCAGTTCCACGGCGCACAGGGAAGCGCCGCAGATTTGAACCAGATGATGGTCTGGCTCTCAGGGCAGAGCCTGGAATTCTAACTTGCTTTAGAGTAATGTCTTTAACTGATTTCTGAGGTGCAGATTTTGCAAATATGGCTAATTTTGCTGTTTTGAGGTTCTTTCTAATGTGGAAGTGGAACTCTTTCTAATGTGTTTATGGAACTGGAAGAACAAACCATTAATTTTTTCCTTCTTGGGGTTGTCTTTTGTCTTTATTGTTGAGTAAAGATGTTCAAAAGGATCATGAGAATGTCAGGAGCTTCTCCCACTGGAATGAAATTGTAATAAAGTTATGTAACTAACAACACTTTATCAGGAATAGATATTTAAAACACCTTTGGAGGAAAACAAAAGCCAATATCCCAGCAACAAGAAAATAAAGGGAGAAAGCCAGAGCCTGCCTGACGGAGAAACTTCTGCTGTTCTTTATCCCAGAGTGATAGGGTGGCTGAGATAGTCTTTGGAAATTACAGCTGCCATTGAGAGGGAAGCCAAGCCTTGCTGTATTTCAGAAAATGAAAATGCTGTAGCCTGGCGGAGGGAGGGGCCGGGTCCCCAGGGCATCTGTTTCCCATCAGTGTCCCACCATGCTTGCAGCCTGGCTTGGCACTCTAACATTTAACCTTCCCAGCAGGAGGTAGACCATAGGGCAACAAGGCTGCGGAATAATGAAACAAGAGTGTAGTGTGGTGCACAAAGCCTTTGTGAGCGCAGAAGTTGAGACATTAAACCATCAGGGCAGGGAGATGCGAAAGTTCCAGATTTTTCTCCAAAGCCCCCATTAGCCCGGCGCAGAAGCAGGAGCACGCCAGCTCCCAGCAGGCAAAGGCAAGGCCTTTCCCCATCTATCCATGCCTTTTTGCCCGCTGCTTTCAACTATTATAAAGATACAATTACCTTGGGAGATTGTGGCAGTTCAGTTGATTAGCACGGTGAATTAAAAGAATGAGTCACAAATGACATGTCCGGCTCTTCTCTACTAGTCCTTTGTATTCCCAGTGTACCTCACCCCTGTTGTAAGAAGGTCAAAAATTAGAGAGAGATAACAATTTTCAAGCAGCTAGCACTTAGGAGCAGAATTAACAATCATTCTGTATGTAATTGCCAGTTAATAGTAAATTGCCTTCTAGACTGTAAAATGCAATATAAACTGGTGGGCACCTAAAATTAAATTAATGAGGTATTTGCTGCATTTAAAAGTGAATAGTGCAAATTAATAACTGGGTACAATACTTGTTTTAATACATATTGAGTGGTGCAGCATTTGCTTGCTTAATACTTATTTTAAAAGTGGTACCTGAAAAATTTGCTGTCTGTGGGTAAATCGAGTGGTTGGTGCAGGTTGCAGCCATAATTTTGCTGGTACAGTCTTCCAGGTTTCTAAATTAAATATCAGAGATTATTTTTTAATTAGAATATAAGCACTGCAGCCTTATTTGATTATGGCAAATTGTGATTTGTATGCTTCGAAATGAAATTATGTTACAGATAAAATTGCACCTTTACACACATATTTTAAGCTCTGCAGATTCTGTTGGTTGGCTCTGAGCTGTGCAGCAGGATTGTGTTTACAGTGTGTTTGTTCCACTGCCTTCCTGTTTTCTCTGTGTTTAGTGTAGTTTCCCAAGCAAATAAAGGGTGCATAGCCTGATCTAGAGCATACCAAAACAGTTTCAAAGGATGATTCGTGGCCCTTGG
>NW_024372923.1:2293303-2295803 GCF_014805655.1 Passer montanus | reverse complement strand
GGGTTAACTCCAAGTGCTTTCCATTCCCTCCTTCAGACTTTACCTCCAAAGTCTTTAAATATTTAAATATATCCAGTATCACTGGCTCTAAATACCCACAGCAGCAGCACAGTGATGTCTGTACAAAGGAGGACATTGGGGTGATGTCCATGTCCATGTCCCAGGTGAGGCTGTTCCCTCCCATAAATCCAACCAACATGTGGCTCTCTGGGACCAGACATGTTGTCCTTCTGTCCAGGTGCTCATCCAGTGGCCCTGGATGTGGAGAGGAGAGCACACACAAGCAGAGGGTGTATGAGGTCCTGTTCCCTCTGTACTGCCTGCTTCACTCATTTTTAGAGGGTTGTGTGGCATATAAAGTGCTTTTCATTCATTCTCCCCTGCTCTCTCCCTCTCCCTCTCCTGCTCCTTCTCCATCTCATCCATTCATTCACTCATTTAAAGTAAATCTGCAGCTATTATGATGGTAATGACTTTTTTGGCAAACGTCAGAGCCTGGAACACAATCCTTCTCAGGCAAAGTGGAAATGCCCTTGAGGAATCGAGGGTCATGAGGTGTTAGTGCTTCACTTGTCACTGAGTGCCACCACCAAAAGGTGTGCCAAGAGCCCAGGTCCTGTCGGGGGACAGCCTGGAGGGGCTGGGCTGACAATCCCTGAGGATTATTTGAGGGTAGCAGACCACCATGGTCTTCCCATCAGGTGTTTCTCAGCAGCCTCCTTTCGTCTCTCGTGCAGTGAGGGTGCACCAGCCCTGCTGAGACCCCACAAGTGCTGGCAGCAGGCTCTTGAAAATCAAGGGACAGGGTATTAGTCACAGAGTGTATTTAAATCTTAATTTGGTACACATTTGGGGAAGATGCTCGTTGTTTCTTTCACAGCTCTCTGGCCCCTCACCCTTGTTTTCTCCCTCCCCTCTTGCTGTGCTCCTTCCATCCCTTCTGGAGGAGGAAGGCACTGGTTGGTCTGGTGGGTGACAGGAACAGGCCAGGGAATGTTTTCCTTAATTTTTTCCCCCTCTACTTTTGAGTACAAAGTCTGTTCTGCTGGGGATGTTCTGACCTACTCTACAACAGACCCTGAGAAGGATGGATGATTACTCAACTGAGTGATTTGATATTAGTCTTCAAAGGTGTCAAAGCCACAAATGAGCCTTCAAAACACTCTTTTAATATTTCTTGGTTAACTCCTATCACAGACTGGTTTGGGCCAGAAGGGATCTTTGAAATCCCATCCCCTGCCATGGCAGGGACACCTTCCCCTGTCCCAGGTGCTCCTGTCCCAATGTCCAACCTGGCCTTGGGCACTGCCAGGGATCCAGGGGCAGCCCCAGCTGCTCTGGGCACCCTGTGCCAGGGCTGCCCACCTTCCCAAGGAAGAATGTGTCCCAGTATCCCATCTAAACCTAATCCCTTTCAGTTTGAATCCATTCCCCTTCATTCAATGACTACATTTGTCCTTGTTTCCTCCTTTGTGAGCAGCACTGCATCTCAGTATTCCCTGCTTCTTGCTCATGCCTTTTTGGGACTACCTAAAAACAGAGGCCAGACAAAATTAAGGGAATAAAAAGCAAGTTATATATGTTGAAGGGCAGGACAATCCCTCCATTCACTCCCACACACAGCCAGCATTGTTGATGTCAACACCTGGGGTGGGCTTTGCTTTCCAGCGAGGAAAATAAACAGGCAAATAGGTAAACAAACAAACAGCATGGAGGCACTTTTCCCCATGTTAGCATGAGCATTTTAAGGAAAATTCTATATCATTATCGGATCGAGCGTAATTATGAGCTGACCTGTGAATTTTAGGCCTGTAATTGAAACAAGAGAGTGAGTGCCATTGTTTCCCTTCCTGCCATCTGAGGGAAAGTGAAGCAATTACGAGAAATCGGGGAGATAAAGACAAAGGCGTCATTTTGGTTTTTTAATGAAAAATCTATTTTTAGTTTCTTTGTGGAATGAGGAGAACTTAAATGCCTTTAAATTTTTTTCTTTCTTTCTTTTTTTTTACAGTAAATAGGTTGTCCTTAGTAAGTCCAGGGATATTAGTCCTGCTTCAACAAGCAAGAGTGCCTTCTGATGAATGATGTGTTCAACCCCTCCATGCCTTTGTATTTCCTATGCATTCCACAATGCTTGGCTCACCCTGCCGAGTTCTGTGATTGAAATTCATTGCCAAATTTATTGAGAAATTAATGAGAAAAGCTGCAAAGTATTGACTTTGAGAGGAAAACACAACTCATCTTGAATGAGGAGGAAAATGCAGCAATAATTTAGCCACTATTGATTTTGCCCTGTCCATGTATTGATCTTCATTTTACAATATTAATTTGCACCTGCAATCGGCTGCAAAGGGAACCGATTTCATTTCTTTGCAGTGTTAATGTGCAAAGCATTAGGTGCTCTTAAGAAGTGGTGGTATTACAAGTCACATCGGAAAGGCTGATTTTTTCCTTATTTGTGCTTGTTACCAAAATAGACTAAAAATTAATTTTTTTTGTC
>NW_024372923.1:2225803-2280803 GCF_014805655.1 Passer montanus | reverse complement strand
GGCAGTGTGATGTGATGCAATGCTCCAAGGGAAGTGCTTCATCTTCCCCTTCTCCTCTCGCTGCTCGTTTGCCTATCAGAAATGACAATTATGTGCAAGGTGCCAAAAGCATAAGCAAGCATTAAGGCAGGAGAATAACCTTGAACTGGGGCCAAAATATACAGTGACTAATGGGAAGTCCTAAAGAAATCTGCTCAGCCAAGTGGATCAGCTGTACTGTATTTTGCAAACTGCTGAAAATACAACTCCTGCCTTGGGCGCATAAAACCCATGCGACGATTTTCACCTGGCTTCCAGAGCTAAACTGGAGTTTTATGTTAATTTCTTCCTTTCTTTATGTTTACTGTGTTGAGGAGCAATTGGGCATGGGAAGGAAAAACAGGAGGTGTTGTTGGAACAAGCAGCAAACCCCCCACCCTCACTATAATTCCACGCGAATCTCTTCGGTAAATTTTTGCGCTATTGCGATTTGGAGCATTTGCACAAATCTGAGTTGTCGGTGCTTGTTTCGTGTCTCTCTAGGAAATAATCCTGAAACGAGCAGCTGACATTGCTGAGGCGTTGTACAGCGTGCCCCGCAACCACAACCAGATCCCCACTCTAGCCAACACTCCCGCCCACACCGGCATGATGGGCGTCAACTCCTTCAGCAGCCAGCTCGCCGTCAATGTCTCCGAAACATCGCAAGCCAACGACCAAGGTAGGTGGGATTTCAAGGGTTAATCCTTCACCTTGCTGGCTGCTTTTGGCCTGTTCATGCGAGCTGATGTCACTGCCGTGTCCTCCCTCTCTCTGTCCCCCTAGCCGTGTGTCTGAGCGTGGAATGAAATGCTGTCTTTAACTTTTTCTCGTGATATTTAATTCTCCCTGTTCTTTCATTTACTGTTATCATAAAGCATCTCCAGTGGGGGGAAAAAAATTTGGCAAAGTGTAGAAAGCTCTTTGTTATTCGCAGTAAATATAAAGAGTGTATGGTTGGTTTATAAAATAATTATGTCTTGGTGCCTCCACCTGGTTTTGGAATATTTACACAGATAAATCTAATTTGATGTCTGTGATTTTAAAATACTTTGTTTGTAGGCATGTGTGACATATATGTTACTAATAAAAGTAATAGTTGATTTAATTTACCTGTTGTAATTGAAAATGCATGTAGCATATTGCATTTAAAATTAATTTTGATACTAATGAAAGGAGGGAAACAGGATTATTAGATATGTTCAAACGCATTTTTTTTTTGCTTGCAACATAATTATTAAATTGATTGCTCAGATAGGAACAAATTGTTGTTTAAAATCCTGATTCCGCTATGTTTCCTCTTCTAAAAAGATTGTCTTTTAATGCGTTTCCAAGCTAATAAGCCTTATAAAATTCTGTACTTGCTCTTGAATTAGTTTTCACTGATGGCTACACCTTACGAAAGCTTGTTGTTAGCATAAAAAATATCAATCACAAAATGAAGACCCCAAAACAGCCTTTTAAAGTAAATCACCGCAACAAAAAAGTTTTTCTTGTCAGCTCTGGCATTTGAAGGTGCGGAGAGGCTGAAAGTTCACGCAGTGTGTTGGTACAAAGCGGGACTCGAGCCTGTTGATAATTGCTCCTAAAGACAAACGTGAAGGCACCTGACACAGCTGGATCGAAGAGAGCTTTTGTTGGCTGTCTGTGCTAAGAGGAGAGACAACATAGAGTGCTCGCGGATGATTTAAGTAGGGTTGGCGTGATAAGGTTATCTCAAGCTGCAAGAGTTGATAGGGCAGTGAGAGACAACTCAGAGCAAAGCTGTGCAATCAATTAAAACTGTGTAATATATGCTGCATGAGGAAACCCCCCAGCCCTAAGTCTATCTTATAAAATAACATTATTTTTTTGGGGTGGGGGGGTTTCTAACACAGTAGGTTACAGTCGCAACACAAGCAGTGTTTCCCCGCGAGGATATGTTCCCAGCAGTACTCCTCAGCAGTCCAATTACAACACAGTCAGCAATAGCATGAATGGATATGGCAATGCCGGCATGCCCAATCTAGGTGTACCAGGTTCCCCTGGATTTCTTAATGGCTCCTCAGCTAACTCTCCTTATGGCAGTAAGTGTCTATTTTTGGTAACACATCATCATATAGATTCATATTTACTACAAAATCAACTCCTTGCATTGTTTTGATTTCCTCTATTGTCAGCTACTGGATAAAAGGAGGGGTGACTCTGGAGGCTGGACGTAAAAATGAAAATAATAAATTGATCTGTTTGTGCCAGAATACAATCTCAGACAGAGAAAAAAAAAAAAAATGAACAAAACAAAACGAAACAAAAAAACCAAAATAAAAATTGGACTGCGCAATTCGTAACAAAAGTCCAACACAAAAGAGTTTGCCTGTTATCCAGAGAGTGGCCAAGCCAAGGCATTTCATTTTTATTTTTTTATATATTTTTTTTTATATATATATATATATATATATACCTCTATATATATTTTAAGAGGCAAGGCCCTATCACTCTCTTTTTCCGTGTTTGCCGTGAAAACCTCAATCTGAGTCCTGATTATTTTTGCTTTATTGCAGTAGTGCCGTCAAGCCCTACCATGGCAGCCTCTTCGGTCACCCTCCCTTCAAACTGTAGCAGTACACACGGCATTTTCTCATTCTCACCTGCCAATGTCATCTCTGCAGTGAAACAAAAGAGCGCCTTCGCTCCTGTTGTCAGGCCCCAAGCCTCTCCTCCACCATCTTGCACCAGTGCAAATGGAAATGGACTTCAAGGTGAGCCCGATCTCTCTCAATTTTCTCTCTGCCTTTTTTTTTTTTTTTTTTTTTTTTGGTGTTTTTTTTTCTCGGGGAGAAAGGTACCTGGCTGGATTTTTCAGTGCTCTTGTAGTGATGCAAAAGCAGGGGGAGAAATAGGGTAGCGTGAATGGTCTGCTGAGATTTTCAGGTTTTTAGTTCATTTTTGATGCTTGCATTAGAGCAAACACCAGTTGTTTTCCTGGCATTTTCCCTTAGGAGTCTGTGCCTTAAATTTTAAGGGAAGACTGTATCCCGGAATGCCTCTTGGAGGGTTTGTGTACTCCTGGTGTTTTTATATTTTCTGAACACATTTCTGTGGATGTTTAAACCCAGCAGTGTTCTGGCAGGACAGGATGTGATTTCCTCCCTTTATATAGGGTGCAGTAGTGATTTTAAATATGTCAAGTTAATATTAGCCAGGTTAAGCCCTTACTCAGTGGACTGAGCTTTCCTGGACTAAGCAGCCCTGTATGCAGTGGTTTGCATGGTCTGGTGGTGCCAGCTCTTACTGTGGTGTTAGAGTTGTTACATTCCTAAATGAATTAAATATTTTAATTAGGGCAGGCAATTATAATATTTTGTACTTTTATATAAATATATATATATAATCCATGTGATTTCATTTGGGTAATGCAAGAAACAGCTGATAAATCAGTGACAGAAAGTCCATGGTCACCTGCAGGGTGTGGGGCAGGAGGAATTACAGCACAATGTGAGAACAAAAACACAAAGAAAGAAGTCACCCTAAAAAGGAAGACTCATGGCCAATTTTCCCACTTTTAGGGGGTATTTTGACATGCTTGTAGGTGCATTAGAATCCCTGGGAAGGTTTGTGTGCCTCTGCTGGAGTCTCAGTGCACAGTGCAGTAAATTGAGGCACTTCAGATCCCATTGAAACCAGGAAGGGTTGAGGACAGTCTCATCCCCGAGGTCATCACTCCTCTTGACTTCCTCAGTCAAGCAGCAGCAGCAGCACAGAGTTATTTATCCTTTGTATCACCATGACACCCATAATCCAACCAGCACTCACAGGCAAACAGATGAGGGGGATTTTAATTTGCCAAACCAATTCTGGACACCAGCATTTTGTGGGGTGCTGAAGGCACTTTGGAGACACATCATCCCAACCCCACAGAGCTGCCTGTCTATCCCAAATCCACTCCAGGATTTCAAAATGAATCTTCCTGTAGCTTGCTCTTAACTTGGCCCAAAAAAAATCTGAAACCTTGTTATGCACTCAGGCCAACAAAGAGCCAAGACTCCAGATACACAAACTAATTGTAGCATGATACTAAAGGAAAGGATAATTAAATTGACAGTTTTTCGCGTTATTTCTTTAGTGGAAGCTTCACTGTGTTACTACTGTAAGTAGAAAACTATATCCATATTCTTAGAAAAGATAATCCATTCATAAAATAATCCAGTGTCCTACTTTCCTCTTTTTGCAAGAAGACACTGCTATGAAAAGTAAATACTGAAAGAAAATAATGGAAAAAAAAAGGAAAAATGAGATAATAAAATAAATAATACAAAATAGACAAAAATAAAAAAAAATAAATGTGGTAACACATGGCTTAGATCTGAGGAAGGAAGATCAACTAATTGATTTTGATTTACTCTGATAGACACAATTATTTAAATATCTAAATTCAAATGATCCAGACTTTTGCCATTTCAGTATGTGAGTAAGGGTCTTCCTGTCCTATACTCAAGGTTTTAGGTACTTATAATCTCGAGATTATCTCAAAATAGGGTTTTAAGGAGAACTGGGAGGGCTGAATGCACTAAGCACCCAACATCCCTTAGCAGCTCCCCAAGCCCCCAGTAACTTCACGTCTCCATCCTCAGGTACAAAATGCTTTTTGTATAAAGCTCAGAAGACGACTTGGAATCAGCCAACACTGATTTGTTAAATAGGTCATGAATTCAGTTCTCAAACTGAGCCAAACCTCACCTTGCACTAAGCTTTTTTCATGCTCAGAGAGCCCAGTGAAGACCGATCCATGCCTTCAACCCCTGATTTTTGGATGCTGCAATCCATGCAGCATCCTTTTGGGATCATCCTTTTGAGTTTTGGATCAGCAGCTGAACTGAAAATCAAGCGTTGAAAATAAACAGATAATACATAGATAAATCAATAATTAATTAAATAAAAATTGTCAATTTTCCTCTGTCAGCTGAACCTGAGTCATTTAGTGTTGAGCAGAACGACCCAGAGAAACAGGCAGAATGTCCTTCTAGCCTGGTAATTAGAGCAGTGACTTCCAGGGTTGTGGCAAAAATATGTGCATGATTTATGCAAAGTAGACAGCACCACAGAGTGATGCTCAGTGTTGTGGGAGTTAGGGAACTGACATGGAATCACAGAATTCTGGAATGGTTTAGGTTGGAAGCGACCTTAAAGACCATCTAGTTCCAACTTTGGGCAGGGACACCTTCCACTGTCCCAGGCTGCTCCAAGGCCAGTCCAGCCTGGCCTTGGACACTTCCAGGGATGGGGCAGTCACAGCTTTCCCTGTGCCAGGGCCTCAGCACCATGTCATCTCCCCCACCCAGGAGCTCTCTGTGAGCTCCTTCACCATCCCAGCAGAGGCACCATCCCCTTTTCCACTTTGATTCCTTGAGTCAGTTCAGACTGAGCTCACAAAAGCCCTCAGGTTCACCCATTCATCCTCACAGATCTCAGCCAGGGCCGAGGGGCAGGACAGGGATGAGTTTGTCAGCTCCTTCCTTCATGAGATTTCGTCAAGAAAAACCACCAACACTCCTGTGTTGGTACTTATCTACACTGCATTTGATACATAGAGTTCATTAGGGAGTTTCTGCTTCTTCCTTCCTATTTTCTCAGTCATTTGTTGTCTGGGAACCCTTTTTAAAGTTTAATTAGTTGCTTTCTGGACTCTGTACAATCACCTTGAGAGCTTTCTGATCAGCACATTTTCTACATTAAGTTAAAATATGGAATTTGAGAGCTGCAGTCCAACGCAGCTGAAGTGTTTTTGGTGATTTTCAAGTACAGAGTCTCATTTTAGGGCAGGGTGTGAAGGAGCTGAGCCACAGCTGAGGAGATGTCACTGTTAGGAATGGTCACATTCAGGCAAGCCAAGAGGGCAGTGAGAGCTCATGGTCACTGGTGGTGCATAAGAGGCAAATCCTGCAGTTTATGGATAAGCAGAGCCTTGGATAAGAATGGATAAGAATTCAGACAGGGGTGAAGAATTTTGCAGGGATTTTGGGGTTAATTGACCCCTCCCTGGTGGATAAACCACTGTAGGGTATCTCCGTGTGGGAAAAAATGCTGCTTGTGGTACATCTAAGTTGGTGAGAACAGCAGAACTAAGCAGTTCCAGCTGGACCTCTGGACATTGTTTTGTCCCCTAACAAAGAGAAAGAGTCAAACAGGAGTTGAGCTGCTCTGATTTCTGGCTTGTGCTGATGCAACCCTGAGCATCAGGACCACCTGAGCCCACCACACCAGAAGCAAGATCTTGCTGCCTGTGAGCACAACCCCAAACCCCTCTCTGTGCTGCAGGACCCAAGAGTGAGCATGGAGACATCTGCAGGTGACTCTTTTTTGGTAAAGAGATCCAAGACACCTTCCAGTGGAAGGTGTCCCTGCTCATGGCAGGGGTTTGGAGCGAGGTGGTCCTTAAGATCCCTTCCAACCCCAACCAGTCTGGGATTTGATGATTCAATGATGAAGACAGAGGTTAAGAGTGAAAAAGACAATCTAGGAGAGCTCAGAGCGGTCAGGCTGGGGGCAATGCCAGCCAGGGCTGATGTTTTCTCCTCCCCCTTGCTGCACCCATGCCAGCTGCATGGCCATTGTCAGCCTAAGGAGGGCCAGCACTCAGAAGCTGCAGCTCTTGGAGGAGAACTCTCTCCCTGCTGTCCCCAGGGCCTGACTCACTCCTGTGAGTAAGCCTACAGAAAAGGGCTTTTGGGCTGTATCCAAAAAGCCACAATCTTGTTGACTCTGCATGACCTCCATAGTCTATGACCAGAAAGTCAAGTACTCACACGAATTTTTTAAGAGCAGGGTCCTACCATGTGTGTTCCTTAGGGCAGAGAGTCTTTTCCTGTTTAAAACAATGAACATTAAAGCTAGAAAAGAAATTTTTAGTGAGAGACTACTGGCTCGCTGCAAAGTTGGAAGCACAATATGTGTTCAAAATTTGGTTTTCAATCGTAATTTGCTTTCTATAGATTGTGAAAGATATTGCTCTCTGGTTATAGGACTATAATGCACAGCAAAAGACTCTCTATATTCTTTTAAAATTGCATCCTGCTTAATTTTCTGGTCTTCCTCCAGATGAAAGTATTAAAATTATTATTAAAAAACTCACCAGCTCATTTTTCTTTAAGAAGGCGTTTGGTATCAATTTGCACAGCAGGAAGCTCAGTGCAGAAATTCACAATTGTCAAAGATTGCTACTAAAATAAATTGTGAAACACATATCTGGAGCACCAACCTTGCATCCCCTCTCAGATTGTGCCAAAGAGAGAGTTCAACAAAAATGGTTAAATTAGAGAACTGAGATATTTTTTCTTTCCTCCAGAAAAATATGGCAGCAGATAATCTAAATTTTCACACAGCAGAGTCATAGCATGGTTTGGGTTGGAAGGCACCTTAAAACCTATCCTGTCCCACCTTCTGCCATGGGCAGGGACATCTTCCATTATCCTAAACTGCTCCAAACTTTGTCCAGCCTGGCCTTGGACCCTGCCAGGGGTGGAGCACCTGATGGCTGAATTGCAGCACGAGGCATTTGAGGACATGGTTTAGTGGTGAACCTCAACAGTGCTGCTTGATGTTGGACTCGACCTTAAAGGTCTTTTCCTTAATGATTCTGTGATTCCATGACAGCTGTTCCTTAAAATGATCTCCTGCACCCCCCAGGCCAGGTGCACCCCAGATAAGCAGAGTGGCATGGTGGCAGATTTGGTGCTGAATCCCACAGGAAAAGCCAAACTGAGAGCAGGGTCCAAACACAGGGCGAGGTCATCAGCTGGCCTGGGCTGGTGCATGGTAGAACAGAGGAGATTCAGTTAAGAGTTGTTTTTAAGGGTTTTTGGAGAGTGGTCAGACCTTGGCAGGGGCTGCCCAGGGAGGTTTGGAGTTCCCTGGAGGAGTCCAAGGAATTCCTGGGGGTGGCATTCAGTGCTGTGAGCTGGAGTACAAGTTTGGGATTGGGGACAGATTGGACTTGGTGACCTTGGAGAACTTTTCCAACCTGACAGATAAGCAGAGTGGCATGGTGGCAGATTTGGTGCTGAATCCCACAGGAAAAGCCAAACTGAGAGCAGGGTCCAAACACAGGGCGAGGTCATCAGCTGGCCTGGGCTGGTGCATGGTAGAACAGAGGAGATTCAGTGAAGGGTTGTTTTTAAGGGTTTTTTGAGAGTGGTCAGGCCTTGGCAGGGGCTGCCCAGGGAGGTTTGGAGTTCCCTGCAGGAGTCCAAGGAATTCCTGGGGGTGGCATTCAGTGCTGTGAGCTGGAGTACAAGTTTGGGATTGGGGACAGATTGGACTTGGTGATCTTGGAGAACTTTTCCAATCTGAATGATTTTGTGATTCTCTGAAAACATGATAAGGAAACGGAATATTTTGGGTAGAAAGGCTCTCTGCCAATATAACCACTGTTCTCCAGTTAAATTTTGTAACTTGCTGGTTAGGTTGAAAACATTCATTATGAAGAATAGTGCAAAATTATAACTTCAGTTTGGATTTTGACATTTTTGACACATTTATTGGGGAGAAAAATGTCAGAGTTGGAATACTTTATCCTGTTCACGAACATCACCTAATCTGTATTTTAGAGAGGTTTAACTCCACCCAAATCCACAGAAGGCTCTGGCAGGACCAGGGGCTGCTCCAGGCTCTGGGTGCAGCTGTTGGAGCAATGCTGGTTGTGGTTGTGTTACCTGTGAAATGTGTACAGACCCAGCTCTTCCAAACCGTAAAGCTGCAAAGGCGAATCTGAAATAAATTAATATTGTTGAAATTAATGAACTGAGAAATTGAAGTTCACATCGCTACACGAACAAATTTATTAATATCTGTTGTACATAAATTAATGAGAAATATCATTATGGCAAAAATTAAACAACACTAAAATTAAAGACTGTCTAAATTGTGCTTCTACCAAAGAGTTAACTAGGAAAAAACAGTGGTTGCTGGCATCTCAGTCTTTATCTGTTAAGAAACCCCAGGATATGGCTGGTCAGGGGTATTAATATAATGTATTTTTATGGTGCTTGAGCTCTAGGGTTGGGAGAAGGTTTAGAGTTCTTGGTTTTGGTCTTGGAGTGTCCTTGGCTTACTCAGTTACGCTTTTATCATGAAATAGAATAATGGAAAATGAGGTTTTCTGCCCAGAGTACGAAGAGGTGATTGTTGGGGATGTCCCCAGGGGATGGGGGTACAGCCGGAGGAGTTGTCAGGAGCCTGGAGAGAATTGAGCCTGGGGAAGTGGAGATGCTCCTTTCTCAAGGAGAGGCTGTGTGGGGTGTGTTTTGCTGGGAGGAGTGTCCGTGGTCCTTGCTCTGGGGATGCTGTGGAGGAGCCGGGCTCTGCTTCCTCCCGCCCCATCCCGTGGTGGCTCTGAGCCCAGCGTGCCAATAACAGCTCTTTTTCTTCTCTTTTTTCTTTTAGCCATGTCCGGGCTTGTAGTCCCGCCAATGTAAAGTCACTTTTGTTTACCTACCGTAGCACCAAGCTGCAGAGGATGGGCTTAGGGGACAAGTTTAGTATATTAAGACATGCTGATGGAAGCAGTATCTTCACGCAGAATCAGCAACAAAATCGAAATGCTACAGGAAAAAATAAAAAAACCCACAACAAAAAAACCCACAAAAAAAAGGAAAAAAAAAGACTTTGTTTAAAGATTTTATTTAAACTATTAAGAATCTACATGCAAAACAACCTACTTCTTCATGAACAATTCCATTTTATTGACTGAATTTTTCTCATATTTTCACATTTCTCAGTCCTGGAGAATAAGGAAAAAGCGACGCCTATTTTGTATAAAGTTTCTGATTACGTCTTGGCTATGTCTAGTACTTGCTATGTGTTGGGAGAAACTTTGTGGATGCACCATTTTGATTATCATGAAACACTGATGAAAAATGCCTCCGAACATTTTTCTGTACTCATAACTAGATTCACAATGGTTGTGTATCTCTATAATGTGAAATATTTTTTTGTGGTGGAAAAAAAAAGGGGGCCAAGGAGGTTATGAGCCATCAAACTGGAAAAAAAAAAAGAATAAAAAAAAGGATGAATATATGATTAGGAAAAAAACCACACAAAAAACCGGGGCGCGGGGGCGGGCGCGGGGGGGTTTATCGTTGCTTAACTTCATCTTAATGAAATGGAACTTTGTAACTTATTGTAGTTAGAAATTGTAACTTTGATATTGAATTCTCTTGCCTTCAACAAGCACACTGACAGAGAAAAAAAAAAAAAAGAAATTGCTACTGTCTGTTGGTTTAAAAAAATGAAAAAAATATACTTCCACTGCTAGAGCTTCCTGTTAAGCAAGTGTGATCTGCAACATTTTTTCAACTTTTGCTAGCACTGTATACTATTGCATTTTAGGCTACTGTGAAGTCTATGTTTCTTGTACCAGAAAATTGTCCTTTTGACTTCTAGATCCTTCTTCCCTAATGTGTTTTGTATGTGGTTATAAAATTGTAGACTTTTGTGATTTTGCCAAAGTTGTAGCTAAATATTTATACACTTGTCTTGAATTTTTTTCAGATCCACTTAATATTTAGACAAAAAAAAGCAGATTTTATTCCTTATGATGGCTATAAGGAATAAAATAGTCTTATCCATTGCAACACTTTCTTTCACATAAACACTTGCAGTCACTAAGGGAATTTATTTTGTAACATATCAACTATAAATATTGTATTTATCTTTGAAATTTTGTATATTGCTTTTCATCATTTTTTTTATGTTCTTGTATGTATTGGTTTTTGTCCTGGCCTGGTATCGTGATGCTGAAAATAGCATTAAGCCAAGAACAGTTGCCTTCATGTTTTTCTTTTAAATAAATCAGTGTCTGTGCATTTCATTTGTATTTCATAATGTTGCTATTGTTTAGCCTTTCTATCCTTCCTTTTTTAATTTTTTTTTTTCAAAAATTCAAATTCATTGTTTATTTTTGTATTATTTTTAAGTTATCAGAACAAATAATTTTGAAAGAAAAAGTCGTTTGTTGTATAGTCAAATCAAAATTGTGCCACATGGCTGTAATGAATACTAGTAGAATATGTGCATGTGATACAGCCACAGAAAAGATGAATCTATTTTGTGGTTGCATTTTTTATTTTCTTTTTTTTTTGTTCGTTTGTCTGTTTTCTTTATTTTTAAATTTTATTTTAATTTTTTTTTTTTTTAAGATTGTAAAAAGTCATTTTTAGCTGCCACCCATGACTTTGCCACATAGCTGAACTGTGTTTACTGGAAAAATTCAGAGGCCTAAAGTTTAAAAATAAATTCACTTCTGATGTTTTAATTAAAATGTTTGCCACATGAACTTCTCTGATGCCTTAAAAGTGAACTTCTTTGAAGAACTTTTGTGCTGTTTTATCACAGGCTTACACCACAATTGTTAATCACGACTTCATTTGGATGATTTCTGGTGTAAAAAAATAAGGGGAAAAAAAAAAAAAAGCACAATCCTGGTGTACAATTCTGCCACTCCTTTATGTGTCGATTTTCTGCTGCACTCTGCATTCTCCCAAACCCTGCTCTGCTCAAAACCGGGGAAGGTTTCACGGGAAATCAGGATCACACCGAATTTTTAATGTCTGGGGGTTGTTTATTTAGGTTTCTTGGGGCTTTTTTTTAGGGAACTTTTTGTAATCAACCCGTAGCCGACGGTACTTTTTAAACTGGAATGACCTCCGTTGTATTCCGTGGCTCTCAGTGCCAAATCCAGCCAGAGAAACGTGGAGTTGTTTTTATTTTTACTTTGCACTAAATCCTTTGCCAGCGCAGCACTGCAAAGCACGTTGCAAACTGCAGCAGAATTCACCTTTTAACCAAAAAAGGAGGGATCATTTTGTTAATTATTATTATTTTTAAAATTATTATTATTATTCTTGTATTTTTTTTTCTTTTTGGGCCATTCTCCCAAACCCTGCTCTGCTCAAAACCGGGGAAGGTTTCACGGGAAATCAGGATCACACCGAATTTTTAATGTCTGGGGGTTGTTTATTTAGGTTTCTTGGGGCTTTTTTTTAGGGAACTTTTTGTAATCAACCCGTAGCCGACGGTACTTTTTAAACTGGAATGACCTCCGTTGTATTCCGTGGCTCTCAGTGCCAAATCCAGCCAGAGAAACGTGGAGTTGTTTTTATTTTTACTTTGCACTAAATCCTTTGCCAGCGCAGCACTGCAAAGCACGTTGCAAACTGCAGCAGAATTCACCTTTTAACCAAAAAAGGAGGGATCATTTTGTTAATTATTATTATTTTTTTAATTATTATTATTCTTGTATTTTTTTTTTCTTTTTGGGCAAAAAAAATAATGCACATTTTATTCAAGCTTTTCTGAAAGGTTTAGAAGAAGGGTTCAGCGTAGCACAGCTCTGTGAGCACGGCCAAGGCTTGGCTAGGTGGGAAAGCCTGAGAAGTCACTTTGGAACTGAATTGCCTCCGTTATATTTTGTCTAAGTAAGGTTTTGCTCTAAAAAAATAATTAAAAAAGAGGTCACCTGTACATGTTAAGAAAGTCTGCAAGTTCCTTCATAACTGCAATCTGTTTGTGTTTTAGATTAATTAGTCAATGCACTCATGGCTTCATTGTCTCCAGACGGAAAGCTTCACTAAATGGTAGATTTTACTGTTAAAGACCCTACAATAAGATTGTTTTATCTGTACATTTTTTCATATATTTAACTGTATAAAAAAATGTTCATTTTACACAATATTTAATTAAAGTATTTCTTGTCTGTGAATTTCATTTTTAGTAATTTTATCTGGTTTGATTATTAAAAAAAGTGACTAAACACTAAATGAAATAGTGCAACACTGGGGGTTTTATTTCTAAATATCAGAATTTTTATTCCTTTGTTATGAAAAAGCCCAAACCCTTGACATGGTCTTTCCAGTTCCCTGGGAGGAGGATGAGGGAGGAGATCTCTGCTCTGCAGTGGCAATTACTTGTTGCTCAGCCTCGGTGAAGTATTTATCCAAAACTGCTCACTTTTAGTGAAGATAACTGCATAATATCTCTTTTTCTTATTTAACCAAAACGGTGCACTTCAGACAGGCTTTTTGTAAAGCAAAGGTAACAATAGATTTTTTTTCTTTTACTATTTTAATATCATATTGTAAAAGTCTGTAAACAGGAAAAGTTATTTTAAACAAAGCACAACCCAAATTTTCCATGTGGTGGTTTGACACTGAAGGTCGATGTGCTCGTTTCTTAACTACTGAGAGGGAAGCAAATTCTTTTGCTAATTATAATACTGAGCACAAATATTTCATCCTCTGGGCCATAATATGTGCAATGCACATATAATGGGTGCAAAACTATATTTATAATGAGGTGGGCACGTGCAACCTCGGAGCTGGAGAGAGTTGCAAAGCCTTGCCTGATGTGCAGGTCTGAGTTCCCCGTCCCAGACACCAAATGTGCTCCTGTATCCTTGTGTGTGACCAGCACGACCAAAAAAAGGGTGTTTCCACAGGAATATGGGTCTGGCAGAGGAATGTCAGTGGCTGTGGTGGTGAAACGGGGAGTTTGTTCTGGAGTTTGATCCGGTCATTAATCAGAGGGCTGCTGACAACTTTGAGAGGGCACCGAGACACTCGGAGCTCCCAAGTGAAGGGATGGAGTGGTGCGTGTGGATCCAGTGCCAAAGGACATGCTGTGTGTCCCAGCCCCTCCTCGGCTGCCCGTGGTTCAGGGATGGAGTAGGGAGAAGGCAAAACTCACTGCAGTCACAACCTACAGGAAAACCAGGATTTTTAACCATGCTTCCTTTCTTCTCCAGTATTTCCATGGTTTTCATGTCAGATGAAAACTGATTTGATGAAAAAAAGGTGTTAGAGCTGCGGAACACTTTGTATTATTGTAATTATTATTATTATTTTTATTATTATTATGCATTGAAAACTGTTCCACTCCAAGTGTGTGTCTGTGTATCGTGTTTAAAGGCAGCATAATCAGATGCATCCCGTTAAAAAATAAGCTGGTTTTTAGGGATGAAAGTCTGCACGATGCCTACTGGCACTTTTCCTTTTAGTTTTATTTCAAAGGTTTGAATAATGAGCATCTAAATGGTTCCTCTAACTTTCAATGCAAGGAAAATACAAAAGGAGAAAACCCACATATGACAATTCCTAGAGCAATCCACCACCTACGACACATCTGGGTAAGAGCCCTGCTGAGGAAATATGTTGTGTCAGCCCACAGTGAGTTTAGACACAGGAAGATGATAAAAATTCCTTAATCAAAACGAAGGAATAAGTGTCTCTAAAAGTACATGCCAATTATTGCAGAGCAGCTTTTAAGTCTTTCAAGCTTTTAAAGATTATTCAAAGCACTTGAAATAGGCTTCAATCTAATGCCTCATTTCATTGCATTAAACAGCCTAGTTAATAAAGAATCAATATATTCAAAGGGCAAGGTTATCTTTTGTCTATAAGGGGTGGTGTCATTCTGAACCTTTTATAGTTCAAATGCTGAAAAAGACCTCATGAAATCCATACTCATCAAGTGGGTCAACTAGAGCAATAAAGAGGCCTCTGAAAGAATGGCTGCACTCCTTTAAAACAACTATAAGTCTTATCTCCCCACATAGTCCTCGCCAGGCTCCGCCAGAAAATGTCAATTTCTCATCAAGACAAGAGGCCCAGCGATAATTTTTTTCCAGAGAATACACACAATTAGGAGAATGCAGAAAGGCCCCACCAGTGATTTGTAGCTTATTATGTCACCGGCGGGCCGCGATCCGCCGCTAAGCAGATAATAAGGGCTGTTGATAACCGAGGTGTCAATAGGGCCCGCGGTGGTTTCTGAATGTGAGCCCTTGTGCCGAGGCTCCCCTCTCGCGCAGATCGCGGGGCCGATAACCGCGCACCCACCACCCCGCGCCGCCCGCCGCGCCCCACAATTCATGCCCTGAATAAGCGGCACAAAGGACGCGGCTCTTTATACTCTTTGAGACAATTCCCCGCTCCTTTACCCTTCAAGGAGCTCTTTTATGTGCGAATGAGGTTGCTTTTAATGAAATTGAAGCTCATCAGAGGAAATCAAAACCCTCAAATCTGATTACAAATTGATTTTTTTTTTTTCCTTCCTTTTGGCCACTTGTCGTTGTTCGATGTAGTGCCCTAAGTTTTACAAGGGAAGGAAGAGAAAGCATCCAGTCTGGAGTCAGGGCATGCAAACAACCTCTAAACTAAAGCATACAAAGGAGGAACATTCCTTAAGTCCCACAAGTCATAAAAAGTTTTTAGAAGTTGCTGGTGTTCTTCAAAACCATATCTTTACCCAGATATTTCATAAAATACTAAACTTGTAATTAAATGAACTGTCCTAGAACTTAAAATTGTAGAAATCAAATAATGAAACCCAAGCCATTTCCCTTTCTCCTGTGCAATGCTAAATTTCATTGTTAGATGAAATATCAGATATAATTGCTCAGTGTTCTGGTCAAAATTAACTGACAGAAGAGCTGAGACCTCCTGCTCTGGGACCCTGCTTCAGGGGTGACTCACTGAAGCACTTCGGCCAACTGGAACATGACAGTGAAAGAGGTGATACAGCTGTGGCTCTGTTTTATTTCTTAAAGATTTTATTTCTTAAATATTTAAATAAAGTGACAGTTGCACTTAATGATTTTGTTTTCTCTTTGTTGGCTTCATGCTATTACTGAAAGGACATAATGAATTAAAGGATGCAGTTAATTAGTCACAAAATTGTACATTTTTGGTGCCCACAAAGCTTTTAAAGGATTTTGGTTTTGTGACTCTTCGTTTGCATTTATCTTTAAGTAAATGAAGCTGTTTGAGAAATGACTTTGTAGCAAAAGCAAGTACTGAACAGGGGTGATGAGGGTGCAAGGAAATGATCTGAAAGCTGCTTTGCTTCAACCAGACAAAAGTCACAGATTTCCTACTGTGTAAAATCTAAAAAAGCAATATCAAGTGAAAAAAAAGGAAACTGAGGCTGGAATTGGTGTGGGTAACACAGGCAGTCAAGAGTTGCCCTGTGTCTACAAGGAAATATGGAATGGAAATACCAAGGGGAAGATGGAGAGAAGAAAGGAGGAAGATGTTAAAAAAGTTGTACCACGAAACCCAATAAAGTTGTATTCAATGATCTCCTTCCTTGTGCCATGGAATTCTTCTGTGGGATTCAGTTCTTGGTGTGTCTCTGGTATTGTTTGGGTTGGAAATGACCTCAAAGCGCACCCAGTGCCACCCCTGCCGTGGCAGGGGCACCTTCCCCTCTCCAAGAAATTGTAATGAGTATAAATAATTATAACGATAATAATAGAACCTCTAATAACCATTTCACAAGACTATTTAGGCAGACCAGTTCAGTCCATGGTGCTTCCTCACCTTTTTGATGAGGGTGCAAGGAAATGATCTGAAAGCTGCTTTGCTTCAACCAGACAAAAGTCACAGATTTCCTACTGTGTAAAATCTAAAAAAGCAATATCAAGTGAAAAAAAAGGAAACTGAGGCTGGAATTGGTGTGGGTAACACAGGCAGTCAAGAGTTGCCCTGTGTCTACAAGGAAATATGGAATGGAAATACCAAGGGGAAGATGGAGAGAAGAAAGGAGGAAGATGTTAAAAAAGTTGTACCATGAAACCCAATAAAGTTGTATTTAATGATCTCCTTCCTTGTGCATGGAATTCTGTTGTGGGATTCAGTTCTTGGTGTATCTCTGGTATTGTTTGGGTTGGAAATTTCCTCAAAGCCCACCCAGTGCCACCCCTGCCGTGGCAGGGGCACCTTCCCCTCTCCAAGAAATTGTAATGAGTATAAATAATTATAACGATAATAATAGAACCTCTAATAACCATTTCACAAGACTATTTAGGCAGACCAGTTCAGTCCATGGTGCTTCCTCACCTTTTTGGTTTATCTGTGTGTATCAGAGTAGACCATCAATCCAAAAAGTGCTGTAGTGTCCCAAGGATCTCTGCAAGGGCTTCCAAGATTTCTCCTCAACTACTTCCTAGCTTATTTCATCCCTTAAACACATCCTGAAAAATTTACAGGGGCCAGGCAGTGGGTAGGGACCAGCCAGAGGCTCTGAGGCACCAAGGGGTGAAGCCAAGCCCATGGGTGAGGAGCATGGACCTCACAAATCTTAACAAATCCCTGGAGCTGTTAAAGCCTGAGCAGCAGGGGCCCAAGGATATCAGTATTTAGCAAAATATAAACAAAAATGATGGGGTTTTTAAATTGGAAAGCTACTCAGAGACCTTTCAAATCTCTAAACCAGTGTTAGCTGGCTCAAACCTGTAAAAATGTTTTTACAGAAGTCCAAGCCAAGCCGTCTTTACCCATCTCAGTCCCTTTCCAGAGCTACATATGCCCAGCCAGGGATTTGTCAGGATCCTTCAGCAGCTCAGACCTGAGCAGTGAGAGAGCACAAGGAAAACACAGACTAAGAGCAGCCCTTTTAACAAAAAATTGTATCCTGGAACTACCTATTCATGGTATTGCACATAAAGATTTTGAAAATGCTCTGCTGATGATGGTTGTAAAAGGCCATGACCAAGAAACTGGAATGGCTCAAAAATAATAAACAAATAAATAAACACAGAAATGAATAAATACAGTTGAGCCATTAGCTATATTTACATTAGTGATTACACCAGAAATCTGCAATAAATACTTTTAAACTTGGTTTTCTTTTTTTTTTTTTTTTTTTTTTTTTTTTTTTTTAAATTAGCCTGCAAAGCCAGGTGCCAAGTATTATAAAAGAAGCTAAAACTTGTTTTTTTTTTTTTTTTTTTTTTTTTAAATTAGCCTGCAAAGCAGCTTCCAGAAGCCAAGATCTGCTCATGCTGGCCAGGTGCAGGCCCCAAGTATTATAAAAGAACCTGTGGGAACTTTGTCAAGAGGAGAGGTTTTTCTCCCAAACTGTGTGATGGGGAGGGTTTTTTAGCATTCTTCTGATGTCACAGAAGGGTTTGGATTAGAAGGGAGCTGAAGGATCACCCAGTGCCACCCCCTGCCATGGACAGGGACACCTACCACTGTCCCAGGCTGCTCCAAGCCCTGTCCAGCCTGGCCTGGGACACTGCCAGGTGCTGAGGCTGGCATTTCCACCCACCAGTTTGGATCAGTGCAGAGGCTGCCGTGGGAAGGAGCCCAAGGAAAATAACTTGGATAAATAATTCAGATTAAATGCAAAAGAGTTTTAGGCAGATGACACTTTGTGAGGTCATCTCGAGGTGGTTCAGGTGATGGAGCTGGTAGGATCCAGCTCAGCACCTGCAGTCAGAGTTTTTGCAGTGACAAACTTGGTGACAACAATTTCAGCAATGGCAGAGTTGGGTTGGTTTTTTCTTCTTCACTTCAATGTATTCATCTGGTTCAGCTTAATGACGAACTCACTGAGAACTGAAGACATGATTGGGAGTAGGAAGAGCAGAAAATGTGTTTTCCTCTCCCTATCTATGAATAAAAAATAAATTCCAAAGGATAAGATCTGCTGGGTTTTAATATCTCAAGGATGTGATGATCAGAAACCACCTATTAATTTTTTTTACTATAGATAATAATATCTCTTTTGCATATTAAATTTATCAGTCAAATTAATTAATGAAATTTATCATTCAGGTGCAGAATATGCTCCTTGATTTTGCAGCCAGCACTATTTTGGTAGATCTGGTTAACTGATGGAATTAATGCTGTTCTCACCACAGTGGTACTGAACTCTCATTTCCATCCAAAAAGATCTTGACAACTCATATAATAAAAAAGTAATGCAACATTCTGCATTCTCATCCCTACAAAGATATAAACCACATAGTCAGATTACAAAATATAATTGCATACATGAATGTAAATAAATTAAATAATAGGGAGAGCTCCGTGATCAGTCAAAGGAAGTGCAAATTCAGTAACGCTCTCAGATTTGAACAAAAACAGTTAAATTTGTTGATAATGGGAATAATCTCCCCTTAGGAGAATGAGCTGACATTCTCCGGGAAAAATTAATAAAAGATAGATCAGACAGTACATTTTCCTTCATTTTCAGTGAAAATTGTATTTGAAAAACATCTTGAATGGAGATAAGATTGAATTTTCTATACATTTTGAGGGAAACAGACTTGTGGTTTTCTCAAAAAAATTTATTGTCCTTCTAGTAAAGTTTTGGGTTCTTTTTTTTTTCCCCTCTTTCTTTTTTCCTTCTTTTTTTCCCCCTTGCCATCCCCCTGAAGTGTGTGTTTGGGGCAGGGTGGTGAGCAGCCAGATGTCAGAGGAGCAACAGGAGAAGGAGAAAGTTCATATCTGAATGTGTCCCTAAATAAAGTTACCCTGTGAGCCCCAGCTGTTTGTCTTTTTCTCTTCATTTACAGAAACCCACCCTTTTTTTCCCTTCCCTTGGCCCATGTCTCTCTGAAGTGGGATTTAGCAGTGACACTCCTTAGGCTGCTGGTTCAAACCCCCTCGTGTGTCTTGGTTTCCAGCAGAGCTCTCCTGTCACCAGCCCTGTTGTTTGACCTGGCACTGAATATGGAGCCAGTGGAATCTGGGATCAATGCAGCCATTCCCAGACCCCATCTGGGGCTTTCCCAAAGCTGCTCTGGGGAACTGAACTGATGCCCAGCTCTGTCCTGCGTGGGGGAACATCTTTGGGTTGTGTTCTCCCAGCACCAGATGATGCAAAGGAGGTGCAACATCACAGAATCATGGAATGGTTTGGGTTGGAAGGAATCTTAAAGCTCATCCAGCTCTAACACCTTTCACTTGACCAGGCTGCTCCAAGCCCATCACACATCTGTGCAGGTGTGCTGCAGCCCGCAATAATTTAGATCTAACATTTTTTTTCTTTCAAATAATTAAATAATAATAATAATAATAAAAAAAAAAACCAACAGCTCCTTGGAGTCATGTGATACAGGAGATCACAGGTGTTTGGTGATGGTGCTGGGACAGTTCAGTTCCGGCCCCTGAGGGCAAAGCTGTGTCACCACGCCAGCTGATCTCCTGAAATTCTTCTCTTTGGGCTGCATTTTGCTGCCTCACTAAAGCTGAGCTGCACCTAGCCCAGGCTGGCCTTTGTTCAGTGAGAGGCTGAGCCCGAGCTCTCTCCCAGGCAGCCACAGGAGCATCTGGAGCGTGGTGCTGCCCAGGGATGGCAGATGATGTTGGATGTTTGATGTTTCCAGCAAAGCGAATCTGCTCACCTCTCAGCACCCCTCCCCTCAGCCCTCACTCATCCCGGGCTCATGGAGGGGGATAGCCCATCCCAGCCAGGCTCAGTTCCTTGGAATACATGATGTGGAACCTGGGAAGCCGTCTTGGATCTGCCCCAGTGAGGTACAGGCACAGCAATTAGTAAAATCAAGGTGTATTTCCTACATCATGCAGCTGGGGGCATTTTGCAACTCATTTCGCCAGAGAAAAACTTGTTATTTAATTGCCTTGGCTGCTGCTGGATCAGATTCAAAATGAGTGGGAATATCAGGTCCTGCCAGATATATTCAATCATATTCCTGCTTTTTTTTCCCTGACTGGATCTGACGTGCCAGTAAGCAGTGAAGCAGTTAAATATGGACATGTGAATTCCAGCAAAGCTGAGATTTCAAACTTAACACCCTGCCAGGATGAACGAGGAAAACGAGCATCTCCCTCCACCCCCTCCCTGTCCCTGTGGCGAGTTTAAGGGCAAGAGAATTCACAATGGTTTGGCCAAATGATGGAAGTCTGATATTTCCTATTCACCCTGATAAACCAATAATAACATCTTGTGAGGCCCCCAAATGAATAAGTAGTAATAAAAAAGCCTGCCAGAATTCAGAATTATGTGTGAGGTGGGGCCAGAGCTGGTGGGCATGGTGGAGATGGGGTACAGGGGCACTGTCCCCCCTGGATGGGATGGGGCATTTCCCACCACCACAACCCCGTGCCCAAGAGAAACTGGGTGGAGAAGGGGAAAAAAAGATATGCCTAAATGAGTCCAGTAGTGATTATGAAGTTCCTAAGAGGCAATCTAATTTAGCTATATAAAATCATGAAAGGGGAAGAATTAATTGATACTAATGAGTTATATGAGATAGCATCATAATTAATTCCTAAATAGAAAGAGGACATAGGCTGGAGCGAGGGGGGGATCAGACTGGCCTATATACCATAATAGATTACAGAGGCTACTTGAGATGAGAAACAAACTGCCAAAGTCAGAGTGGGACGGAGTTAGGGAGTCTTTGCCAATGCAAAGAAAACTCTTTCCAGCAAATCCTGAAAGCTGGGAAGTTCAAGGGCCACTTTGCCATGTCCCTGCTGGTCCCTCCATGGCATTTGCACCAGTGACTCCCTGGCCCAGTCTGTCCATCAGGGAGCACAAACACAACCCGTGCTGGTGGTTGCTGAGGTAACTACAGAGATTTAATTTGATTTTCCCCCACCTAAATCATGTGGTGAGTAAATCAGTGCATAATCCCACAGCAACATCATGGAGCTCCAACACTGTTGCACCAACTTGGACAAATAATTTGGGTGTGACATCTGGAGCCCAGCTGCCTTTTGTCTGCTCCATTTTTACTCCTTTGGGGGGCAAATCACAGGTGACCACTCATATACTGGAAGACAAGAACCTGTGATGAATCACAGAAATGAAATTGTATAAGGACAGAGCATAGTTTCTTTAAATTCCATAAAATCATCATTTCCTGACTCTACCTTCACCAACACAAATCAGAGACCTCTGCAGCTTTTCTCTTGAAAACCAATATTAGAAGTAGTGTTTGTCTTTTGTTCTCCATCTTAGGTTTAGTTTACAAAAAAATTCAGTTGCTACTGCAGGGTAGAGCTCAAAGTATGTTCATTTGTCAATGCTGGGTACTTTTTTAGAGAGGAAATCATGGAAAGCTATTTTGATTTTCAGGGTTATGTTCACTAAGAGAAAAAAAAATGGAAGAGAGCTGGAGAGGGATTTTGGACAATGGCCTGTAGTGCCAGGACAAGGGGAAATGCCTTTCCACAGCCAAAGGGCAGGGTTAGATGGGATATTGGGAAGAAATTAAATATTATCATATAATCCAAAGCAGGAATGGGATGGAGCCACACAGAGAAATGGAAATGGGGTAGAAAATCAGTAATTTAGATGTGAGGTGCTGATGTTCATCAGCCTTAATTTACTAATGATGGCTTCTCCTAAGATTTAACCTCATCCTTAACATACAACCAATACTGAATTTTCAAAATCAGTACTAGCCTGATAATCTCTTCCCAGTATAAATAAATTAAACATTAAATGGAAATAATGTGTGGATTTCCATCTCTGGGTTTGCTGCCCAGTATAGCACTGCCACTGGTGCTTCTTCCTCATGACAAATTCACAGTGATGAATGTACCAAACAGGGCACAGTGTTTCTAAAATTTACACCTAAATTTGATGGAGACCCAAGGCAGTACACTACAAAGATATTTGAGCAAGAGAAATATTTGAGGGAAGATGAAGGAAATGGTAAAGAAAAAGATGAGGATGAAGAAAATTATAAAAATTTAAAAAGTGATGACAGAAATGATTGAGAGAATGATGAAATAAATAATGAAGATGAAGAAAAATATGATGAAAAATAGGAAAATGTAAACAACAGTGAAGAAAATGAAATAAATGGTGACAATGAAAATATGGGAAAAAAAAGATGAGGAAAATGATGAAAAAAATGACAAAATTACTAAAGTTAAGAAAATTATGAAAAAATGATGAAGATGAAGAAAATTATGAAGTAAATGGTGGAGATGAAGAGGAAGAAAAGATGAGGAGGAAGAAAAGCTTTCACATTTCTCAACCAGAGCCACCCCAACAGGCTCCCCGCAGCCGGATCCCGCTTGCAGGTGGAAAAGCCGCTCGGACGCCGGCACAGAGCTGCTGATAAATCTAATCCTGAAGGATTGGAAATGAGGTAAAAGAAATTCTGATGAAAATTATGTACATGTACTTTGACAAGCTCATAAACACTGCAGCCATGATAAGTTTTCTTATTTTTTTTTTTAAGACCCGACACAACTGTGTAAGCCCAAACTCTAATTTTTACAGCCCTGGGTTTGGAGATCTGTCATTGGGAGATATAATGGAAAGAATAATTGCCTGGTGGCTGCACAAACAGGAGATGTGTTGTCAGGCTGCAGTTTGGAGGCTACATCTGGCTTTGGAAATGATTGATGCTGTCTCTGTGTGTGATTCAGGAAACCATTTTTTCTCCTTTCTCTCTTTTTTTTTTTTCTCTCCCCCCGCTAACACAACCACCACTCCGAACCTTCAATTAAATCAGTATTAAAGAAAACTTTTGATTTATTCCTCCTGCACCGCGGTGCTGCGGCTGGGCAGCGCGCGGCCCTCGCGGCCGCGGCGGGCACGTGATTCCAATTTGAAATTAAAAAGTCATGTCTGAATAACACAACAGCATTCTCATTTCCTAATACTCTGCTTTTTACTACTTTGCATTCAACTGTGAAAAGTCTTTTAAAACTCTGAACAGCAGTAAAACTTGAATGAATTTTTGACCCATTATTGCATAGCGGGTGCGCTTTCCAAGTTGGAGAGACTGCCAAGTTCTCCCCACCTAATATTTCCACTTTAATTGTGCCACTTGAGAAATTTACGTGCCTCAAAATATGGCATGAATCTTACGCTTATTGCAGTATCATTAGCAGCAACATTTAAGCAACATCTGTGTGCTATAGAACTAATTGAAGTAGCAGAAGTGGCAGCTGTAAATCCACAGGAAGATGGCAGTTTGCACCCAGCACTGCTGAGTTAGCGGGTAACTGTCAGCCTGTTCCTGCAATCTGCTCTCGAGGACTACGGTACAGGCACACAATGTCCAAAAAAATACAGCGAGGAGGCTAATGATCCTATTAACCACTTTGCTGCACCAATTTGGCTGTTTTTCCAGTTTCCTTGTTGGATTTCATTATATATTTCATTGTTCCAGTAAAAAAGTCCAGTACGAGATGTGCTCGCTTACTTAAGTGGGGGAAAGCTGCTGCTCAGTTGAATCAACACACAAACCATGCTTTTCCTTTAAAATTCCACGTATTTCACCGTCTTTCCCATTGTTTAATTTTTCTTCATCACGCACGCCTGGGTAAAAAAGAACTTTTCCCAACTGTTAATGTTGGTATTTAAAGCAATGACATTTTCCTCCCCGGGATGTAACATTTCCAATAATCAATAAAGCTGGAGGCAGAGGAGGGGAGGAGAAAAGCCTTTTTTTAGGTGCGAGGGTGGAAGCACATCTTCATCGGGGCCGGGAATGCCGCGCGTGGCCGGCAGCACGCCAGCCCGGGCCCTGATTGCACTAATTGGTGATTACAGAGGGAGGAAGGTGCTTCAAGCAGCATGTCCTGGAATTACCGACTAATCCAGGCGCGGGGTTCACAGGCGCTCCGAGCAGCGCCGCTCCTTCCATCTTCATCTGCGCCTTGGGTGGGGAAGAGCAGGTTCAGCAGCCCCGCAGCGCTCACACGGACACGGGGCATGGAATTAAAGAGGAAGCAGGAATGGTCTGGGGCCAGGGCAGTGGGGTTTTGGAGGTCAGCTCGCGGTGCATCCCCCCACTGTTGGCCACCTCCATCCCGGCCATGGCGCGGCCCCAGGGAGCCGCTGGAGCCCCCTTGCCATGATCTGTTTGCCAAGAGCCCAAGTTCATTAGAGGCCCAGCACGTCTGCAGGGCCACCATGTGACAGGCTGGGAGCCACCGGTATTTGTTGTCTTAATGCACAAGTACTCGGGGACTGGGCTGATAAGGAAAAAACTGTTTGGAATCTGCTGCTCTACACGCTCAGGGTGGCACGGGCCAGCGTGATATTGAAAATCAATAGTCACGTGGTGGTTTAAAGGTTAGAGGTCCCCTGAATTAACTTTCTAGTACTAAATTACCAGATCTATTTATTTATTTATTTACCTATCTGCCTCCTTATTTATTTATTTATTTGTTTCCCCTTTTGCAGTGACTGGTGGGGGATGCACTGGCTTTAAAGGGGCACAGTCTGCACCTGGAGCCAGGAAACAGCAAAACCTTTTAATATTTGGTGTGAGGATTTAAATGTGAGGATTTTAACAATGAGAAAATTTAGAAGACACACAGCAATGTCCAAAACAGCAATGAAGCCAGGAGCATTGGTAGTGGCCTGAAAATTAAAATGTTGCTTCAGTCTGTAACTCACATCTGTATAATGCCTGCATTTTTGCTTCGTATAATATTTAAATTAATCCACTTTTATTACTAACAGTGTTTAGAAAATGTAAAAGAATGGTATTATTTACAATATTTATTCATTAGGAATGAACAAATAATATTGTCACAAATAAACTGAATGACTAGAGTCAAAGCCAGTGAAGACATAACATTGCTTTTCACCAGTGAGCACAGTGTACTCCCAAGGACTGCTCCAGTGTGTAGCTACTCACACCTGGAAGCACATTCATGATAGGTCTTTAGTTTCTCTGCTTTCAGGTACTGCAAAACCCATATTATGTTTTTTTCACTGAATAGATTTCTTATTTAATTTATTCCAATGTTTCCCTTCCCCTTGTTTTCATTCCCCAGGTACACTGGCAGCTGGATTTTCAATATTGTCAGATCACAGAATACCCTGAGTTGGAAGGGCCCCGCAAGAATCAGCAAAGTCCAACTCCTTGAATATTGGAATATTGAATTATTTGCAGCCTGGGTTGGTGCTCCTCAGAAGGGCCAGCAGGGATCTGGGTCCCAGCTGCCCACTGGACACCGTGGCTGTGGGAGCTTTGGGATTTGGCAAACCCCCTGAAGGGACTAGATATTAACCTCCTTGGCAGATCCTGGGATGGGTTGGGCTGGAAGAGACCTTGAATCCCACCCAGTGCCACCCCAGCCATGGCAGGGACTTCTTCCAGTGCTCCAAGCGCCAGTGTCCAACCGGCCTGCAAGTGGCAGCAGTGCCAGGGGCTCTGATGAGGGTCCCCAGATTTCCCCACACCCCATTTCCATGGGAACATCCTGGTGGGCAGGGGCAGCCTGGGTTCTGTCCCTTTGTGCCACCTGACCCCTCCGGGTGACCTCGGGGAGGGCAGATCTGGAGCACCCACCGAGGCTTTGAGGCACCAGATGTGGCAGGAAAAAAACACTTCCAGGAATTTTAGACACCGCAAAAGATTTTTCTTTCTGGGTCAGGGACACTTCTGCAAAGCCTTTTTTCTAGAAATACTCGGCTGTTTTAAGATTTATTGATCGCCACAGCTTAAATCTAATTTTCTCTTACCACAGTGTGTCTGTATCCATGTGTGCTGTCACACCCGGGTGCTGCCACCAACAGGGCACTGGAGCTGGGCCAGGGGCACAAATAAAGTCCAAAATAAGGGGAAAAATCCAGGATAACCACTCAGGTCTCATTGCTGGACCAAATTAAGCACCTTTAAAAATTTCCAAACTACATATTGTAGCATTTTTCCAGAGAAATGCCAAGTGTCTTCTTTGAAAATTAAAATTCGTAAAAAAAATTCTAAATTTTTATTAACATGATTAGTTATTATGTAATATTAGCATATTTCAATATATAATCACACTACATATTAATTGCACATGATAAAATACAATGCAATACAGCACAGTGTAATGTAAATATTATAAAGGAATGCTTAAATTAAATAGTAAATATTTTAAAAATTAAAATTAAACATAACCTTCTCAGCTCTGGAATCTTCAGACTCCTGTTCATCAGTGTCAGACCCATCCCTGCCATGGCCACCTCCAATTTCTGGGTATTTCCAGGTGAGTTCCCCCTGCACACAGAGGCTTTGAATACACAATTCCAAAAATTCAATATTTTGATAAATAAACAAATAAAAGGATGAACACGAGGCTGTAACTAGTACAAATCTCCTGGTGCTCAGAATCTGCTCAACCCCTACACAATTTTACCTGTGCAAAAAGCCCTGGCCACACAGTGTAGGATCCATACACCCACAAATTCCCACATAAATGGAATTATACCAGGGTGGAAACCAGAAAACCATCATTTGAAAGCATAACATGAACCAAGATTCCCTGGTTTGCACATGCACAAAACAACCCTATAGAAACGTTAAGGTTTATTTTTTATAACTGTCATTTTTAACTAGCACACAACTCCCCTAATGTTTATTTCTGCCAGCAATCTTATTAATTCCCATACTACTTCTGGACCATGCTTGCACTACAGAAATAATTTTAATTGAACATTTATTAAAATAAATGCTTTGTCAGGATATCCCCACTCCATCTGGCTGCACTGGGCAGGCATTATTTCCTGGATGTGTCTGCTTTATACAACGTCTTCTCCCACAGCTCTCGCTGACGAGCAGAGCTGATGATTAGATTGGGGTGGCTTTTGCCCAGCAGTGTTTTGTGCCACAGCCCTCTCTGTCTCGTGGACATGAGCTCACATCCATGCTGTCCACAGGGCTCTTCCTCCTCTGCTGCACAGAACGGGGTTTATTTGGGAGCGACATCCACAGCCCACCAGGCTGACAAAAGGCAGAGGTCTGCTATAAATAACCCACCCTGCCAGGCTGCAAGAGCTGTGCTTGCTGGTTTTGGTTTTGTTTTTTGTTGGTTTGGGTTTTTGGGGGATTTTTTTTGTTTTTATTTTTTTGGCATGTGGATTTTTTCATAGAGTTTGTGCAAGTTCAGTTACAGAGATGAGAGTTTTGATAAGAAATATGATATGAGTTGGGTTAAATTTCCATTTCCATCCTTGAAAATAAATGAAGTTGAGCTTTCCTCTTTCTCCCTCCCCACCACACTCACCTGCTGGCAAACATATTCTGGGCACCAAAAAGCCCTTTTTTAGCACTTTTAGCAGCCAAACATTATTTTTATTGCTGGCACCACGAACAAACAGCAAACAAACAGGAGACACAGTGAATTCACAGCATTGTGCAGTTAATCCTCCATTCAGCAGCGTATCAAAGCACTTTTGTGCTACTTCTGCTGTGCTTCATCTTCATGAAAGCCACGATTTTTATGGAATATCTCCTTCGCCCCAAACCCGGGGCTCTCGCTCTGCCTTTGGCCAGACCACGGGAGATTTTGTTTCCTCCCACAATGAGGGAAATGGTGTTTTCTAAAACTTCAGAAGGCAGCTGGATATTCACTAAACTGGTTGGGTTTAATTTATTCCTCGTCCAAAGCCTGTAACAGAAATGGTCTCTATAATGGAAATTGCAAATGCTGCAGCACCCCCAAATTTGAAATTTATTTTCTGTGCTTCAGTAGTTTTCCATTCTTCGCCAGCTTTGAGCATCTGCTTGCTTAGTGATTTTGGGGAGGTTCTGATGCTTTTTAGCATTTCTGCTCTGTAGCAGGGCCTTGAGACGCTCAGGAACTCCCTGGTCACACGGAGTTGTGCCCACCTCGAATCCTGTGTCCAGCACAGGGCCCCTCAGGGCAGGAAGGACATTGAGGGGCTGGAGCGTGTCCAGGGAAGCTGGAGCTGGGGGGGCTCAGCCTGCAAATTCCACACTTTTGGTCAAACCTTGTCTCAATAGATGGATTTGTCTTCAAAAATGAAATGAACCCAACAGTGCTCTGTAAACGAGGGTGAAGTTGGGGCTGCTCCATCCCTGGCAGTGCCCAAGACCAGGCTGGACACTGGGGCTTGGAGCACCCTGGGACAGGGGAAGGTGTCCCTGCCATGGCAGGGGTGGCACTGGGTGATATTTAAAGGTCTCTTTCAATCCAGACCATTCTGTGATTTGATGAGCTTCAAAGCAAGACCAAAGCGTAACCTTTGAGTGGTGTGACATTCCAGGATCCCAAATACCCAAATAACTGACCCTGAGTCTGTTGGTTACACATCATTTTGCAGGGCATTAGAGACAAAATATTTCTATGAAAATTTAATTTGAAAATGATGGAATAATCTTAATTTAGCAGGATGTCTTCCCTCACGTTTGGCGCACAGTGTTGAATCAACAGTTGATATATTTGGTTTATTTTCTGTTGTCAGGCAGGGAGGGCTGTGACTCACAGACACTCAGCACGCACTGGAGTTTGTCTTCTTCTGAAGGCTCTGCTCCAAAATATTGTTGCAGTCACTCCCTGTCCAAGGAGGTGATGATTCCCTATGAAAACTTGGCATTAATTATTCTTCTGACTGTGACAACCATAATGAAGCCTATATTTTATTGAAGAAGTGTAGATCAACATGAGTTTATAATTACATTATCCTTAATAACTGTTCCATGTATTTGCTGGCTCTCAAGTTCCAAACACGAGTTTTGAGGGAACATGGGGTTTTGGCTGAGATGCAGCTGTGGATGGTTTTTGGGTTCAGGGATGTTCAGATCTGTGACTGGGAATTCTGCCAGCACTGGCTGGAATTCCCAAGGCCTGCAACCTCCACGTCCTGCAGGGCAGAGCAAAGGGGCCCAGAGCCTGACCCCAACCCTGTCCTGACCTCTCCCAGCCCTGTGGGGCCACACCAGCTGGATGGGCCCTGGGATCCTCCTCTGAGCGGTGCCACCACAGCGTGCAAAGAATCCACCTCAAATCCTGCTTCCCTGCTCATCAGCGGCAGTAGTTTGGAGCAGAGTAGGACTCCTAAGGCACAGACAGGCAATCCAATGCCAAATGCATCAAAGGATGGAGCAAAAAACCAGTTTGGTGATAGCTGGGCAGAGCACAATGAACAAAAGGGGTTTTGTGGTGATGCGACACAAAAGTAAAGTTGGGTAAAACCTGCCCACAGTTTCAGCCCGTGTGTGGCAAACACCTCGAATCACAAAATCTGCTGGCTTATTTTATCAACAGAAAAGGCTTCCTGCTTAAAAGGTTAGACAGAAATTTAAAAGGCAGCTTGCAATGAAAGCCAAGTTGAGGAAAAGAGAAAAAGAATCCAAGAGGCATCCCTGAGGAGAGGAGAGAGCACAGCAATGTGGCCATCAGCTACTCATGTGTCAAGAACAGATGATCTGTCCATCATAATTAAAGAGAGAGACTTGAAAAAACCCACAAGGAAGCAGGAGGTGCCAGGAAAACTTCAGTGGAGCGGGAGCTGCTGGCTCAGACGTCGGGGAAGGAGGAGATGAGGGGCAGGGAGAGGCAGCTCCCAGCAGGGACAGGCACCCTGAGCTGACACCGCTGCCCGGGCTCTGCCTCGCCCTGTGATTAATGGCACCGGCACACAAAGCAGGAGCCATCCTCCTAATGCATGTCACAAACTTCATAATTCCACTTGGAACGAGACAACAGCAAGTTAAATTCCTGGATCACTGTCACCGTGTCACTTACAGAAGGAGTTGCACCGGGGAGCAGTTGGCTATTGGAGTAATTTGAATGGAAATGTCAGTTTTCACAACCTGTGATTTGAGGTGAGTGCCCTGCTATTATACAGCAGCTCTGTCAGGCTGAGTGCTCACTGCCACCTCCCCTCACATCCCAGCCTCCTCCTGCCACCCGCTGCCACCAAAAAATCCACATTTCCTGCTCTGCAACACCTGCAATCCCAGCGAAGAACAGCTTGTGTGGGTGAGCACTCCCTGTGTCTCACTCTGTCCTGGCCAGATTTTAATCCTGATTTTTTTTTATTCTGGCAAAGGTATGTGCTTCAAAACCTCCCCAAAAGAGTGAGCTGTTCCTGTATAAATTGATTAATTGAGACTCACACTGACCTCTGGGTTGTGTCTGAGTAAGGACTTCTGAATATGGTCAATATGTCTCACTGCTAAATACTTGCAGGAGTTGCTACAATGAGGTTGTACACGTCTTGTACATCTCTGTGACAGGCTCAGTCAATTCCTGGCACTGTAAGGGGAAAAAATACTGTGCAGAAGTACCCGTCCTTCAGCACCACCTTTGTGTGTGTTATATACACATTTATCCAGGTGTTGTGGTGTTAGAAAGGCCACACATCCACTGCACACCTTGGGCAGTGCTCTGTCTCCAGTGATTCAGGAGGAAATGGAGTTAAATCAGCATGGCTGGCAAGCAGGAACTCACAAAAATTTAACTTCAGTCACTTAACATCAGTTTAGAAGGATACTGGAGAGCACCAGCAATGGGGTGAGTCCTTTGTGAGTTTCTCCTCCTTGGATGAGCAGGATGCTCTACTTTAGAAAAAAATAAGAAGGTTTGTTGCTCAAAAGCAGAGCTGTGACATCAAGATGTTTGGGCTTTGCCATCCTCCCTAGTCAGGAGACAATAAAGAAATTATTTTGCTGTTTATACATTGCCCACAGTGCCACAGACGTTGGGGTATCTGCAGGCAAAGTGAAGCTCAATTACCACTATTATTTTTCCTTTGAAAGGAGTGGTTTCCTCAGTCAGTAAATCCAGGGGTTTTTCTTATTCTTTGATGCCAAACACAAATACGTCGGGAGAAAACCTCGTCTACAAAACGTGCAGCAAAAGAGATGGAAAACAAGCCAAATTTAGATTTTTGCCTGCAGGACAATTGACAAACCACGATGCATTCCTGGCTTCAAAACAGCTCCTTAGATCACAGGTGGTTGGATTTTAAAGGGTAGAAAGCAAAGCTGTCTCTTTCCAGTGTCTCCTCCACAGCCTCCTGACTTTTATGTGTGCCCGGGCAGGGGAGCCTGGATCCTGTTGCAACACTCTGTTGGACTATAAACCAATGATATTTGCTTTACCTGTGCACTATCTTCCATGCAACAAAACAACATTTACATCTGGGATCAATTTGCTTGAAATTAAAGTGCAGCTGCTATATCTCTTCTGCATCAAAAGTGTGGTGTTAAGGCTATAACACACAGACAGTTACACATTACTCGGCATTGTAATATTTAGATTTGTGTCATTTTCCATCTGAGGTAAAAAGCATCTTTAAATAAATGAGTGATCTTAGACTACATATTTTATGGGCTGTGTACTCGGCGAGATATATCCACATTTGCAACGAGCATGTTCTGAGCTCCAATTGCCAACTGTGTGTTTAGGCCTTGAATTTTAATGCTCCAACAAAAACGCGGCATTGGGGTAATTGGGGCTGTGTGCTCTGAAAAGTTCTGCTGTGCTTGTGCAAGAGGGCTGGAGGAGTTTTGTGGGTGTTCTCAGGTAAAAGGGAAATGCAGATACACTTCTCCCTCCTTAAAAGGCTTTGGGGTGATGGAATTGCAGCTTCCAGGACCTACAAGAAAGATGGAGAGAGATGATTTGCAAGAGCCTGGAGTGCCAGGACAAAGGGCTAAACTGAGACTAGGCTTAGATTAGATACCATGAACTACAGGGTCAGATGGGATTTTGGGAATTAGGAATTCCTCCCTGGCAGGGTGGGCAGCCCTGGCACAGGGTGCCCAGAGCAGCTGGGGCTGCCCCTGGATCCCTGGCAGTGCCCAAGGCCAGGCTGGACACTGGGGCTGGAGCACCTGGGACAGGGGAAGGTGTCCCTGCCCAGGGGCTGGAACTGGATTGGCTACAGTGTCCCTTCCAACCCAACCAATTCCATGATTCTATAATTCTGTTTACTATAACTCACTATTTTCTGATGTCTGGGGACAATTTGGCTCTGAAGTTTCCAGCCAGTTTTACCCAACACTGCTCCCTCTTAGCTCTGTATTTTCATTCCTCCCCAGATCACCAAATTCAGCCTGATATTCTCTTATTGTTTTACTGCCACTGGCAATAAACAATTCAAAAGCCCTAAAAACACTGTCCAGGACAAAAGTTACTGAGCAGAGAGCAGGGCAGCTTAGTGAAATCAAGCTCAGTGGTTATGTAGGTCATTTCAAACAGAGAATATTCTACCTGAAAGCACAGAGTATTGGTTAAAACAAAAAAAAAAAGGAAGTGCAGCATTTCCAAGCTATCGCTTCCTCCTAGCAGATGCAATATTTTGTGTTTTAGTGAAGATGAATCAGATTTTTTTTTTGTAATAGTCAGAGTGAGGCTGCAGCCTCTGCTGGGCACTGTTCAACCCCAGCAGATGAGAGGCTGTAGGATCTCTACTTCTTCTGCTCCAGCTTTGGCAAATAAGGACTTTTCCAGAGCAATCCCGCAGTGGTTGACATGACATAAAGCTGTGAAAGACAGGATGCTGCTCATCCAAAAGAATCAGATTATGTACCTGGACTTTATCCGCTGCCTGGAGAAGAGAGACAACCAATTAGTCCAACACAGCTTCTTTGCCATACCCAGGCTGGAAAACAGATTGAAGGGGTCAAAAACATTCAGAAGGCTCCACATGATCTGACATTTGCCTTGTCACAATTTTCCTGACAGCCAGAAGGTTGGAGGCAGTCTGCTGGTCATCGGCAGCGACGGAAGGGAAGACTGATTGCCGAGTGGGGCACGGGGAGCTGCTCAATTAACAGCCTGCTCCTCCTCAAAGCAGCCCCTTCTTCAGCAGCTCAGGCTGGGTTTAGGCTGCTCATTTTAGAGGATAAACAGGCTGTAAACAGCTGTGGGAGTGAGCAGGCATGCCTGGAGTTTCCAGCCTGATACTCCTGTGCAGACAGATGTGATCTCCAAGCTAAGACATCCAAACCTCCAGTCCCATCCTCTTCTGCATTCCTTTGTATTTGCACAATGCAGTTTAAAGGCTGCAAGACTTCCATGGCTGATAAATCAGTTTCCTTTCAGTTTTTGCTGTTATTTTCCAGGTTGATTTTGGCCCCACTTAAATAGAACTTTCTGCAGAGTTAATTCTTTGCATGGGGTTTTTGTTAGCCTGGGACATGAGAGTGGGCACTCACCTCATATCTGTGTAGATGATACGGATACAGATCTATCTATCTATCTATCTATCTATCTATCTATCTATCTCATAAATAAAAATCAGGATAGTTTTCCATTTCCCCACTATTCTGTGACAAAATCCCATCCCTTCTGCCACCCATCTGTCACAGCCACTGGGAATGTCTGGGGTTCTTCCTCCTCACTTTTTACATAGAAGGTAAAAAGCACAACAGCCCTGAGATCAGGAATTGTATGTCCCAACAAAAATAGGACACAAAAAGTCTGCCAAAATTTGGATAGGCAGAGACTGAGATCCTCTCTCCTAACCCACTTTGCCTGATGCTGCTCCAAACTGCAGGCATGGAGCTCCTGAAGAGGCTGGATCTCCATTCACCACTGGTGGCCAATCTTCTGATCCACTGAGAGGGTGCTTAGGATGACATTTGGATAAAGGTTTGAAAAAACCCAGCCCAAACAAACCCTTCCAGCAGTGGAAATCCAGCCTTGGTTGGACCTTTGGTCAAAGAGGGGTCCCCACCACACTCCCTCCAAAATAATTTATTAATTATATATTATTATACACAGGCACTCTATATTACATATTTTAAAATTTATTTATGTGAAGAAGGCTACATTTCAGAAAGCCTTTCAAAAACAGTGAAAGCCACAAAGTCAGCCCTGTGTTAAGGCCAGACTTCTGCAGGTTCTAGATAAAATAAAAGTAATTTTCTGTGTGTCCTCAGCACAGCCCTGACCCTGCTGGGCCCTTTGGCAGCCCCAGGTGCCTGTGCTGGTGTCCCTGGCTGCCCAGGGCGAGGCTGGGACATGAGCTCTGCTGGCTCCCTGTGAATTACAGCCCTGGCCCGTGGGGTCACCTCCCTCTGCTCCCCCTCCTCGGGGCAGGGGGCACCAGGAGCCAAAGGGGACACAGGGCCGGGCACAGGAGCTGCCTTCCAGCCATCCCAGCTGATTACTGAGGCATCATCCACGTTCCAGCTGGGGAACACCAAGTTTGCCATCACTGCTGTTGGCTCTGTCTGTAAATGATGCTTTGGTGCAGCAGCTCACGCTGCAGTGCTCCAGTAATTCCTGCACTGCCCTGAACCTCCTGAGCCCACACAGCTCCAGGCACCTGCACTTGGGGTGAGGTGCCGACCTGGGTCCCTGATGGGAAAGTTTTCTCTAAGAAAAAATTAAAACGGTTGTGTGATGAACTTTTGCTCATGAGCATTTTGTTCAGACAGGACAAAGGGATTTTTTTTTCCTGGGCACTATGAAGAAATAATTTCCTCCCACCAGTTACATTGTCATTAACTACTGAAAGGATGCTTGTGTGCCCACTGCCCCCCAAAATTCAACCTGCACTTACCAAGCTGATTGAAACCAATTTTGATTGGTATCGAAAGCACATAAAATGTGTTTGATTCATGAATGCAAAATAAGGACCATGTTCGAAGTTTATACTTCTAAAAATCACAGGTCATAATCAAAACTGAACCTTCTGGAAAGGCTCAGCCATGAGAACAAAGCTGTGGAATCACAGAATCATGGAATGGTTTAGGTTGGGAGGGATGTAAAGCCCACCCAGTGCCACCCCTGCCATGGCAGGGACACCTTCCCCTGTGCCAGGTGCTCCAGCCCCAGTGTCCAGCCTGGCCTTGGGCACTGCCAGGGATCTGGGCAACCAACAAAAACAATTTTCCAAAACATCCCAGGCTGCACCAATGGAAATACAATGGGTTTTCCTTTTGCTCATCAGAGTTTTAAAGATTTGACTCAAACCTGGATCCAAACCCCCTGGGGGTTCCCACTCCCGGAGTCCTGCCGTGGTGCTCCAGCCTTGGATCTGAGCAGGGCTGGGAGGGGCTGAGCGGAGCCGAGTTCCAGATCGGCTGAAATGCCCTACTTTGAAGTGAGAGACAAGATTCCGTGTGGAATTAGGTCACCCCGGCGCCCATCGGAAATGAAAATTACATCATCGCGCGGTGGCTCGTCCTCGGATAAAAGGCTTGCAGCTGCTTCCCTCATCAGCTCCCAGCAGCTCTGCACTCGGGGTCATGCTGAGGGTTATTTTAATTAAGCACAACCTCTCCCAGCCAGGCTGACCCCGGCTGGTGCCTAAGTTGGGCAGAGCCCCCACACCGGGCTCGACCCTCATCTTCCTCCCGTTCCTCCAGCGAGCAGGAGCTCCTCTTCCTTCCATCTGCCCTGCTGCCATCTGCAGCGAGAACTTCAGCAGAAAGAAAAGCAATTCCACCTCAGAGGACACCCCCAGCACTGGATGGGCTGCCCTGGCACAAGCAGCATCCACAGGCACGGAGCAGCATCCCCTTTCCCGCAGGCTGGCTGCGGACTGATCAGGGAGAGGAGCCCAGGAGGAGCCCCCCACGCTCCCGTCTCCTCCAGGAAAACTCACGGCAACAAATAAAAAGCCCTGTTTAAAATAACTAAATAAGGCACTTAAAGAGGTTTTAAAAATTGATAACTCCGCGCAAGGGATCGATCTTAATTACTGCCCCCAGGGTGGTTTTTTTTTTTTTTTTTTTTTTTTTTTTTTTTTTTTTTTTGTCTTCTGGCTTTTTTCAGCTCAAAAACCTCACCCGCCCACGCCAGCCATTAATGAGAAACGTGAAGGGCTCCTTAACAATGTCCTTTCATCAGGCCGAGGCGCTGCCAGCATCCCGCTCACGTCAATTCGCACCTCCTGGTGCAGCTCCTGCATCCCGGCCGCCGGTGATGGAGCGCAGGCCCCCGGCTCCGGCCGGGCTGGGCTCCTCCTCCGGCCCCAAATTCCCCCGGGTCGGGCTGGGGAGCAGCCCGGCTCCCCATCCCCGCAGCACCCCGCTGGGGAAGCAGCAAAATGGGGCGGCTTCCCTCCCTCAGCCTCCAGCCTGCAGGGATGGGGCCAAGGATGCTCGTCCTGGGATAATGGGGAGAGGAAAAGGGGTTTGGAAGAGCGGGGAAGGGAGGGGACTGGGGGCTGGATGGAAATGGTGCCTGAGAAAAATGGGGGTGGGAAGAAGCGAGCACGTGGAGAGGGATGGTTTGAGGACAGGGAGGGAGAAATGTTTCGTGAGGACATGGCTCCTGGGGGGAAAAAAGAGGAGGAGAGAGGGGAAAATGAAAAAAGAGAAAGATAAGAAAAAATGAAAGAAGAGACAAATAAGAAAAAAAAAAGAGAAGAAAAGAAAAAAGAAAAAAAAAAGAAAAAGTAAGGAGAGAAAAGTAAAAAGAGAAAAGAGGAAAAAATAGGAAAAAAAGAGAAGAAAAGAAAAAAGAGAAAAAGAAAAAAATAGGAAAAAAGGGAAGAAAAAAGAGAAAAAAATAAGGAGAGAAAAGTAAAAAGAGAATAGATAAAAAATAGGAAAAAAGAGAAGAAAAGAAAAAAGAGAAAAAGAAAAAAATAGGAAAAAAGGGAAGAAAAAAGAGAAAAAAATAAGGAGAGAAAAGTAAAAAGAGAATAGATAAAAAATAGGAAAAAAGAGAAGAAAAGAAAAAAGAGGAAAAAGAAAAAATAGGAAAAAAGGGAAGAAAAAGAGAAAAAGATAAGGAGAGAAAAGTAAAAAGTGAAAAGAAAAAAGTAAAAAGTAAAAATAAAAATAAAAATAAAAAACGGAAAAAGAAAAAGTAAAAAGAGAAAAAAGAGAAGAAATAAGAGTAAAAGAAAAAGGAGAAGAGAAAAAAGAAAAGTAAAAAGAGAAACAAAAAGTAAAGAGGAAAAAGTTTTAAAAATGTTACAAAAAAAAAAATATATATATAAAAATGAGGACTAAAGAAGAAAATCTGAGCAGTGGGAGCACTGTCCCTGCTGCCAGGCACAGAGCCGTGTGTGTGTTTGCTTCTCCCACCCTGCAGGCGTTATTGCAAACCCGAGCAGCACAGCCCAAATCTTTGGAGTGGGCAGCCCGGGGCTGGCAGGGAGATTTTCCTTTGTTTTCCCGGAGGAGCGCAGGGCACGGCCCCTCACACCGCAGCCGGAACCACAGCTCCCACCCTCCTCCGAGGGTATAAAAATGAACACAATTAAACCTGTAAACGCAATTCTTCAAGGGGTTTTGCATTCCTGTAAGGCTCTTATCAGGAAATTATTCTTGAAATAGTCCCTAAATCTTTCCAGGATTCCCCCTGGGATATTGTGCTGAAAGTTTTTAAGGAATTTTTTAAAGGTTTACTCATTTTTGCATTTTCTTTAAGGAAGCACCACCTCTCCCAATAAATAACCATGTTAATAGCAAGTCTCTTGGAGCTGGGTGCAACACAATATTTATAGATAATACAAATTTAAAATAGGAGGAAAAATGATTAAAAGTGGCAATCTGTGATTTTCCAGAAGAAATAATCATAGTGACATAGAATGGTTTAGGGTGAAAGGGATCTTAAAGATCATAATAGTAAGAATGATAATAATAAAAATAATAATAGTAATAGAAAGAAACAATAATTTAAAATCACCGCTCATTTCTAACTTGACATAATTTGGGAAGTGATGTGTCCTACCAACAACAGCAATTCCACTGATAAAGAAAATATCAATTATCACTTCAAAAAAGTTCCCGATTCTTGAGAACTGCTTAAAAAAAATGAAATGGAAACTCTGAAGGGCCAGATCTTTCTTGCCCCGATCAGATGACTAATTCCTCTAATTCCACAGGCCAGGAAATTTGGGCACATATCGAAAAAGGTCCCCAGCACTCCAATGAATCGTTTTTCTGTTCGAGATGCCTCCAGTCTGAGCTCATTACGCCGCAAACCCGGCGTGCATGGAAGTGATCTGTAACAATCCTGAGGCCTGGGGCCCTTTTCCATTTGGGATTGATACATGGGGTGGAATCTGCATTTTTCATCGAACAGTACAACCAGTGTGGCTGCAGTTCTGCTGCAAATCCGATGCAGGAAATACAAGAGAGTCCTTCTAAAATATTCCCACTTGCCTTGGACTGCCTGCAGAGCTTGTTTGTAAGGGGAAAAAAAAAAAAAAGAACCTGCTGCAAAATTCAGTTTCTTCCCTGGTCAAGGGCATCTATTTCATTCTCAATGTAATTCTGCCAAAACAAATATTATTTTTGAATGTTCCATTATCCCTGGCCCTGGGAAGGGCTGGAGCAGCGTGCTGGTCTGGGATGCTGCAGGCCAGGATGTGCCAAGAGCGTGGCCAGGCTGGATGGGGGCACTGGCAGGGCAGGGGAAGCCAACTCCCAGGAAAAAAGCACAACGCTGGTGCCAACCAGGGGGCAGGGGCTGGTTTGTCACATACAGAGGGTGTGGGGTGTTTCATCAGCTCCAGACACTGTCCTCAACCCACCCACGGGATGGGGACCCCAGGCATCTCTGGGGGCAGAGAGTGAGCCAAACCCAACCCAACCCCAAATCCCTGCACCTCCTTGGTGCTGCATTATTTTATTTTATTACGACTTTGCTTATCTACTATATATATATATATAAAATGTATCTATCTCTATAATTTGCCTTTTATATATATATATATATATGTATTTATATAAGTATGTATGTATGTAAGTATGCATATTATGTACACATACACACACAAACACATGTATTTCGCCCGTGCCAGGCCTATTTTCGGGTGGTCCCTCTCTCCCTGTCCCTGTCCCTGTCCCCGTCCCTGTCCCTGCTCCTGTCCCTGTCCCTGTCCCTCTCTCCCTGTCCCTGTCCCTGTCCCCGTCCCTGTCCCTGCTCCTGTCCCTGTCCCTGTCCCTGCCTGTCCGTGTCCTTGTCCCTGTCCCTGACTGTGTCCCTGTCCCCAACTGTCCCTGTCCCTGAATGTCCCTCTCCCTGTCCTTAGCTCTGTCTCTGACCGTCCTTGTCCCTGCCCCGTCCTTGTCCTTGTCCCTCTCCTTAGCTCTGGTCCTGACTGTCCCAGTCCTTGTCCCCCTGCCGATCCTTCCTTGTCCCTGTCCCTATCCCTGTCTGTGCCCTTAGCCCTGTCCTTGTTCCTGTCCTTAGCCCTGTTCCTGAATGTCCCTGTCCCTGTCCTTGTCGCCCCTGTTCATCCCTCCCTGTCCCTGTCCACCTCCACCTGTCCCTCTCCATCCCTGACTGACCCTGTCCAAGTCCCTTTTCCTGTCCATCCCTTCTTGTCCCTGTCCTGTCCCCCCCGTGCCTGTCCCTTCTCATCCTTACCTTGTCCATCCCCTCCTGTCCCTGTCCCCCTGTCCATCCCTCCCTGTCCCCCTGTCCCTCTCTCCCTGTCCCCTGTCCATCCCTGCCTGTTCCTGTCCAACCCCACCCACCTCCACCTGTCCTGTCCATCTCTGACTGGCCCTTTTCCTGTCTGTCCCTTCTTGTCCCTGTCCTATCCCTGCCCATCCAACCCGCCCATCCCCTCCTTGCCCCATCCCTGCCTGCCCCTGCCCACCCTGAATCCCTGGCCCAGAGCAGGATTTCCCTCCCAAAGTTGGCTGTTTCCCTGGGAAAGGCATCACCTGCCCCAATCCCAGCGCTCCCCGTCCCCACAAAAACAAAGTCACATCCCCCAAAAAGCCCAAATACCTGAAAAAAAACCCATTGAGGAATGCAAATGTGGGAAAGGTTAAAGTTGACATTTGCTGCCGCCTGCTTTTGGTGGCAGCATGTATTAGAGATATAAAGAAATAATAAAATACACCCAAACTGTACATATTATAAGGCCGTATTTTTATCTCGGGGTTCTGGTGACACGTACAAACCACTTGAGCTTTGCTTCTGTGCTTTATATCGCCACGAGAAACCCTTGATAAAAATACAGCCTTATATTGTACAGTGGGGTATAGTTTATTTTCCCCATATATCACACCCTGTGTTTTATTTATAAACAGACCCAAAGACACTTGCACATGCAAAGCAGTTTTTTTATTGAAGTAATTCCGAGGTATCAATAATCCTGCATTAACTAACGCATTGCCACACAATAATTTTTGGGGGGCAGCAATGGCCTTTCTAAAGAGACATCCATGAAAATATGATAAAACACATAAAAAAATCAGTATTTCCATGTTACAATTTACGATTCCCACACTGGAAATTTCAGCTTCTGGTGGCTCGTACTCGCAGAGAACCCTGCTAAAACCACCTCAAAATTTAACTTTAATGTCTCTTGGATCCTTCCAGTGGAGAGGCTACAGGAAATAAAGCTTTGGAAAACAGAGAAACGTGGAAATCTGAAGGAAAACTCAAATGATAAAGGAATGTGCTGCTGATAAGGAAACAGCTACAATGAGCTTTCAGTATTTTGCCAAATTTGGCTAATCAAACTGCTTATCCAAAATATACAATTTGTCAGGATCATCTCTTCCCCTGCACTACACAAAAAAAAAAAAATAAAAATTTCCCATATCCCTGAAAAAGAAAAGGCAGGAGTAAGGCATTCAACAGCTGCCTGCACAGATCTCACTGTGCTCCCTCAACTCCTGTTCAGGTAAAAAACCATTTTATGCCCCAAACTGGGGAGGGGGAGCTGGGCAGGGGCGGGCAGGGCCCAGCATGCCAGGCTGAGCCAGACACCTCCTCAGGGGGAAGCTTCCACCTCACATTTGCCACGTCCCTCCCACTCCCTTATCCCTGCTTTAATGGACATTAAAAATAGAACAAAACAGGGCTGGAGATGGGAACAAAATCCATGCACAACAGGCCTGGATCGCTGTAGTCATTCTGCTGTAAAATGTAAAAACAAGAAAGGGCAGCCGAGCTGCCTCCCCCAGGACGCATCCCGCTTTTTTAATATAGTGGTGCCACCACACATTTCACTTTGGATGTTGCATTATATTTATATGTCACTCAAATATTTACCATTTCCCTGAATTCTGCTGGGTGCTCCGAGAGCTCGTTACAAGCCAAGGAGCCGTGGTTGTGCCGTGCCTGGTTAGCATCCCCCTGGACGTGCCAGCTTCTCCTTCTGCAGCTTCTCGTGGGACAGCAGCCACTCCTTCATCAGCTGTCCCCCGCCGTAGTTCCCGCTGTCCCCGCTGCTGCGGATCACCCTGTGGCACGGGATGATGATGGGGATCTGCAAAACAACCCAAAACCCGGGAGGAGCAAAGGGTGAGGACAGGGGAGCCGGGAACAACGGGATGTGGCCCTCAGTGCCCTGGTGGGGATCTGCCACGGGCTGGGCTCCGTGGGCTTGGTGTTTTCCAGCCTGAATGATGCTGTGGTTCCACAGTCTGGAAATCAAATCCAGCACTCTAAAAGGCAGCAGCTGTGTGGCACTGGGCTGGCAGGGACACGGAGCTGCCACGTCAGGGCCACGCTCTGGGCAGAGCACAAACCGAGCCCATCGGCACCCCTGGAGACCACTCCAGTTCTCAGGAAAAAATAGGCATGGACAGGAATTTTAATACATAAAAAATGATGTAAAGCCTTTAAAAAGATAAACCTGAGATATTAAATCCCATATATAAAATCTTCCCTGCAGCACCAGGTTCTGCAGTCCTGTGCCAGCTGAGCCCTCCGTGCCCAGGGTGGGGAACAAAGCCTCAGAGACCCAAAATGCACATGAAGGATTATTTAAATTGGACACTGGGATGGAACTGCTCCCTGGCAGGGTGGGCAGGGCTGGCACAGGGTGCCCAGAGCAGCTGGGGCTGCCCCTGGATCCCTGGCAGTGCCCAAGGCCAGGCTGGACACTGGGGCTGGAGCACCTGGGACAGGGGAAGATGTCCCTGCCATGGCAGGGGTGGCACTGGGATGAATTTTAAGGTCCCTTCCCACTCAACTCATTCTGGGATGCCATGATCTTCCCAGGACCAAAAGATTTCTGGAGAAAAATAGATTATTGAGAAGGGGTCCCAGTGCCTGATCCTCTTCCTGCTCTAGCACCTCCATATGCACCCTGGAGAAATTCTCTGGAAGACCAAGGCACTATTTATTATTTAGCAGCAAGTCAATCCAAAATGGGTTGTGAATGTTTAAAACCTCCAACAGGAGAAGTCTGATTCCAACCTAACCAATTTTAAGAACTCTTTTTTTTTTTTTCCCCTGTCTGCCTTCTACTCCCTATCATTTATAACCACACGACACAGATTCTGCAAAATCAATGCCAGAAGTTACATAATGGACTGATAATGCAGAGGAGAACATAAACATGTTTTTTTTTTTTTAATTTTTTTATTACAGGTGATTATCATAGCTGAAGTACACACCATAAAAACTGCAATACATCATCTCTAATCACGGGTGTGTTTTGGTAACTGCATAGTAATGGCATTGCAATGGTGGAGCTGGGACAACAATCACTCACCCAAAAGGGCAGTTCTCACAAATCTGGGTATCTCAAGTCAAAAATTGTAATTTATTTCTATGTAGACACACAGACAAATTGCACACTTTACCCCCACTTATTTTAATCCCATTTAATAATAATGTTCAAGCACTGTGGTATATTTGAGCCTGGGATACACAAACCCCAAAGTAGCTGAACAGCTACTGGCCAGACCATAGATTGAGAAGGCTTTTTTTGGGGTGTTCTGTCAGTTTACCTAATTTCAGTGCCTGAAATTTAAAATCTTAATCTCAACTCACATTAAATGAGAATACACACAGGTCCTAATTGTTGATCAGGGTTTAAATAAAAAAATGCTTCCAATATCTGCTTTATTTGGAGGTGGCAATGCCACAAGTGATTAATCCATCTGTGACAACTCCAGTGACTACCAATAAAAACTTTGCTCTTTGCCAAGCCATCCCACAGTAGGTTTATGACTTCTTCAAAGGAATTGGGTTTTTTCTTTTTGCAAGTGTTTTTCTGGTTTGGGGTTTCTCTGCCTTTACACTCCCCGCAGTTCCTGCAGGAGGCTTGGCTTGAGTGACAAAGCCATAATAATACACTGTAAAACATCTCTGAGGTTCATTTGCAATTCTTTAAAAATACACACAGTAAAGCAGCAGATTTTGGTGGCAAGGCTATAAATCTTGGTGGAGAAAAAGAAAAAAAAAGGATTTTATTTTCAGATGTGGGGTCTTGGATGATCCCTGGGTGGATGCAGGACCTGCTCACAGCACAGGGGAGTGGGGCTGAGCTGTCACCACCAAGCAAACAGAGGAGGTATGAAATTAATGCCCCTTTTTCCATGGCCAAAACAAAGAATTCCATGCTGAGATTGTCCCAACACAAGCACCTATCTGTCACCCTGCACAGCTCTGGATGTAGAAGTGGTACAAAGACCATACCAGCTGTAATTTAAAAATATTGAATATTGCTTCAGTTTGGCTTAATTGTGGTGACAACGTTCAGCCTACTAAAATAATTAAACCTGCTAAAATTTATTAGGGCCCTAAGGACATTTTAGAGGGAGAACTACCCTAGTCTGGAGCTTTAATGCCTCAGCTACATTTAATGTAATTTTTATCAATAACCAAGCAGCTCATAATATTATAGCACCGCTGAAATCTTCATGCTGTGAAATCTAATTCCTCTCCTCCACGAATCCATCACACACACGGCCCCTACCTCAAACGCTATAAAACTTCCAAACCCAGAGATTTGTCTCCAACAAAAAAATAATATGAAGGAGCCTTCAGATCGATGCCGGAGTCCCTCTGATTTGGGCACCAGCTGAATATTTTCTCCAACTTCGCTTTTGTTCTTCTGGGTAGAGGCCCACAAGGGAAAGAGCTTGTTTTCACTCGCAGCCTCATCAATACCTAAATCCTGGTGAACAAGTGACACTGAGAAGCTGTAATCAATAGCTCCCTGTGCGTTTTTTCTTCTGGTCAAATGGTTCAGCACTACTGACAGCCCTGACACTCGGAACATGATGCTAAATCTTTATCAACAGCCATCTGGGTGAGTGGCAGAACAAGGCTGGGCCGGTCATTAGCGCTCCTGGCGATCTGTGAATAAACCAACTCCTCCAGAATGCGTTTGTTTAGGGAAAAAAAGGTGGGGGGAAAACCCCCTGCCCACAGGGTGGATCACTCTGAACTGCTTTTAGGGAATTCCGGTGCTCTGGTTGTTCCCAGCGCTCAGTTTGAGGTGAGGGAACTGTCCCATGGAAGGATGGAGAGCTGCTGATCTGCCTGGCTCAGCCAGGCCAAAATGGAAACAGCTGAGGGATCACACTGAGACACACAGAAAAAACACTCAGCAAAAAACACTCAGCAAAAAACAGTCTCGTGGTTTGCTCATGTCACAGAATCCCAGACTGGCTTGGGCTGGCAGGGATCTTAAAGATCACCCAGTTCCACCCCCTGCTTTGTCTGCACCTCCTCCCCAGCAGGAACAAGTCCTGTGATGTGACCCAGTGCCCCATGGAAGGATGGAGAGGTGCTGATCTGCCTGGCTCAGCCAGGCCAAAATGGAAACAGCTGAGGGATCACACTGAGACAAAAACACTCAGAAAAAAACACTCAGCAAAAAACAGTCTCGTGGTTTGCTCATGTCACAGAATCCCAGACTGGCTTGGGCTGGCAGGGATCTTAAAGATCACCCAGTTCCACCTCCTGCTTTGTCTCCACCTCTTCCCCAGCAGGAACAAATCCTGTGATGTGACCCAGTGTGGCTCTCAGGTTATCACTGGCCACCAAAGGAAGCAAAGGTATTGGGAATGAAAACAGTAGGAAAAGGTTCATCCCCAGAGGGTGCTGGCACTGCCCAGGCTCCCCAGGGAATGGGCACGGCCCTGAGGCTGCCAGAGCTCCAGGAGAGCTTGGACAGCGCTGCCAGGGATGCCCAGGGGGGATTTTGGGGGTCTGGACAGGGCCAGGGTGGGACTGGATGACCTGTGGGTCCCTTCCAGCTCAGGACATTCCCTGACTCAATGGACGAGCACACTGGTACTTCGATGTGTCCACAGTGTTTCAGATCCACCCATCACAATTTTCTCACAAATGCACAACTGCTCCCCCAGTGTTCAAAACATTTTGGTTGAATATCCGTTATTTAGCTGAGCGTTATATCCACGATTTAGGATGGATTGGTGCAATATCCTCGATTTAGGACAGACTGGTACCAGGATCAGGCTGTGCCCCTGGCTGGGGTGAGCCCAAGGACCAGCACAGTTGGAGAGGGCACAAACCCAGCACAGGCAGCTCTGAGTGCTGTGATCAGACCACTGAAGATGTCTTATTTAAGGCACAGAACACTCATTTAGGATGGCCTTGGACTAATCAGCCCAACATTCTCCATTTCCCATGAGCTTCTGTGATTTCTTTTTGATCCTCCTCTACCAGTCTAATGAGATTTTTAATTGAACTTTGTGGGTTCCCTTTGAGGACCACAGACCTTGCAATCAGTGTGAACCACAGCAAACTCTGGGAAGTCTCTCCTGTGAAAGGTGAGCCATCCCCACCCTGTCCTGGGCATGAACTGAGGCAGCTGCTGTTGGCACCTCTTCCACCTTCTCAGGAAGCTGAAGGGCAGCCCAGGAATTATGTGAAGCATCCCAGCTGCAAGGGGAAACCTGTGGAATGCACTCTACCCAAATTAAAGACCAAGCTGTGACTCATAGAAGGGAGAAACGTGCTGGTATCTGGTGGAGAAAGGTGAGCTTGTGATTCTACCCAAGTGTTTGAGGGACAATATGATGCCCAGCTCAGGGTTATTTCAAAGAGCCCTTCTTCCTGGTACTGCTACCCTCACTCAATCAGGTTTATCACAAATCCATCCTCCACCACACCAGGCTGTTCCAAGCCCCATCCAAGCCTTGAGCACTTCCAGGGATGGGTCTGGGGTTTGGACTGAAGGTTTAGACCCTGGGTAGTTGTAGAGCAATCTCTGACCTCCCATGTTTTTTCACACTGGTCCTCTCAGTATTTTCTTTAATCAGATTTCTACGAGGCTGCAAGGTGGAGCTGCAAATTGGGTCAGAAAATCTGTTTTCGCAAGAGTTGACGGCTTTATACACAGAAATAACAAAGGTGAGGGTTTTTTTTTTTTTCAGTGCCACATTTTATCTTTATCTTTCACCTCATGCATAAAATCCCTGTGTATTGCACACAGCCAGCCTGCACATGATGGCTCACAGGTGAAGGACCACGGAGACATTTCTGGGGGAAATACCAGGAGCAGTGAACAGTTGCTCACACTCAAGTGCAAAAGGACAATGTGTGTGTGTGTTTGCATGTGGAATATGGATGGAATTTCAGATTACCTCCAGGAGATGAGCAGTAGCAAAATTGTGGTTTGCGATGGGCAGGACTCTCATTACACCACTGATTTTTTTTTTTTTTAATCATCAGCTTTCTATGATGAAATATTGAGGTGGTATTATATTAATACAGCTCCTTTTCCCTACAGCTATACATTATTATCTATAACCATAGCTTAAAAATTTTCTGCTGGGGACAGAAACCACTGCAGCCATGGTATGGGCTGGGAAATGGCAATAATAACTAGGACCCCATTTAAAAAAATTGCAGGAGCTTTGCTGTATATTTTCAGAACTATTTTCATCCTTCCTCACAGGGGAAAAAGCAGGAATTTTCACACCACAACCTGCTGTTACTGCTACTTTGGATGCTGCTGCTCCACTGCAGCCTGAGGGCAAAGCTGGGTACATTTCTAGGCGATAGCAATTACATCTCCTTTTGCACAACACTGGATTGTTATTCTTTGAGAACTGTTTCCTGTAGGTTTGCATTGGATTGCCTTATCTTAATGTACACCAGATTATATTGGAAAGCATTCCATCATATTAAAATAGTTTGTATTGTCAAGTACAATGCGGGGTATTGACAAAACACTGCTGATAGGAGCTGCTTCACAGGGACAGCTGATGGGTGCTGCAAATAGCAGGGTGGGCTCAGAGCTTCACCCCACATGGAGCTGTGTGGGTCTCCCAGGCTGGGTGCTGCCTGTGGGGGATTGTGGAATGAGATGGGCTCTGAGGTCCCTTCCAACCCGAATTGTTGCTCTGTGGCTCGGTGGGTTTAGGGATTGAACAGCTCCTCAAACAGTGCAGGCACACCCAGCTGAGCCCCCAGACCCTCCGAGCCAGGATGGGCTGATCCCAACCCACACAGCACCCACTGAGCCCCACAGCAGCTTCACACACCAGCCCAGGTGACTCAGGTGCACAAACACACCCGGAAAGACAAACCCAGACAAAGAAAGGGAAACCAGACACAGATCACTTAGCATCAGAAATCCACAGGCCTCACCTAGAGTGCTGCTCCCTCCAGATGGTTCAAATTCAGGCAACTCACCTCCAGAACCCCAGACTGGTTTGGGTTGGAAGGGACCTTAAACTCTCCCATCCCACCCCCTGCCATGGGCAGGAACACCTTCCACTGTCCCAGGGTGCTCCTGGCCTTGTTTTCAGAATTGTATTTATGCCAGAGTGGGTGGCTCGTGGATGTTTTAAACACAACCAAAAGCACTCATAATCTGCTTATTTAAGCCCATGTGGAAGATAAAAGACTTCCCCAACCTAAAAATACGTAAAGAAGTTTGAGAACAACAAACTGTGCAGAGGCTGGGAGTAACAGAAGCGTTTCTCCTCCCAACCCAACCCCATCAACTGTAGGGCATAAATCACACTCAACTGGGCTGTGCATTATTGCTGATTAAAAACACTTACTGACCTTATTCCTCATGGCAGGCCAGTTTTCAGAGCAGATAAGTTTAACCTAACGACATTTAGCCCGCAGAGCTCTCTAAATCCAGCATCTCCCAGCAGCTCTGGGCTGGAAGGTGCCCTGGACTCACCGGGTTGCTCCTCATGGCTGCTCCCACGGCTCGGGCTGCACGGCTGTTCCCAGCAAGATCTGCCAGCTGCTTGTAGGAAACGGCCTCCCCAAACTTGACATCCCTCAGCAGCGTCCACAGCACCTGCCTGGTGAAGGAATCTGCAAGGCAGAGGGAGAGAGCATTGCTGCAATGGAGAAATTAGGATGGAACAGTCAAAAAAACCCAGCACAAAGCAAGGCTCGGTGGCAGTTTTGTAATTTAAATTGGAACAGCCCCATGCACTGTCCTGGTCTTGTGCCCTGTATGACTACATTTAAATACTTGATTATTGCAGAGAGCAATTGCTTGGAGTAACTGATCACTATAAAAAAGGGATTTAAGGCTTTGATTTTCCTATATTTTTAATTTGCTTCGAGTACAATTATCCTGTTAGCTCGCACAATGTGGCTTTTCCCATTAAATTGGCTGAGTATAAATTAGCATAGAGTCAAATTAAAAGGGAAGGAATAAGTGGCTGTACCTATCTGACAAAGGCCTGGCATCTCCAGCTAATTTCCAACTTCAGCTGGGACGTGCCAGAGACGCCCTAGAGCCAGCAAACTCTGAATTATCCTGGCTGACTGCATTTTATAGTGGGGACCCCCGAGCTACTGCACACACTGCCAAGTGTAAGGACTAGCTGTGACCTTGAATGTCCTGCACATCCTTAATGATACAGGGGGAAAACATATATAATGTATCGGCCATTATTTTAATTTTAATTCGGCAGCAAATTGCTTTAAGTGTTCCAACTGCTGAAATAATGAAAAAGCAAATGCATTAGGAGAGGCTTTCTTTGGCATCTCAGGGTGTTACCCAGCCCAGGACTGTTTCAAGGAAGGAAAAGGGATAGTCCTGTTTGGATTTGAGTTGGGTTGAACACCTCTTGCTCTTCCAAGGCACTTGGGAAAGCTCTGAAGAGCTAACTCTTGGATAACTTACTGACAGGAGTGAGCTGGTGACTGGAAAAGGGGAAAAAAAGGAGAAGAGACCCCTTCCCCCAGCTGAGAGCCTCAACCTCCCGCTCTGGCAAAGAAACAAACTGATTAAAAACATTTTCTTTCTCTAGTTGTCAAAAAAGACATTGATTACCTTCTGTAGGAAGGTAAATGTGATTTTGTTCTTAAAGGAAACCCATACGGCGTTATGTGTGTGTTAAATAATAAAAATCACTTCTTAACTGAAGGGAATGATAATCACTTCATTGAAAAAATCTGTTTAGTCTTTATTATAACATTAAGCAAATTAAACATCAGCATAATCCAGGTGATACGAGAAAAGGGTCATCAAAGAAATTAACTTTGTTGTTCATTAATTTACATGGATTAGTAGAGGGCAAAGAGATAGCAAATCTGCTCTAGTTTTTTATGATATAATTTCAAACTGTACACCATTTGTGGCAGTAGGGTGACTTTGGGGTTAATCAGACTGATTTGTCCTTTTAATTGCTTTCTATTCAAAGAAAATTCATTAGATAATGTTCTCTTCAAAATTCATGAATCAATTTAACTGAAGAAACCACATTAACAGCTTTGGGTTCATTAGCACAAGCAGTTGTGTTACTGGCTGATTGCTACCAGGGTTTCCTTAGGCAAACAGATTTTGTTTACTGTGATTCCTTCAGAAAGGTTTATTTCAAATCAAACTGGTCCTTATTATTTTCTTAACGTGTTTAATCTGGCAGGATTAGCTTTAACCCCCCTGCTCAGGTGTCTTGGGCAGTCGCTGCCCCATGGCATCTTTTAAATGACCAACACCCAATCCAGAAAAATCCCTTTTTTACGCTCAGTTTTGCCAGGTTGGGGTGGGACGCACCTGAAACTTTTGGGAACCTGTTGGAATGAGGGAGAAAACAGAGCAAAGTGCACCTGGACAGGGAGCAGCTGGGGGAGGATGGGGCAGCTGCAGACAGCCCCAAGTGATGCCCAAATTCCCGAGGACAGGCTGGCACAGGGACACGGATTATCCCCCTCTCACACACAGGGGCACAGGTTATCCACGTGCCAGAGCCACCAGGCATTTTTCACAGGAGAAATCCCTGCCTCTGCTCCCACACAAAACACTCGTGAGGAGTTCAAAAGAATGAAATATTTAGCAATCATGCACATCATTTTGGAAACGTATCTGAAAACTCAATTCATCCTGCGGGGAGCAAACGCATTAATTAGTTTAAGCAGCTCCAAGAGGCAGTGCCAAATCCTGTTATTGAACTGTCTGCAAGTGCGAGTGCCTGGGAGCACAACCTGCCCAGATGAGGTGGGTGAACTTTGCCCAATTTTCAGTGTGCCAATGTTTTACGCTGTTAAATATCTTTATAAAGTGCTGTGAAATCCCCACATAAAAACAAACACAGGAAAGTTCTCTGGCTCCATGAGAACTCCATGTCCTGGGGATGCTACAGGGTGGGAAACTCAGAGTTTAAGGGCTTAGAATACAGTAATATATATAAAGCAAGATGGAGGTTTTGGGGTGGAGGCTGGTTCTTCTTCTTCACCTTCTTCTCCATGGGTTTGGGTGGTTTTGTGTAATTGGATAAAAAAGTCTGCATTGTGAGACAGGGGTGGTTGGTTATTAGGTTAAATGCAAAAATAATTCAGCGAGGCTGGTTCTTCTTCTTCACCTTCTTCTCCATGGGTTTGGGTGGTTTTGTGTAATTGGATTAAAAAGTCTGCATTGCAGGGCATGGGTGGTTGGTTATTTGGTTAAAAGTAAAAATAATTTAGGTGTCATTTTTTAGTTGGACAGTTTATCCTTAAAAGGCCTTGTAGAGAGAGGGATGTGGCTCCATTTTTGGTTTGCTGGAGTGAAGTGCTGTAGAACTCAGGGTTTGTGAGACTGACATGGATAAGAACTGATAAACATCCGAGTCCCAACAAGAAATACCATTTCACAATTTAATCCCAACCTTGGCAGAAGAAAAAGAAGTGAAGAATTGACATTAATGGTGATCCTGTGTGAGGAGGACACTTTTTTCCCTGAAGAAAAAAGAAGATAAAACTCAACACCATCCCATCCCCTCCCCACCCCCACAGGAAGGAATATTTCCACATAAATTACCCCGAACCTGTTGTTAATGCCTAAATGCTCACAGGTCCCTCCTACCAGCCCCCTGGGCCTTAATTCTCCATACAGCATGTTAAATCCATGGGGATAATGGAGAGAAAATCACTTTTACTTGAACACCAGCTGTATTGTAACTTTTAACAGTGTAACTGAAGGTGGGAATTAGTCCAAAGAAGGAAAATCATACACTTCTAACTAATAATCATGGAATTATGGAATGGTCTGGATTGGAAGGGACATTAAAAATCACTGTATTCCACCCCCTTGCCATGGGCAGGGACACCTTCCACTAAATAATATCTGTTATATATTATTTACCTGTATATATATATATATATATATATGTTTGTATCTAATCTCTAATGAGGATTTTTGGGGTTGGTGAGGGGGTCAGTCCCTCAGGATTCAGGATGGATGAGGGAAGAGCAGAGGGACCAGTGCCAGCCCCCTTCTGTCCCCTCTATATCCCACAGCCTGATTTTCCACCCTTTTTAATCTCTTTGATTAAGAGGAATTAAAGACAGACTGGTTTTTCCTTCCCATCAGCCCTGATTGCTGGGAATGTTAGTTTTTGTTTGTGGTGTTGGTTTATTTTTGTGGGGTTTTTTTTCCTGCTTTTCTTTTTGTTTGTTTGTTTTTCCCCCAGAGTTTTGCAAATGTAAAGACAGTTATAAACACTTGCTCCTCCTCGGCAGTTTTTTCACAGCCTGCCTGGGGTACTGCACAGATAACTTTTCTTTTTTTTTTCACTCATTTCTTCTCACTGTTATTACTATTAGCAAAAAAAAAACCCCAAACATTCAAGCACGACAGTTGAAAAACACCCAAATCTGTCTGGAAAACAGCAGCTCCCACCTGAGCCACAAAACTCAAGCTGGCTCTTGGATCTGGGAAGAACAGGTTCACACTCACACTGCAGAACTTTTCCTGACAACAAATGGTGGAAACCATTAATCCAAGCAAGAGAGCAGATTTTTAGCAATTTTGAGGCTTCTTTTTATTATTAAAGCCATGTTAAACCTGTCACCCTACCCAAGACTGCCCTAGCAAGTGATATGTGAAGAGATAATTTAATAATTTGCTTAATGCAAATGTTTTGCTTTTTTTATGAGGCTGCCCCTGGATCCCTGGATGTGTCCAAGGCAAGGCAGGCCAGGGTTTGGAGCACCCTGGGACAGTGGAAGGTGTCAGCCCATGACAGGGATGGCACTGGATGGGCTTTGAGGTCCCTCCAGCCCAAACCAGGCTGTGACTCCATCAAATATCAGGCACTTTTATTAAGATTTTATGTATTGCCTCTGCATGTATGTTTGTAAAATGTGATATAATGAAACAGAAACACGACTATAATGTAGAAACTTGCTGTCTGTCTGCACCACTTCAGTGAGAAATGGACCAAAATTCTTCCTTTTAACACCTTGAACATTCGGGCTGGCTCACACTGAGTGTGAGCTGCATTAAAACCCAATTAATGGAGCTGTTCCTGATCCGTGCTGTAACACAGTTTTACACAGAGCTCCCTTCAGATTTCTGAGTGGGTTGTGGGGCCAAATTCTATCCTTAGCAGCAAGGAACTCTCCCTGGAGCTCATCCAGCAGTATTTCTGCAGTTAAACTCCCTGGAAGTCAGGGGGTGTTTAACTCGAGCAGAAACTGATATTCTGACCCTTTTTTTTACACAATACCTCGAGAGCAGTTCACTACAACTTGCAGGAGCAGGTGGAATTTTAGAGCTGATGGAAATGGGGAACTGGAAGCTCAGCAGTAGCCCTTGGAACTCCCCAGGATTCCCACTTCCAACCCCAAACTTCCAACCCCAAACCCAAACAAGGCGTTATTGAAACCACGACCCATTCAGCATCTGCAGCTCCATCTCAGCTGAACGTTCAGACTTGGAAAGGCAGGACACCCCCAGCCAGGCTGGGCTTGGGTTTGGGAGGCTGTGGATGGAGGAATTGCAGAGCACTGGCCCAGTCCTGGCTGGATGTCCCAGCACCCCCTGGCAGGTGCTTTGTGAGGCTCTGAGCAGCAGTGCTCTGGTTCCATCAAGGAGCCACCTGATTTTCCTGAGCTGCAACTGCTCCAGGAGAGGAGGACAAATGCTCTGGATGAAGAGACAGAGGAAATATCAGTCTCTTCTCAGCCAACAAATAGTGGCAGACAAGGTTTGTGCTGCAGAGGGGATGGGGAGAAGCATAAAATCAATTTATTTTTCTCTGTCACCAGTTTTATGTTGATTCCTGAGAACCCACCCTGTTTTCCTGCACTAAGATTTCCCTCAGAGATCTGGAGCCTCCTCCTTGGCATTCTGTCCCCCTGCTCCACTCTCCTGAGACCCCACCTGCAGTGCTGCACCCAGCCCTGTGTTCCCAGCAGGAGAAGTACATGGAGCCAGTCCAAAGGAGGCCATGGAGATGCTCCAAAGGCTGGAGCTCCTCTGGAGCCAGGCTGGGAGAAATGGGAGTCTCCAGCTCCAGGGAGTTCCTTCCAGTGCCTAAAGGGGCATCAAGAGAGCTGGAGAGGGACTGGGGACAAGGGGTGGAGGGACAGGACACAGGGAATGGCCTCAGGTTGCACCAGGGAAGGTTTAGGTTGGAGATTAGGGAAAATTTCTCACCCAAAGGGCTGCCCAGCCCTGGCACAGCTGGAGTCCCCATCCCTGGGGGGATTCCACAGCCCTGTGGATGTGACACCTGGGGACAGGGGCAGTGGTGGCCTGGGCACTGCTGGGAATGGTTGGACTTGATGGTCCAGGAGAAGTTTTCCAGCCTAAATAATTCTGTGATTCTATTTCTCCATCTTCATCTTTCCCACAGCAAAGCTGCCTGATGCCACCACTGCTGCTGGAGACACAACACCTCTGAATTTTTCATGTGCACCCCAGTGAGCATCCAAACCACAAAAACCCCTCCAGCTTCCACTTCCCACCTTTTGTCACTGAGCAGCCTGAAGTAAACAGGTTCCAGGAGGAGCTAAGGCCAGGCCTGCTCACTTGAGGCACCCAGGAAGCTTAGTTAGGCTCAGCTTTAATTTCCTCTCAGGAGTATAAATGCTCTCTGACAATCTCAGTGTCATTCTCAGGGACAAAATCTCACCCCCACACCCACAGAAATGAGCACTCTGGGGGAGGTGTGCTCTGCCCAGGTGAGCAGAGCAGAGGAAAACTCCACCTCCAGCAGCAGCATTTAGATTTTGTGTATATTTTGTATGCTGTGTTTTTCTAAGTCAATTATTTTAATATTTCATTTACATAAAAAGACGAGGGAAAAAAACCCCACAAACCAACAATCTTGAGAAGTTAAACAATTGAGTACAAAAAGGGATTGATACAGTGGGCCTAGACCAGAAATGGCTGAAAATATAAATATGGGGCTTGGAATGAGAAGGTCCTAAGGGTCACTTCCCACCCAAAGCACTCTATATTCAAAATGTACCAATTTGTGCTTAAACCCCTGTTATTCTGCTCACACCACAGCTTCCCAAGGAATCTTTTCCCACCATTTGCAATTGCCTGGTGAACTGTTCAACACCTGAGAAAAACACTGAAGTTTCTCATAACCCGATGCAATGAAATTAATTACAGACAAGAGCAACCCCTGCTTTGTTTGACACTC